>NW_027142367.1:7641034-7711728 GCF_026170545.1 Melanerpes formicivorus | reverse complement strand
CCTTCCATCCTTCCTTCTTCCCTCCTTCCTTCCTTCCCTCCTTCCTTCCTTCCCTCCTTCCTTCCTTCCCTCCTTCCTTCCTTCCTTCCTTCCTTCCTTCCTTCCTTCCTTCCCTCCTTCCTTCCTTCCTTCCTTCCTTCCTTCCTTCCTTCCTTCCAATTGGGGAAATAAAAATACATGGCAGTGGCAGATACTTGCTGAGGGAATGCTGGAAGCAAGGAAAGGGGAAGGTGTTGGAATAAATGTCAGTTTTACATGACGTCATCACACTCCACCGCAGGAAAAAAAATCACCAGTAGAGATTTAGAGTAAAAACATAGCTGCTTTAAGACAAAGAATACAAAGGTAATTACAGATGGGGACTTTTACAACAAAAAGTCAAATACTGAGATGTCTAAAGTCAAATTAAGAAGTAGAAAAAGTGGTTTAATGAAGTGAAAGACCTTTCAGGAAGCAGCAATGAAGGTCTGAGTTGGGTCAGCCCTGACTGGACACCAGGTGCCCTACAAAGGCCTCTCTATCATTTACCTCTTGAGCTGGACAGGGAAGAGAAAATAAAAGGTTTCTGGGTTGAGATAAGGACAAGGAGATCACTCACCAATTACTGTCTCAGGCAAAACAGACTTGACTTGGGGAAAAAATAACGTAGTTTATTCCAACTAATATCAGAGCAGGATATGAGAAATAAACCCAAATCTTAAAACACCTTGCTCCCACCCTTCCCTTCTTCTCCAGCTTGATTTCACTCCCAGTTTTCTCTATCTCCTTCCCCCAGCAGCACAAGGGGGGTGGGGACTGGAGTTTTCGGTGAGGACTCCTTACACACTTCCCGTGCTCTAGGCATGGGATCCCATTGATGGGAAACAGTTTTCCATGAATTTCTTTAACACGCGCCCTTCCCATGGTCTACTGTTCTTCACAAACTGTCCTAGCATGGATCCTTTCCACGGGGTCACAAGTCCTGCCAGCGAACCTGCTCCAGCGCTGCCTTCTCTCTACACCATATCACAGGTCCTGCTATGATCTGCCCCAGCTGGGCTTCCCCATGGGTTTACATCACCCTTCAGGCAGTCACCTCAGATTACAGATGGATATCTGCTCCACCATAGCCTCCATAGGCTTATGGGAGACTGCCTGTCTCACCATGGGCTACAGGCTAATCTCTGCTCTGATGCCTTTGAGCACTTTCTACCCCTGGCCTTGGTATCTGCAGAGTTGTTTCATCTATTCTCATTTCTCTCCCTGGCTGCAGATAACTGTTGTGCAGTAACTTTTTGCCTTTCTTACCAGATGTGCTACCACTGTCATGGGTGGTCTTTACCTTGGCCAGTAGAGGGTCCATCTTGGAGCCACCTGGGATTGGCTCCATCAGACATGGAGGAAGATTCCAGGTGCTTCTCACAGAAGCCACCCTGTAGACCTCCCCTACTACCAAAGCCTTGCCATGCAAACCAGTGCAAATTCATTAGGAAGTTGAA
The DNA here is from genome assembly GCF_026170545.1 of Melanerpes formicivorus. Classification (NCBI taxonomy): domain Eukaryota; kingdom Metazoa; phylum Chordata; class Aves; order Piciformes; family Picidae; genus Melanerpes; species Melanerpes formicivorus. The sequence continues at coordinate 7,710,250 of NW_027142367.1, read as the reverse complement.
AGAAATGTCTGAAGAGTGAGAAATAAGACAGAAATTTAGTTTACCTATGTTCCACAGTTGAAAAAGAACAGTTTAAGTGTTCTTAGGATGAAGGTGAGTTTTGTAGAATAGTCTAAGAAAATTAATCTAGGAACTCTCAATGACAATTGAATACTGAAAATACTTAGCCATATGGAAAGATGGCTCTTGAAATTGGAATTGACTGATAGGAGAAATGAAGTATGTCAACAGTGAAAGGAATACAGGAAATATTGCAAGCATGAAGACCAAATAGAATTACCACGCCACAAAAGACCAAAATCTGACCTGCCAAGATGTTTAGGAGATCTTTGCTGAGGCTGATGTGAGTAAAAACAAAATATGGTATATAAACAAACTAATTCTAGAAGAGCATGACTGTAAACAGTTCCTATGCATTAAAGTTTGTTTGTGACCTTGTAGCTCAAGGAAAACACAAGATTATATCGCTTGGTTTTTCTTGGAACCCTGAGAGATTTTCTAATTTAGTACTCAACATCATTAAAGAGATTTCTAAGTACAAAAGAACTACCAGGAAAGCTCAGTACTCTCTTTACTCTCTTTCAGTAACAGTGAAAAGTAAAAATCTAGAACAATAACCAGATTTTAATTTCCAAGGACCTAGAAAGACTTTTTGAGTACATTCCAGAAGCAGTTATGGATTTATAGACTTCTTTCCCTTCTGTGGCTTTTGTATAATTACAGGTAGATGGAAACACATATTTCTGAATCTGGCAATCACCCTCCCCTGCAAGACTCTGTAAATTTGGCAGACCAACATTTGAGCTGCTCTTTTATGAGCTATTTCTGAGCTAAATTACTTTGTAATGAATATGTTTAAATGAGTCAGCTTTTCCTAAGATCCTCTAGTCTTCTTTTAAATGTAAAAGAACAGTCTAACTAACCTCTGCCTTCAGCTGGTCCAATTACCCCTTCCAAATACTGTTAGCTGTAAATCTTTGGAAGCAGCTTTAAAGATACAGCATTTAGCAGCCACCTTCTTCGGTGAGTTAATTCTCTGTACTTTCATGGATTTTTTTCCCCACAGTTTCACTTTCCAGTGGCATCCCTAACTGCATCAAAGTGCTCCACATCAAATGACTTCCTTATTTGAGAATGAGTTTGCTGTTTGCATCTCATGATCTCATTCTGGAGTAGGACCAATTCAGCAATGAGTAAAAAGAGGCTGGGAAAAAGGCTGGGAAATCTGGAGTTAATGAAAACTGCATGTAACTATTGGATATTTCTGTACCTTTATGATACTTACATAAAGAGCTTCTGGATTCATCTGTGTTTGCAATGAGGCTGTAAAAATATCTGTACTGTGTAACCGTTAAAAATTAAGAGCAGCTGAAGTAGTTCCAGCTTCTGTGGAGCAATAATGCTTTGGCTTAGTGAGCAGGGAAAGCCAGCAAATTGGTTAGAAAAGTGTATAGGAGTAAGGCAGCTGTGGTCTACTGTGTTTGCATGGTCATAATTATGATTAATCAGGCAGAATATTCTGAAAGCTGGTGAAAATATTTGCTGTGCTAAAACTCAAGGGGTTTAATATAGATGCCAATGGGGTTGGAATGATGATATTCACTGTTCCTTCAGTGAAAGTTATTATTCCACCATTCTGCTAAACCTTGGGGGGGAAAACACACACACACACACACACATACATATATAGAAGTGTTTGCTCTTGATGAAGGCACTTTCCACAACTGGGTATCAACAGGTAATGGACACAAGTGATTTGAAAATAGCAGACATAACGCATTGTCTAAATGATTGTGGTGCAAACTAATAATTTCATTGAAAGTCACAATCAGACCAGAAAAATAATAGAGCCTAAATCAGTAAGCTCTATCCATCAGTCATCAGTACAAACAAAACAGAGCTGCAAAGCATTCATTTTCTGTAACTTCCCAGCTTAAGGTAATAAGCTTAGCAATAAACCCTTTAGAAAAAGTAGTGAAAAGTGATCCGTGAACTACTGTGGAGGAGAAGCAGTTATAAATACATTTCCTTATTCAGATGTCTCACTGCATTTTACACATTTAAAACAGAGAATAAGTGGCTTTTTTTTTTTCTTTTTCCCTCCCAGAAATCTCCTCAATTAGCCACAGACCTTTCAACACCCTGAGCATCCCTTGTCAGGTGCACTTTAACAGAAATGCTGAGGACAGGACACTGTTCAGCAGGGCGACAGAAATGCTAAGGTAAAAATAGCAAATATCCCATATCTAATGATCAGAGTGTGAAAGGATCAGAAAGCAACAATCTTTTGCACTGAAATGCACATCGCTATTTATGGTTTTAATCATTAGATTCTACAATTCCAAGCAGCATAGCAGAGAAATATTCTGGAAACTACTGAATGTGTAATGACTCTACACAGACACATATTCCACATAAGGGCATTTACATTTGCATTCAGAGCATGAAGACAATGAAAAATCTGTTTCTGTAAATCTGGCCCAGGATGACTTCAGTATGAATTATTCATTCAAGGGCTTTGCATTTTTTCCTACTTTTAACTAGACAAAGAGTGCCAAAAGGAAAAAGAAGATCTTCTATCTAAAATCCTCTATTTTTTCCTTTTTCTATAGGCAAAGGTTGAAATTTGCATGTATTGTTGCCTGAAAATTTTACTCTTAGGTCCCCATCTGTCAAGATTTTGAAGAAGAAACAAAACATATTGTTTTATTTGACATATGCTAAACAATGCTGTAAACTAGGTCTTTTTAAAACCAGGCTGAAAATGAAATTTCTGTACAGTAATGTTTCTTAACTCCCCAGTCACAAGCTGTTAAATCTTCGTTCTGACATATAAACAAATTGCTCCACCAAGTATGTAAGAATAATGACTACTCCCCAAATGCTGAAGGGAATAGTGCAGAGTTCAAAAGAATTTCTGTCATATGCAGTTTCAATTAAAAAAACCCCAAAACAACCAACAAACCCAAACCCAAACCAAACCAACACACACAAAAAAAACAAACACAAGAAACCCTCACACCAGCAAAGTTTACATATTTATGTATTTTAACCACATGCCATGAAAAGCTCTGCCTTGCATGACAATGTGTAAGTAGAAAGTGTATCATACACTTCTGAATATAGGCCAAAGAGGGAAATATTGATACTTCCTCAGAGATATAGGCCTAACCCTAAATGTATTACCCTGAACTGTGATTCTTGCAGATGTGGCAAATCTTGGTCTTTTTCTCCTGTTGGGCTGAAGTTAAAAAAAAGAAAAGAAAAGAAAAAAGAAAGGCTCACTGCTGGTTTATGGGTGAAGAAAGAACTCTGTAGGAAGTTAGTAAAGCATACAGTTCACCTAACTATTGTCTTAGAAGACTGCTAATCATCTATGTGACAAGCTATTGCATGCTATAGTACGACTATAACGCAACACCCTATCTAAAGGCTTGTCTGGGTGAGAAAAGACCAAAAGACCCCAAAGTTTTTGCATGAAAAAGTTTCTCCCCTTGCCACCTCTCAAAGTATGTGTGGGCCATTTGAGGTGGCTTCTCAGAATCATGGAATCACAGAATGTTAGGGGTTGGAAGGGACCTTGAAAGATCATTTAGTCCACCCCACACACACCCCCATCACAGCAGGATCACCTATATCAGATCACAGGAATGCATCCAGGCTGGTTTTGAGTACTTCCAGAGAAGGAGGCTCCATAACCCCACCCTGGGGAGCATGTTCCAGTGTTCCAACACCCTTTTTTCCTCATGTTTACATGGAATTATCTATGAATCAGCTTCTACCCATGTCCTGTCATTGGGCATCACCAAGAAGAGCCTGACTCCATCTTAGCACTCACCATTTACATATTTGTAAACATTATCGAGGTCACCCTCAGTTTCTTCTCCAAGCTAAAGAGCCACAGCTCCCTCAGTCTGTCCTCATAAGGAAGATGTTCCACTCCCTAATCATTTTTGTGGCTGTGCGCTGGACTCTTTCAAGCAGTTCCCCATCCTTCTTGAACCGAGGGGTCCAGAACTGGGCAGAAAAAAGCTGTCTAAAGTCCTCAGACATTTCATAGTATCAAGGCATTTGACAGGGATTTCCTTTATCTTTTATCCCGTGTCCAAGACCCCAGCAACTACACAATCTCCTTCCTCTCATAGGGACCTCCAGCTGTCTTCATGGCAGAGACACATGAAGCCTAGCCTAAATAGTTCCCGTTATTGCTTCTTAGATGTACTGGCTCCACAAAAATGTTATTTTGGAGAAGATATTAGGGGTGATTTTTCAGTGATGAATTCTTGTTCCTGGAAGGCAGACAGCGAGGGTTATTTTTTATTTTGAAAAGCTGCTGAAAAACTTCTGTTAAATGAAATATGCCTGTCGTTTCCACTGCCAACATTGTCCTTTACTCTTCATTGCTGGAGATGCTGTAAATGGCAGGAAGCTGGATGACCAGTAGGCTGTCATTTATAAAATAGTTGGGGATATCTCAGTGTGAAAAACTCTATAAAAATGCAAAATATTTATAATGAACTTGACAGTCCTGGGCTGCTCATATTTAAGGGCAGATTCCCATTAGAGGCAAAAATAAAATTAAATCTCCTCTATTTTTCAGGCTAACATAATTTAAAGAGCTGAACTTCAAACAAAATTATGCTCTATCTATTCTCGTGGGCAAAACAGACACAACTTGGGGAGTTTAACTTAATTCCTTCCCAATAAATATAATTACTGATTTGAGCATTGAGAAACAAAGAAGGCAAATATTTAAGTACTTGTGGAAATCATCCTCAGAGACATCACCAGCTCCCTTCAGCTGTGCCCTGTGATAAGGGTGTGAGGATTGGCTGGAACTGGCTCACGACCACCCTGCTTCTCCTGAGGGAGGCTGCCTTTCATGTCCTTGCTGCCAGCGTCTCAACCCAGCACATCTGTTTTGTCCATTTTCTTGATTTTAATATGCAGAGTTCATTTTTTGAATCTGTGGGTAGGCCAGCCCTCATTTTCTTCTGAGCATTTGTGATTTCCCAGCTTGCCTATTAACCTGGTGGATTACACACCTCAGATCCCTGGAAGATCCCTTCTGCAGTGCTTAAAATAATATGTTACAAAAGTATGTCAAAACCTGTGCCTGGTTCTGTTGATAGGAAAGAAAATATTTCTGTTTACATTTCTCACATTCTCTTAACAGACTCTCTTTGTATGTGATTTCATTTCTTGGAGCACTGCCATTCTTCCTTACTGCTCCTACTCCACCTGACAATGTCCAGCATTGTTTGACTCTCCAGTACCTTGTGTCAAAGATCTAATAGGGGCAGGTGACATTGCATGGATTCTGAACAGATTAGGTAGCATATGGGTTTGTTCCAGTAGAACTGAACTTCATATCTGTTATTCTTCTTGCAGTATGTATTCCAGATGGGATGTTTTTTCTCCTCCATCTTTAAAACAATGTTTTAAAATTATCTTGGCAAACATATGATTTGTGTTGCATGCAGAAAGGAGGATTTCTGACAATGCACTGCTCTATAAAATATGAAGAGGCATTTTCCCTAGCAGAGAGCTATTTCTGCCTCAGATTTAAATTTTCTGACTCTTTCCTTCAAGATATTTGAGCACTTCCATATTTTTCTTTAATGAAAATGCTACTGTGTGGCTAGGTCCCCTTACAACAAATGCCTGCAGTGACCATGAGAATTTGCCTGAGATCTTTTCTGAGCAGATGCCAAGGTTGATGTCTCCTACTTCTGTCTTCAATGACTAGGGGATGAAACACGAGGAAGTTCTTAACATGATAATGAAAACACACAACATTAAATATTTTAGGCACAACTGAGCATCTGACTATAGGAATTTGTACCAAACCTTTCCAAGCCTTCTCTTTTTGGCTTTTAAAAATCCTCAGTATGAACTTAAATTTCATAGAATCATAGAATTGTTTTGATTGTATGGATATGTCTAACCACTTGACATCTGGTCTCAAACATCTTTTTTAACACAGTCAGCATCTTTGGGTCCTGCTCTAGAGATTCCTACACTGTATTTTAAAGATCCTTAGTTACACTTAAGGAATTAATCTAATGATTTTGCTTCAAATTCTCTCTGCTTCAAACTTATGATATGAGAGTTTCAGAGTGGGGATCTTCTTTTCTAAGGATGTGTATTACTGTTTAGCAGGCATCTTATCCTTTTCCTGGTGCCTTGCAGGAAGTGTAAGCCAAGCTATTTCCTCTAGAAGCTAATTTATTAACTCATGTTGTAGAGGATTTTGTTATAGCAGGCACTAAGCCAAACACTGTGCATATGTTAATCAAGCATCTAAGCTTTTCCTTCCTACCAATGTGATTGAGCCCATTGCTTTCTGGACATGCTCTTTAGTCTGGAATCCTGAGTAATGCTCTTTCAGCCTGAGAAAATTGTTGAACTCTTTCACTGACGCGCAGTAGAAAATTGTTTCTCACAGAATTCTCTAAGTGACAGTCATTTATGTCAGAATCAATAGAATATGACTAATTTTTTTATCATCATATCAGCAAACCCAGGATCATTTTAATTCATAAATGGGGGTTAAATAGAGACAGATCATGTTTTACTTATAATACATCAAGTCACTAGGGGCTTACTTAGTGATGAGAAAAGATATTAACTGGGGGTTTTTCCTTTGCCTTTGGAACTGGCTGGTATTGGTAGTGGTGTTACATCCATGGAAAGAAAAGCTGGTCAGATTTCCAGTGGGGCTTAAGTCTTCTCTCACCTAGCCTTGCCTTATAGATACTTTGGAGCCTAAAGTACCTTTCTATACTCTGTAAAGAGTATCCTATTATAAGGTGTATTAATCTCAATAAAAGTCATTCAGAATTCATAAGTATACTTTTTCCTTCTCTTGACCACGTCTCTTTAATAACTCTTTAATCCTACCTTTAGTCCTTTACCTCATTGTGAAATTCATATTCAACACTTAGTTCATTGTTTTTCTTTTTTCCAAATGCATTGGTGTGGGGACATCTGACAATCTGCCTAAATGGAAGAGTTCAGAACTTTCAGTCCTTAATTTTTAAACAGCATGAAACTAATTTATTTATATCTATTGTATTTGGTCTGGCAGAGACAGTTAATTTTACCCACAGCAGCCCCTCATGGTTCTGTGCTTTGTGTTGGAAGCTATAAAGGTTTGAAGCTATAGAGGTGCTGACTGTTAGAACCCTCATTTTGGTTACTTGAGTATCAAGGCTGTCTCTCTAATGTTCCTCCCTGACCAGAGGTTTTTGTGTGGGCAAGAACTTGGTAGAGGACATAGCCAGGAGAATTGACTCAAACTGGCCAAAGGATCTCTCATACCATATGACATCTACACAGCAACACAAGCTGAACGGGAGGAGGAGGAGGGGAGGAGCATTTGCTACTACAACATTTATGTTCTGGATCAATATAGTATGCTCTATACATACTGAAGCCCTACTTCCCAGGAAGTGGCTGGACATCATCTGCTAATGAGAAGTAGAGAATAAGTCCTCTGTTTTCCTTTACCTCTGATTGCAGCCTTTATTTTTGCTTCATTAAGCTGCCTTTCTCAAAACCCACATTTTTTTCCCCCTCTTATTTTCATGCTCTCCCCAGTCTGGTTCCGCTGAGAAAAGCAGATTGGTGGGCATCCAGCCAAGGTCAGACCACCACATTTATATATGTATGAATTAATTCTTTTTTAGTGGCCTTAAATAGTAAAAGGAGTGATGAAATTCCAGCTCACTAAATGAATTTGATGAGAATGCGTGTTCTACCATTGCAAACTAGAAAACCTTTGTCACTTTCTCATGTTGTTCTTCCAGAGTATTCAGAAAGTGCCCCATTAGCTTTAGCCATACAGAACAAGTCCCATGCTGGAAGTGCCAGAATACTACTGCAATTGCTTCTATAGCCAGTGGTGGTGTGTATAAATGCAGACAACTGGAGGGGTTTTAGGTTGTTTGCTCCTAGTTCCTAAAAATTTTGTTTAAAAGGGAAGCAATTAAAATGCAAACATAGTGATTTATTTTCCTTACAGGTGAGAAAGAACTAGAAGGAAGGAAATGAATTTTCATTCCAGCCTTTTATTTTTGCTTTCTAAGCCAGTAAATCTTTGCTACCCATCCATTTTTTTCCTGTAATGTTCTAAAACTGACAGGTCTTTTACTATTCTCTATACTATGGTAAATGAAGACTAAATTACCTTCTAATGTAAAGCTACTGAAGTGCACAGAAGTAATATACTTCCAAGTAATAACTCCTAGTGGGAGGCTGTTGTGCTGAATGCAAGACAACAATTGTAACTTTCTTATGAAGCTCTGTAAGAATGTAAATTGTTAAAGAGAAATCATTATTCTTTCTGATTTCTGGTGTCATGTGTTACATATCAGATTTCTTTTCTTGTGGGTTCATTGTCAGGTGTATGAAACTATCAATGAGTGACTGTGGTCACGGGAACTATGATACACATGCTGTGATCCAGGAACAACTGTATGGATTTCAATCCAAAAACTTTATGAGCATGTATCAGAAAAAAACAAACTAAGAGTTTACTAGAAAATCCAATATACATTCACTCCTTTCAATATCACTATTCAAACTGAAGATTATCAGCAAAAGATTATCAGATCTGACACTGATCAACTATGAGTTGATGCCAAATAAACAAGGATCCTCTTTTATTACTTTTGTGCTTGTTTGTTTGTTTTGTAATCCACTCAATGAATTGTTTATGTACCTGCCATGCTTTCATAAGTAATTCCCACTTACCCACAATATCCCTTTGCCTGGGATGTTTTATTCACCTATGACTTGTGGTAGTGAAAATTATAACAGCAAGGTTTATCACCTCTGATATATTCTTCCCATTAAGAAGAATTATCTGGAATATAAATAAACCTCAGAAGGACAACAGCAGGTTGCATTCCATTCAACAGATTGTAGATAATGTGAGGACACTTTAGCCACTTTTTAAACAGGTGCTTTATTTTACAAAGGGGGTAATCTTATCAAATTATTGGAGCAAGCAATTGAATAGTGAAAAAATCATAGTGTAGTATAGTATCATGGTATAGTATCAGTAAGGGATGGAAGGGACCACAAGGATCAGCTAGTTCCAACCCCCCTGTCATGGGCAGGGACACCCCACACTACATCAGGCTGGCCAGAGCCTCATCCAGCCTGGGCTTAAACACCTGCAGGGACGGGGCCTCAACCACCTCCCTGGACAGCCCATTCCAGGGCTTCACCACTCTCATGGTGAAGAACTTCCTCCTCACATCCAGCCTGAATCTCTCCACCTCCAGCTTCATTCCATTCCCCCTAGTCCTATCACTACCTGACATCCTGAAAAGTCCCTCTCCAGCCTTCTTGTAGGCCGCCTTCAGATACTGGAAGGCCACAATTAGGTCACCTGGGAGCCTTCTCTTCTGCAGACTGAACAGCCCCAACTCCTTCAGTCTGTCCTCATAGGAGAGGTGCTCCAGCCCTCTGATCATCCTTGTGGCCCTTCTCTGGACACGTTCCAGCACCTCCACATCCCTCTTGTAATAGGGGCTCCAGAACTGGACACAGTACTCCAGGTGGGGTCTCACCAGAGCTGAGTAGAGGGGGAGGACCACCTCCCTCGACCTGCTGGCTACACTTCTCCTGATGCAGCCCAGGATCTGATTGGCTTTTTGGGCTGCAAGTGCACACCTATATATGTGTCTTTGGGTAACTCAGGTATAAATTAACAAGAAGGAATCTGGTGGAGGTGTTAGAGTACTCCCTTATATCAAGCATCCTACACACCTCTCTGTCTCTTCACAGTAGCTGCAATTTTTCTACTACCAAGATATCTGAGAATTTTTCTGTAAAGGTCATTTTAGAAAGCATTTATCTGCAGCAGCTGGCCTCTCTTACTTATGTGATTCTGATGGACTTTGATAGGAAGACAAGGTCACTATAATTGAAAAGGAAAGGCCATCACCTGGGAACCAGAGGGAAATCTTTATCCCAAGATTCACTCTTGAGTATAATGGGTTGATTCTTTGAGTGGGATGTAGCTGTCATGGGAAAAGAAAACAGTTCATAGAAGTAATGTAGCAAAATTCTGTGAAGGTGTTGAAGGTGAAGAATGAAAGTTCACATGTAATTTGGAACTACTTGGGGGATTACTAATGGTAGTGGAATGCAGATTAGTAATTTCTGATCAGATGAGCTATAGCCTTCCCTTGTTAGTTCTGAATTCTTTAAGTACACAAAGACAAACCTTCAGTTTACTAGGCAGGCTATTTATTGGACTTTAAGCTATATTCCTTTGGTGATTCCTTATTAGAATGAAGTATATAGATTGATAATTTTTAATCCAATCACTGTTCACTGATTGTCCACTTGTGAAACTGACAGAATCAAATGGAGTCATTTCAGCTCCAAGATGACCTTATAGCATGCAACGTAATGTGTTTCCATGCAATTAATATGCAGCATGTGATACTCCATTGATGTGACCAAGCACATACAGAACTCAGTTTATGCTTTTTGGACTAATATGTCATCACTGGCTTTATTTAGCTAACTAAACAGAAATGCAGAAAAATAAACAATGCTTTGAGTATTTTATTATTCTAAGTTGCATTTGTTACAGTAAAGAATAGCTAGTCAAATCCTGTCAAAGGAATCATGAAACAAATGTTGTCTTAAAAATGTGTGGATTTAGTTATGTATTTGTTTGCTTGTTTATTCAGAATAACAAACTATGAATCAGCCATAAACCATTGCCAATGTCATATGGTGAGGTCATATTCTTGATTTCAGAATTTCAGCTGTAACCAGTCTCCAGTACACACTGTGGTTTGGAGACTTTTCATTTATCTTCTGGAGGAAGAAAGGAAGGTGTTAAGGTTAAGAATCAGGTGCATTCATGGGTTTGCTGATTTTGAAACTGAAGAAAACCTTCTAAAGAAAATCTCCTAAATGCTAAGGATAATATGAAAAGAACAGGAGAGCTGTGTAATCTGTTAATTTATCTTATTGTTAAGACTTCTCTGAACAGTGTATATATGTGCTTATATGTGTACAAATACACACTGATACAGTGGATTGCTCTGATTAATGGAATAGGTTTACTGATGAACTCCCTTCAGGATATTTGTACAACAGTATTACATATTTCTTTAATATCTAAAATTGACAATGAAACTTCTCACAGCACTTAAAATGCTCCCTACTATTAATTTTCACAAAGGCTTGCTGTTGCAGAGGAGTTAATAGTTTTGCCACACTTTAACAGAAGCTTTGTGATGAAAAGGCCCAAATCTCTTTCTTTGTGTGTGTTTGTATCCACAGATGGGATTCTCCCCAGTGCTGTTCTGTTTAAAACCTGTGTGGAGTGGGAAGAATCCGGGGAGGTGGTTGTTTCCAGATAATGTATTGAGAGTCCTGTCCTAGTCACAACCAAGAAGTGAAGGATATCTCTGCAGGAATAAAATACAGTAAACTGCTAACAATCTTAGGAAAAATTAAGGACTTAAGATTGGAACAGAGGCTTTTGCTACACATATTTCATCTGAACTGATTTTCCTCTATTGCTAGTTCTTTAACGTTTTTCAACTTCCATGATTGCATTAGGTAATTCACAGATGTGAAGAAAAATGTTCCACTTTACAGGGACTGCAATCTCATTTTTACTTATAGACAGTCTTCATTGTCAAAGACTGAATGTGGAGATAATGGTTGGCTAATAGATGCTCAGTCTGGGCAGGCAGCCGTTTGTGATACTCACTCTATTGTTGCTTTCACAGTTCTGTTAGAAGGGTTTGGCCAGATGTACTGTGTTTGCATGGGTGGGTGCTTATGCAAAGATCAGCCATTCAGGTAAAATGTTATTAGACTTACCAATTGCCTTCTGCTTTTCATTATCTTTGTTGGTGTGCAGTATTCTCCTCACGGACTTCAGAGAAGTTGTTTCTTATATCAGTTGTATTCTTTAGTTTGAGAATATTGCATTGTCACATGCCAGTTATATTATTTTCCAGAACAAAATATAATGAAGATGAAATGCTGAAAATGTTTATGAGGAAGATGCTATGAGAGAGTGCTCGGATAAAAGCTTTCCAAAGCTCAGCCATATTAAATTAGGGCTTGGACTGAAGCCTGTTTTTTCTCTTCTCATGAACTAGGAAACTTTTCAATTCTGATCTAAGAAATTTGCTGCTGAGAAAGAGATGACTGTCTCTTTATTCAGGCTCCACTTTCTGCAATTTCATCCTGGCAGGTGAGAAGAATTAACACTAATATTCATCATTCCTGATCTACACACATGTAGTCGTATTTTTCTTGTTTCCCAGAAACCAGAGTGAATCCAGGCCCAAGAGTATATTATGTTTTTTTCTGCATTTCCATTTGGTCAGTTAAATAAAGTCAGTGGTGACACAGTAGTCTGCAAAGTATAAACAGAATTCTGTGTGTACATGGTAACATTCTGGCCCAGCCTCCAATGCACTCCATGCCAGCTGAAGTCCTGCTGATGCTTGAGATGCTTTTGAAGGGAAGGGAGAGGCCACCAGGTTGGTGGAATTGCTCTGGTAAAATACAAATGTAGTTGTTTGCTTCTGTAGATGGTGAAGATTTATACTAATAGTAGAGCAGTGTTGGGGTGGGGTTTCTTTTTGTTTGTTTGTTTGTTGGGGTGGTTTTTTGTTTGGTTTTGTTAATGAAAAAATTACTAAGGTTGGGCTCTGGATCTCCTTTGTCATCTAAAAGAATCCTTTTAAGGATCTCTCTGCTTTCTTGGAATCCTAAATAAAGGCCTGTTTCTAAGGGATGTCCTTAACTAAGTGTAGCCTCCAGCTCTGATTAATGTGCTTAATGATTTCTGAATCACTCATTCAACAGGCCCTTAATGCACTCTCTCTGATGATGTGTGCATACTCATTTCCATTAGTAGCTTCAGGCCACTCCTCACTGCTGTTAATGTACAGGCAAACATGAAAAGAGTTTGCGTAAAAGGTACTCTAACACAATACTTGTTGGCCAAAAGCTCTGAGCCATGTCTCACAACTTTACTTAACAAGGGACTGTTTAGACAAAACATCATGATAGAAATTTTAGGCATGGCTAAAGGAGGTCTGAAAAAAAAAGGATCTTTCCATGACCCAATTCTTAAAACAAAACCCAAAGGAACAGCAGATTTCTGCCTAGGCTGTTCCTGCAAGTCTAAAGCCATCAGTAATTTTCTGTTGGGTGGGGTGTGTTAGCAGGGCATTATTCTCTCTGGCTCAGCTATCTTGTAGGCTGAGCTGCTACATCAGAATTTGTGCAGAGCTGGTGGCTTGCAGGCACCACATTTTTATATGATTTGGGCATAGTGATTTAATATTGTCTCGTGCTTCATTATATGCTGTGACAAGCTATGGTTGATAGGTTTCTTACCGTCAAAGAGTTCTGAGTGAGTTTAGGTATAATCAACACAACAAGAGTGATCTGATTTATGATGGGTTTAGAACAAAGTTATCTTATGTCCCCTGACTTGAAAATAAATATCTGCTGAACTTTTATTTTATTTACTTAGGTTTCTTTCTCCTTCATCTAGATTACAGAAGACAGACCTAGGTGGTAGGCCTAGTCAAAAGCAGTTGCTCTTAAGTAGTGCTAAATCATCCAAATTGTGGTGAAATCAGGTTATTTATACTTTTTTCACAAGGCTTTCAGTAGCTCAGCCATATTGCAATGATTTAGTGAGCCTACTGGTTCTTAATACTGCCTACCATATGTTATTTTGGACTATCATCTCTTTAGTTTCTCTTCTACTTTTTCATCAGTCACTATTTTCAGATCTTCTAGTGCTCTGGAATGAAAAAAGAAATTTTATCTTGAACTGAAACTCTCTAAACACATAAATGTAAAATAAAAATACCCCATTACATCTCAGGGTAATGCATGTGGTACTTACTAGTCATCCCATTATAACATTAGGATTAAATGATGAACAAATTGTACTTTATCCAATAGAACATAGAGTTCTATGGAGGCCCAATAAAAACGAAGTAGATGGCAAACAATTGATGTAGACACATGTAATGTGTGAGAATAACAAGGGTTTACCAGAAGCTCAAGATGTATGTTTACATACCATGCAAAATGTCAGTTTGAAATACTTCCCAATGGAATCATAGAACCCAGACTGGTGTATATGGGTAAAGGATGTGTCTGCAGAAGAACTCTGTGATTTTATACATGTAGATGGTAATTTTGTGCACACAGATAACTATTCAAATATTTCTATTTGTAACTTTACTATGTTCATGGGATGGGAATTTAATTATTCAGTTCCCTTTACATCCCAACAGTTACTACATTCAGATTGTTCTCTGTACCAAGACTTGTTACCCACTTCCACTGGAATGAACCTGGTGGTGGTAAGACAATTGCTGCACCACCAAGAACAGAAGCAGGCATTAAAAAAGCAAGAGGAAAAGGACAAAAAGCCCTGTTTGCCACCCACCGTGGGGAAAAAGAAATCCACTGTGTCCCTAAGAGGGTAAAAAAGGATACTGACCACTGTTGGTGGGAATGCATTTGTGGATGGTCACTCACAGCCACTAGCATATCTAACCACATGTTGCATCTGACGATAATAGCATTATCCTTAGCTTCATTGTGTTTGTTACTTATAATTACCTTAGAACTAATAAGATTAAGATTAATATAATCTCATATATTAAGGGCATGAAGGTTAATTGTTTGTCATGAAAGATTTCATGAACTTTGTCTGACCTTTGTCTGACATATTAAGCAGGAATGCTGGATAAAAACAGAGGGAGGACAGTTACAGCAGTCACTTCCTAGCTCAAATGGAATCTACTGCATAGCATCACTAGAAAGACTTCTAAAGCCTTAAGCTGCAAGCTGTGAACTTTCACCTGGAAACTGCTGAAATTTTACTTAGTTATGTGAAGGGAGGTCTTGAAGCCCATGCAAACCAGAGAGCCACAGCCATCAGCAGAAGGTGCTGCTTTGAGAAAGGAAAAGGAATGGCCCACATGGAGACAGTGAAAGGATTCCAAGAAGAACAAGGAGGCCACCGACCAACGTATTACTATTGGACCAAACCATCATGGGAGGAGAACTTGGATTGTCAGGGTCTAATTGCCCAGAGATTTCCTTACTCAGCATCCATCTCCAGATCTATTCAGCTCAACACATTCTCTACTTCTGTATCACTCAATAAATTCATCTGATATATGGCACATTGGAGAACCTGGGTCAAACCTGAGGGAAGAGGAATCAACCAAGAGCGAGTGTGTGTGTGCGCGCGCGCGTGCGTGCGTGCATGCAAGGAGTCAGAGGAGGCACCCAGGTCTACTAGAGCTGCATGATGCAAAGGGACTCTGATACTACCAGTTAAAATCTCTTGTGTGGGTGTGCCTCCTGGAATGGTGTAAGGGCTTCTTTCTTAGCACTCTGCGAGCCTCTGTAATCTTACCCCTATATAAATCAAGGGGATAGTTTTGAATCTAAACTGAACTTGAATGTGAAGGAAAAGTGAGAAATCACCTACAGATCTGGCAAAAGAAAGAACAATTGCCTGAGAAAAATCCTGAGGAGAGCCTGGAGCAAGTGTGACCCTTTCATTCTCAGAACTGTAATTACTGCTGAGAGATTGGTGGTGCATGCAGCAAAGAACATTTCATCATCTGTGATCCAATACTTTACATTACTCAATCACCCTTATGCAGAAAGAGAGTTAAAGCATTAAAAATATCACAACTCTTTTCACCAAAGCATTACAAACATGGTTCAATGTGACTGCTTTCCAATAAAACAGCTTTGCAGTAGGCCTGTCTGCTAACAGTTGATGCAAGTCTTTCCTAGGCCTGTATGAATATTTTGATGAGAGAGTTCAATGAAACAGAATAACATGTTGTGGAAGGTCGCTGCTGACTGTAATTGCAATCTTGGAGTGCAAGCCTTACAGTGTAAATATTATAGCAAATATAGTGGGACTGTTGTAACTTTTCATTCTTGCTGTTCCCTTTCATTTGCCATGTTATGTGTTTAGAATACCTTTAGGTATAGCTTTGGGTAAAAGTCTCAGTGAGAAATCTTGAGGATAAAGGGGTACTGGTGCTCTGAAGTAGCTGCATCTTATCTCCCTCAACTGATGGCAGTAATTATTAGGCAGTGAAGGTCTAGACAGAATTATTAGACAGAAAAAAAGGTGGTTGTCCTTTATTCTTCCATCCAAGCATCCAATTTTCTGAAGCCAACTAAAATCTGATTTGAAAAACCTCAGAGTGGCAACAACTGCTGTATGAGGTGGTGACCTCTCTTGCTCTTCTGGAGTACAGGACTTCCTACACCTTGTCTGTGGACGATGTGAGGATAACCCCACTCACATCATTTTTTCCCCCTGACAACTGGAAAGAAGGAGTCCTGCTTTCAGAGAAGAAAGAAATTGTGGCTCATGTTCAACCCACCTCACCTTATTACCGTGGAGAATAGCCGCTATGCAGGTAGTGAGAGTAATAGACCCTGTTTTGTGAGGAGAGGTGCAGAAGCAGGGTTGGTGCAATGCAGAGTTGCATGTAACCAGGCACAGGACTCATATTGCCCTTATGGTCAGATGCTGATAATGCAAGCATCCCACCATATTGGTACTGTCCACACTACTGCCATAGGTGTATTGCTCCTATTTACTCAGGTGCCGTATCAGCAGCCAGAGGGGCTGCAATATGTCTGCAAAGACTTTTGCACCGTCATCATTTTTGTAGCATGTAATACTGAATTTTCAAGCAAAATTAAATCAAAACATCAAGGAAATGTCTATGACTTAATCAAATTACTCACAAACATTTCCATCTCAGTCTTGTTATACAGGTAACAAAAAAATATCACAATGCCATTAGGTATAACAGTGACATTTTAGGCATCATGAGTGGACGTTTTAGAGAGCCCTTAGAAGAGGCAGGGAAACAGCTACTTGTATGTATTATTATCTGCTATTAATAATATACCTCTTTTGAAAGAGGAATATTCATTGCCATAGCAATAAGTGGATGGCAATTTTCAAAACCAACTCACAAACAAAGGTCACTTAAGGACTAGCCAGCTATCACCCATATAGCTTTAAAAATACACCTCTCCAAGGTAAATTAATATAATGTAGCCCATAGCAACCATCAGTGTAGCTTTTCAGTTTTGAATGTATCTTGTCAGCGTGATGTTATTTTGCTTTTATCACAGCTGCTCATGATGAGACAGGAAAAGAGGAGGAGAAAATTATATCAAGGGTGGACAGTTGAAACCTATCCAGAAATGAAGTTTGGAAGGAGAGAAAACCAGAGAAGAGGTTGCGTGCCTTAGAAAAAGAAATAAGGACATGAACATAAGGGCAGATGTTGATAAGGGAAGAACAGGGCAGGATGGTGATCAGTGTGGTCACCTCTGAAAGCAAAGTTGAGATGAGACAATGGGGAGCAGTGCAGATAGGATGATTAGACATGGTGGGGTATGGGGGAGAAACACAGTATTTCTACACAAGTGGTTTCATTCTTCATCTTGAAAATCTCTATGGTCTGCTCACATGCCAAATTTGCCCCAATACTTGATGTGTGAGAAGATGTCAGACACATCATGTATATTGTAAGCAGAACCATCTTTTAAATGAAAAGCAGTTCCTAATAGCAGAAAGGCATCAGCTGTTATACATCAGCTGTTATATGAGGAGAGGCTGAGGGAGCTGGGATTGTTTAGCCTGGAGAAGAGGAGGCTCAGGGGTGACCTCATTGCCCTCTACAGCTACCTGAAAGGTGGTTGTAGCCAGCAAGGGGTTGGTCTCTTCTCCCAGGCAACCAGCACCAAAACAAGGGGACACAGTCTCAAGCTGCGCCAGGGGAGGTTTAGACTCGAGGTGAGGAGGAAATTCTTCACTGAGCAAGTCATTTGTCATTGGAACGGGTTGCCCAGGGAGGTGGTGGAGTCATCGTCCCTGGAGGCGTTCAAGAGCAGATTGGATGTGGCACTTGGTGCCATGGTCTAGTCATGGGGTCTGTGTTGATAGGTTGGACTCGATGATCCTCGAGGTCCTTTCCAACCTTGGTTATACTGTGATACTGTGATACCTTTGTGCCAGCTACAGCTAGTGATAAACCACATGCGGATGATGTGGCATAACTATCATCTTGCTCATTCCTTCAAGACTCTTGGCCTTAAAAATTCAGTATGTTTTATTATATCTTTAAGGAGTGTTATTAAAAGGTAGTCATCGAGCTTTTGTCCTTACCTGGATTGCTAATACCATTAAAAGAAAGAAAAAAAAAAAAAAAGTGGGGGGAAAAAGCTCATATTTATTTTTCTTATTGTTCAAATCCAAGCTGTGATCTGAAGTAGGCAGTTTGACCCCCAGTGAGCTGTTATAGTCTGAACAGTATCATCCAGACAGATACTCAAGGGGAAGAGAAAAGACCACATTTGACAGAATGACTTTTTTTCTGACTTTTGAACTTCCAGCTCCTGCTCTTGTTAGTAAAATTTGAAGTTCTTTCCTGCTTATTATTCTTAAAGGGTCCTAATTCTGCAGCTGCTTTGAACAATGGAGCCAAAGGTCAGTGTCTTTTCACACAAGTGCTTCAGGCTGACTCAGAAATAGTTGAATCAGGGAAACAGAATGTACTTTGTGAATGTAGCTGCTTTTGTTCTGCTTCCTCTCAAATTCACCACAGAAAATGGTCTTTCTATTTCATCTGATGTAATCTCTCTTAAGTGTGTGAAGGGAGTCCCAGGTGCAACCTGGTTTGGCAACCTTGAAATTGAATATGTAATGCAATAAATAATATATAACATAGATAATTATATATATATCTCTCATAGCTTATTTGCCCAAATCATCTATATATCAAGCCAGAAAACAAAAAAAAAGTATGACAGATATCACCAAGAATATATTCCGTGGGGATTCCTATATTATGCTACTGAGTCCTGCCTTAGATGTGGATTTTCAATAGTTTCATATTTAAAAAAGAATAAAAATCTTGGTTTTGCAGAAACTGATGGCAGATTTCTGCTCACATTAAGGTCCTGGCAAATTAATTCCTATTTCAGGCACAAAACTGCTTCTCAAGACACAAATTCATGTGTCCTCAGTCAGGAATTTTATCAACCAGCCACAGTGTCACAGTATCACAGTGTAACTAAGGTTGGAAGTGACCTCAAGGATCAAGTCCAACCTATAACACAGACCTCATGACTAGACCATGGCACCAAGTGCCACGTCCAATCTCCTCTTGAACACCTCCAGGGACGGTGACTCCACCACCTCATTGGGCAGCCCATTCCAATGCCCTAACAACTCTCTCTGTGAAGAACTTTCTCTTCTCCTCCAACCTAAACATCTCCTGGTGCAGTTTGAGACTGTGTCCCCTTGTTCTGGTGCTGGTTGCCTGGGAGAAGAGACCAACCCCTTCCTGGCTACAACCACCTTTCAGGTAGTTGTAGAGGGCAATGAGGTCACCCCTGAGCCTCCTCTTCTCCAGGCTAAACAGTCCCAGCCATAACAGTCCCTATGGTACATTATACATTGTCCATTCCACAACTTCACCAAGGATACCAAAAAAAAAGGGGGGAGGGGGCAAAAAAAGTGCTTTATATTTTTCTTATTAGAGCAGAAGGTTCAAATATAAATTGCCAATATTAGGGATTATTGCTATTCACAATGTTGGGTGTATCATGAAGGAACATAGTTTGAGTAGTAGCAAAACTGTAATCATGTAATGTACTGGGATATGATGGTTATATTTGACTGTTGACTGAAATTTACATTCAACTGTTGATTGAAATTTACAGTGTTGGAGCAATATCATTCTTAGAATAGAATCATAGAATCAACAAGGTTGGAAATTACCTCAAAGATCATCAAGTCCAAACTGTCACCCAAGACCCCATGACTACTAGACCATGGCACCAAGTGCCACATCCAATCCAGCAAGGTCTGAATGTTTTGCCATATTTATATATGGTGTCATTAATATTATACACAAATTTTTATTTGGTCTGATAGTCTGTATCAAAATACCTACGTTAAACACATAGTAAACAAGAAAGCAAATCCAGTTCTGAGAGTTTACTCTCCTAGAAATTATTTGGTACTGCTGCCTTTCACAATTTCAGTTAAATTTAGGGGTTTTCATGCATAGGTAAATTATCACTGCAGTCTAGATACCAAACAAGGCTACTGAGGTGTTAAAGCGGGAAGTTAGCGTTAGACAAATTTGGAAGTTCACAGGAATTAAGATTAAGAGAGTGAATTTTATTTTCACTAATTTCCATAGTGACTGTGCTGTGAAATGTCATAAAATTTACCATCTTCACAGGCAAAGGTATTTCAAAACAAATTCCAAAATATTAAACTTCTAAACCAGGAAAAGTTAAACACCTTTTCTGTGACATTTATGAGTGGTCTTAACACTTATTTCATGCTCAGTCTCCTGTTTTGCATGTCAATCACTTCTCTCTGTCCTTTCCCTTAGTGTATTCTTCCTAATTTTTATGTTCATTTTTGTTCACTCATCTTCCATTTTTATAGCCATCTATATTTGCCCTGCCATTTAGCTAATGCATTATTATTTGTCCTCATACTAATGCAGCAAGAGTGAACTAAAGTCTCACAGCAACAGTGTACTTTTTGTGACAATTGATAGTCATTCTATAACCATCTCACTGTGGTCTCCCACCACCTGCTGCTAGGCATTGCATCCCATTTGTGACAAGGTCTCACACACCTGTTTCTGAACTGGGCCTTCAACTACTTTTTTTTGTATGGGACAGAGTAAAACAATATCAAAAGAAAGATCTTCAGGAATAGATAAGTGTATTCCAGAGAGGATGCAAGAGAAAAAATGTAGATATGTCTACATTTCTGCATGACAGTCCACTTTTCCTCATAAAAAAAACTATTTCTTTATATTTTTTTAATTAG
The DNA here is from genome assembly GCF_026170545.1 of Melanerpes formicivorus. Lineage (NCBI taxonomy): Eukaryota > Metazoa > Chordata > Aves > Piciformes > Picidae > Melanerpes > Melanerpes formicivorus. Next base: position 7,689,306 of record NW_027142367.1, on the reverse strand, counting down.
ATATATGTTTTTCTATTTAAATGATCAATTGGGAAAAAAAAAGGAAAAGAAAATCAAAACCACAGAGACTGTGGCCTCACCTGTCAGCAAGCTTCAGCTGCTCCTTCCAGTAAAACTGCCTGTAGATGTGTCTGCAACATTGAATGTCCAGGTACAGGTAGAATTCTCCAGCCTTGCTGCTTGGAGTTTGTACCTATGTAGATGTTCAGCCAGTTGGTTGGTAAAAATGAAGAATTAACAGCAATTCTTGCTGCTGATACTCCATACCTTTGGAAATCTGTAGATAGGCACCTGCTGTTTAGTCCTGGTGACTGGCTTGAGATGCCCCAATTCTCTGCTATTTTGGGTTCCTTGAACTTTGTGCTTGTCCCCCAGCCAGCCAAACCTACCCCATGTTGCAAGCCACACATCTGGAAAGAGTCATGTCCAGAAAGTCTGCTCCTTATATATGGAGATACAGGAGAAGGGGATAGAATAACAAATTATCCTGTGTCCTCCCCTCTAGGACTATCAATTCCCCTGGAGGATATTTATCTCTGTGGTTTTACAATTAATCCTTAATTTACAACAGTGTTCTTAAATGGATCCATGCTCTTTGACATCCATGTTTTGGTATTTTTCTCCCAAAAACATAGGTCCAGAGGGCTGACCCTCAGTCCCCTGAAGGCCTCAGGAAGAGGCCCATGAAATTATTGCCACTCCTGCCCAGTGGCACAGACATTCCTCTGATATTTTTCTGAAGGCCTGCTTTTGCAGCATGTCACATTTTTCACAGTGCTCTTCAATGCATGCTGAGAATCTTCTTCAGCCTGCTTTGCCCCTGAGAACCCTATGGGTTGGTTCGGCAACATTTTGAAGCATCTGTGCCCATGGACAGACTTTTCTCCCTGACAGCCTTCACTTTGTTGCTATGGGAACAGTGATAACTCCTCACAGCATTAACCAGTTTTTCTCTTTTGGTTGGGTGTTTTTTTTTGTTTTGGTTTTTTTTGTATACTAACTTGAAAAAGGATCCAAATGGGAGGTTGGGTTTATTTTGGTTAAAAACAAAGCAAAACAAAAATAATGTGTGTCTAGTACCAGTCACAGTTCTTGAGAACAAAGACGGAGGTTGGTCACTTCTCCCAGGCAACCAGCACCAGCACAGTCTCAAGCTGCACTACGGGAGGTTTAGGCTGGAGGTTAGGAGGAAGTTCTACACAGAGAGAGTGATTGCCCATTGGAATGGGCTGCCTGGGGAGGTGGTGGAGTCACCATCACTGGAGGTGTTCAGAAGGAGACTTGATAGGGTACTTGGTGCCATGGTTTAGTTGATTAGGTGCGTTGGATGATAGGCTGGCCGCAATGATCTGGAAGGTCTCTTCCAACCTGGTCTCGTCTATTCTATTCTATTCTATTCTATTCTATTCTATTCTATTCTATTCTATTCTATTCTATTCTATTCTATTCTATTCACTTAAACAGATATATAATTTTCACCATTACCTATATGAGAGACTTTAGCAAAGGACAACTCCATATAATACTTTTCTCTTGGAAAGCTCACTTTATTCCAACAAATTGTGCTCTGGGTTTCTGCGTACAGCTCTGACGTGTTGGAAAGGACACACTTTAAACAGAAAGTTTGGCTTCCTGGGATGTGACCAGCAGTATCTCTGTAAACTCCCAGAAGGCAGCTCTTGGAGCCTCAAGAAAATTTATGTACATACAAGACAGAGAGGCTTTCAGACATCTTGTCTGGTTTTTTACAGGGAGGGAAAGAGAAATCTTATGTGGAACATGTTCTTTAGCTAGATTAGAGAATTTTCTTCTCAGTGAAGCTTTCAGCTGTGTTGATGTACCTGGTCAGAGCCAGTACCCCTCAACCCACACACTTTTTTTGCTTATTAGGATATAATCTGTCCACGATGTGGTGTCAGACTGATTTCTCTAAAGGAAACTTTTTTATTTGTCTTGATTTTCTCTATTTTAGTAGTTTACAAAGTTTTTAGACACATGGTAACTACAAGTTCTCTTACAGTTTATCCCACTCCAACCTCTTCTGAGACCAAAACCAATATTAAATATTAAGAACCTAAAGAGTTTCCATCCAAATAAATAAATAAAGTGTATTAAAAAAAAAAAAAAAGAAAAGAAAGAAAAATACAATTAAACCCAATTCCCTATACAAAACAAACAAAAAGGATTAGTTAACTAAGAATGTAATGTGTAATATTATTACTGTGGATACAGTTCCCATCCTTGTAGTTAATTTGCATCAGTTTGGGGTTTTATTGTTGTTTTTGGCTCATAAAATTACCCATTCAAATTTGCTCTGGGCTGAAACATGGATTACAGGACCTCATTTAGTGCCAACTGTATTTTTTCCCTACGTCAATAATGAAAGCTTCTTTTTCTCTAGGGTATTGTGTTGTGCGATTGGGGCATATGTAGGAGACAATTGTTTAATTTGTAGCTGATGCTGAAAGAGCCAACCTTTCCAGAATTTTAAATTAGAGTATAACAATGAAATAATAAAGAAACATAGCAGGATTGCATGAAACAGTCCCTAGGAAAGTGGTTCCACAAATCCAGAGACAAAACTGTTAATGTCACTGACAGCCCAAAAGTTTGCTGTTTGCTTCACATTAGTCTTTACAAGCATAGGTAAAGATACTTCTGAAAATGAGGAAAAAATATTTTGAGTAGGGACTAGCTGCTTTATCCCACCCTTGTAGGTGGGGGCAGTGACAAGGAGACAGGCAGTAGCCCATACTTCAGCATGGGTTAACATTAAGTGTGCAGCTGGATCATCAGAAGATTTGTATTCTGGACTGAAATCCCATCCATCTGGGGCTTCTTTGCATGGCAGAGGCTTGCCAAGAAAAGCTGCTAAGAGAATAGGTAATTTGCCCTCATTTGTAAACTGGATTTAACTAACAGGCCAGGCTCCAATACAAATGCAACTGAAATGTCCCCAGAAGCTCAAAGGTGGTCAAGTGTTAGGTATGGCATGGTGAATTCCTCACCTACAGAGCCTCACTGACATGCCCCATTGGAACCCAGTAGGCAAAGCTACTACAGGGCTGGAACTTGCTTCTAAGAAGCCAAAAAGATATTGTAAAATTCGTTTCTGTAGGAGGCAAACATTTTTGCCTTAAGATTACATCTTCTGTGGGTGGGTTGTGAAGCTACCTAGTGAAGGATGACAATACATTATCAAGAAAGTAGATCACAGAATTACAGAATCATTCCCACTGGAAAAGACCTTTAGGATCATTGAGTCCAACCATTATCTAACTCTACCAAGGCTGGTGCTAAACTGTATCACCATACTGTGAGTTAAAGCCTTTCTGCTTTACTTGACTTGGATTCAAGACTTTCATTTATTTGCACTGCTGCATCCACAGTGATCTTTTCACCACTAATGAACTACCCTACAAGATAAACATGAGAAACAGAGGTACATTGTAAACTAGAGCCTGGTCTAATGTGAACATTTTCCTGTATTGATACATTTAAAAGCTTCTGCAGCTCACCTCATCCAGTGAAGACTGTAAACGTCTCCACAATCAGGTGCTGCCATGAAAGTTAGAGAAATACCTTAATTTTTACATGTTCTTGAGGTGCTTTGCTCCATTTTAAACTTGTGTTACTGGCAAATCTCTGAGTCAAGTTCTCTTCCTATCCTTTGAAGACATTATTTTTCAAGTCTGTTATATAATTTGATCCTAAGTTCATGTCAGAAAGAGTCATCATTGCCATCCAAGGGTGCAGCAAACTAGGGTTTGTTTCTCAGTGATGGCTTCATTAATAACTCTTGGTATTTCCTATGCCAGCCTTACCTCTTTGCTATTATTCTGTTATTCATTTGGTTTTCCTTATTAGTCTGCCTCAGCTTGAAGATATACATATCATGGAAAGTATATGTAATACATAATTTTCCACAAAAAAATAGAAAAAACCCTTTCTAATAGCAGATTATTCCATATTTACCTACTACTGCTTCTTTTTAAGAATTTTTCTCCAAAGCATCTGTTACTGGCCTCAGGATATTGTTCTAGGCAGACCGTTACTCTGATTTGATATGGCAATCCCTATGTCCCTAATTGTGCTGATGACAACACTCCTGAGCTGAATACAGACTATAGTTTTATTAATTTCTCCCTGGGTGTAGACCTAGCAGGGTGGCCACAAACCTGGTCTCCAACTTGGGGCAAATGCTGAGAAGAGGCTGGATTACAGCCCAGTCTTCCTGTTTTCATTATCCTTCATCAGTGAAATGTTCACAAGGCAAGCGTTTTGAATGAACAGAGCAAAACTAATTTTCCTCTGGTTCCTCTGACAAAAGCCAGGGCTAAAACCATAATTCAGGAGGCACTCAAGTAACAAAAAATCAGCATTTCCCCCTCCCTAGTTTAATGACCATCAAGGCAAGGAGGCTACAGTGCAAAGTGCTGAATAACCATCAGACAGCCATTCAGGTGCCCGCTTCCAGATTGCTTTCTACACAACTGCCTCACTTCCTGTGAGTCTCAGTCTTCAGGAAATATTCTGGGTTAAATCAGGGTATTTATCAGACTGCGAATAACTACACAGGTAAGTTCAACCAGTTCTGTTTCTGTTACAAAATCATTTCTTCCGTCACCCATCTGGAGGTTTCTCTTTCTCCTGTAAATGTCTGTGAGAGAAGTTTGAAGTCTTGTTGATTCAAAAGCAAAGAGACTAACCATAACATAAGGTGAAACAGCCTAAGCTTAAACAGCCTTCCACCGGCATCAGGACTTGCTCCCTTAAAAAAAAAGAGGAGGGTAATTGTTATTGGCGATTCCCTCCTGAGGGGAACAGAGGGCCCCATATGTCAGCCAGACCCTACTCACAGGGAGGTTTGTTCCCTTCCAGGAGCCATGGTTGGAGATGTTACCAGAAGACTGCCTGGTATGGTGCAGCCCTCTGACTATTATCCCTTGATAGTTATGCAGTTAGGGAATGATGATGTTGCAATCAGAACTCCCAGGGCTATCAAAGATGACTTCAGGGCCCTGGGAGATCTGGTTGAGGGATCAGGGGCACAAATAATTTTTTCATCTATACCCTTAGTTGCAGGTGGGAATACCATAAGGAATAGGTCAGCAGCTGAAGTCAACAAGTGGCTTAGAGGCTGGTGCAGGCAAAAGAATTTTGGGTTTTTTGATCTTGAAAAACTTTCTGCTGCACCAGGCCAGCTGGCAACAGATGGAGCACATCTGTCCCAGAGGAGGGGAAAAATCAGAGTGTACGAGAATGGCCTATCCCTCAAAGGGAAAAAGATTCTGGGGAGGGAATTGGCAGGTCTCATAGATAGGGCTTTAAACTAGTTTCGAAGGGGGAAGGGGTTGAAACCAGTCCCCCCAGGCTGGGGTCTGGGGGTGAAAAGCCAGAGCCAGAGGTGAAACCAGCAGCCCAGCTGCAGTGCATGTACACTAATGCACGAAGCATGGGCAACAAACAAGAGGAGCTGGAAGCCTTGCTGCAGCAGGAAAGTTATGATGTAGTTGCCATCACAGAGACGTGGTGGGATGACTCACATGACTGGAGTGCTGCAATTGATGGCTACAGGCTCTTCAGGAGAGACAGGCAAGGAAGAAGGGGTGGAGGGGTAGCCCTGTACGTCAGGGAGGCACTAGATGCCATTGAGACGGAGATTAGGGACGATCGGGTTGAGTGCCTGTGGGTAAGAATTAGAGGGAAGGCCAACAGGGCTGACATCCTGGTTGGAGTCTGTTATAGACCACCCAACCAGGAGGAGGATGTTGATGAGTCATTCTATAGGCAGCTTAAGGCTGTCTCAAGATCTCCTGACCTTGCTCTCATGGGCGACTTCAACCTGCCTGATATCTGCTGGGATCTTAACATAGCAGAGAAGTGGCAATCTAGGAGGTTCTTAGAATGCATGGAGGACAGCTTCTTATCCCAGGTGCTGCGAGAGCCTACCAGGGGCAAGGCTATGCTTGACCTCCTCTTCACCAATAGGGAAGGGTTGGTGGGTGATGTGGTGGTCGGAGGGTGCTTAGGGGCCAGTGACCACGAGATAATTGAATTCTCATTATTTGGTCAAGCTAAGAGGGGTAGCAAGAAGACCTCCACTCTGGAATTCCAGAGGGCGGACTTCAGGCTACTCAAGGAACTAATTCAGAGGGTTCCTTGGGATAAAGCCCTTAAAAACAAAGGGGTCCAGGAGAGCTGGTCCTACTTCAAGGAAGAACTGTTGAAGGCTCAGGGACAGGCTGTGCCAATGTGCCGGAAGATGAGCCGCCGGGGCAGACAGCCAGCCTGGATGGTTAAAGAACTTTTAATGGAACTAAGGGAAAAAAAGAGGGTGTATCACCTTTGGAAGAGAGGGGAGGCAACCCGTGAAAAATTTAAGGATGTTGCTAGGTCTTGCAGGAGGAAAATTAGGGAGGCAAAAGTGCATTTGGAGCTTAGTCTGGCCTCTGCTGTGAAGGACAACAAAAAGTCCTTCTATAAATACATTAATAGCAAGAGGAAGGGCAGAGACAACCTCCACTCCTTGGTGGACACGGAGGGGAACGTTGTGACAAGGGATGAGGAAAAGGCAGAGATACTTAACACCTTCTTTGCCTCAATTTTTACTAGCAGAACAGAATGTCTTCCAGACAGCTGGCCTGCAGAGCTGGCAGAAGGAGCCAGGGAGCAGCACAGTTTTCCACTGTTCCAAAATGGGGTAGTTGGTGATCTGGTCAGCCGCCTGGATCCCCACAAGTCCATGGGACCAGATGGGATCCATCCTAGGGTGCTGAGGGAGCTGTCAGAGGAGCTGGCCAAGCTGCTCTCCATCATTTTTCAGCAGTCCTGGCTCACTGGTGAGGTCCCAGAGGACTGGAAGCTGGCCAATGTGGTGCCCATCCATAAGAAGGGCTGGTTGGATGAGCCAGGGAATTACAGGCCAGTCAGCCTGACCTCAGTGCCAGGCAAGATCATGGAACAGGTCATCCTGAGTGCATTAACACAGCACTTAGAGGATGGCCAAGGGATCAGGCTCAGCCAACATTAATTTAGGAAGGGCAGGTCCTGCCTGACCAGCCTGATCTCCTTCTATGATCAGGTGACCCGCCTGGTGGATGTGGGGAGGCCTGTGGATGTAGTTTACCTGGACCTCAGCAAGGCCTTTGACACCATCCCCCATAGCAAACTGCTGGCCAAGCTGTCAGCCCATGGCTTGGACAGCAGCACTCTGAGCTGGGTTAGGAACTGGCTGGATGGCCAAACCCAGAGAGTGGTGGTGAATGGTGTCACATCCAGCTGGCAGCCAGTCACTAGTGGAGTCCCCCAGGGATCAGTGCTGGGCCCCATCCTCTTTAACATCTTTATTGATGATCTGGATGAGGGCATTGAGTCTATCATCAGTAAATTTGCTGACGACACCAAGCTGGGGACAGGAGTTGATCTGCTGGAGGGTAGAGAGGCTCTGCAGAGAGACCTCGACAGGCTGGACAGATGGGCAGAGTCCAACGGCATGAGATTTAACGCATCCAAGTGCCGGGTTCTGCACATTGGCCACAACAACCCCATGCAGGGCTACAGGCTGGGGTCAGAGTGGCTGGAGAGCAGCCAGGCAGAGAGGGACCTGGGGGTGCTGGTTGATGGTAGGCTGAACATGAGCCTTCAGTGTGCCCAGGCAGCCAGGAGGGCCAATGGCATCCTGGCCTGCATTAAGAACAGTGTGGCCAGCAGGAGCAGGGAGGTCATTCTGCCCCTGTACACTGCACTGGTTAGGCCACACCTCGAGTACTGTGTCCAGTTCTGGGCCCCTCAGTTTAGGAAAGATGTTGACTTGCTGGAACGAGTCCAGAGAAAGGCAACAAAGTTGGTGAGGGGCTTGGAACACAAGGCCTATGAGGAGAGGCTGAGGGAGCTGGGGCTGCTTAGCCTGGAGAGGAGGAGACTCAGGGGTGACCTTATTGCTCTCTACAACTACCTGAAGGGGGGTTGTAAACAGGCAGAGGTTTGTCTCTTCTCCCAGGCAGCCAGTACCAGAACAAGAGGACACAGTCTCAGGCTGCGCCAGGGGAACTGCGCCAGGGGAAGTTCAGGCTGGAGGTCAGGAGGAAGTTTTACATGGAGAGAGTGATTGCCCATTGGAATGGGCTGCCTGGGGAGGTGGTGGAGTCGCCGTCACTGGAGGTGTTCAGGAGGAGACTTGACAGGGTGCTTGGTTACATGGGTTAGTTGATTGGGTGGTGTTGGATGATAGGTTGGACGTGATGATCTTGAAGGTCTCTTCCAACCTGGTTTATTCTATTCTATTCTACTGAGGTAGCTCATTTTCCTCTGCTCTTGAAAGATAAATTAGTATTTATGCTACTGCTTTATTTAATGAAGAAACAATACACAGCAAAGTGGCAAAAGTGCAGGCTCAGTAAGCATGACCCTTCTCCAGAGTCAGCCTTACAGCTTTTTACAGCTCTCTCTGGAGCAAGGATGGTGCCCTCTACATGTCATAAGGCACTGCAATTAAATAGATACCCTGGCAAGTCATCTTTCAGCAAGCTTTTCCTATTAATAAACTTGGCAATGACAGATCTCATACTTCTAACACAAAAAATGCTTGAAAAATAATCAGACATCTTCAACAAAGCTCCTTAGAAAACACATAATTTGATGAATGGACTTGTTTCTGTTCAAAGGCTTCATAAATTGGGAGGGATACTGGACACCACTGGATATAAAAAACTTGTACAGAAAAGAGAGGCCGTGCCAAAGGAGACCCTAGCAGGGGTGAAATATAATACTATGTCATATGCAGTTTCTCTTATTGACTCTAATCCATATGTGGAATTCACACAGACAGATTTTTACGCAAAACTAAAATCGTTCAAATTCCTGACAATCAGCAAATTTATCTGCATATCTACATACATTTTCTCACACATTTAGAGAGGTGTCTCACAGGTAAGCAGCCTGTTCACAACGACAGGTTGATGAAGACATCAGTATGCATTTTGTGGAAAAAAAGGGGGGGGAAGGATGTAGGCAGCTGACAATAGCAAGCGTGGAGTGAAGCTCAGTGTCCAGCTGGCTGCTTCTATCTGCTGCTCTGACAATGCCACCATCCGGTTAGTGTGTCCCCCTTGAGTTCTTTTCTCTTTTTTTGGAGGGGGAAACAAATAGCAAGGGGGGGGAAATATCCCAAAATTTAAAAATAAAACCAACAACACCAACACCAACACCAAAGAAGCAACCCAAAAATAACCCAACCACTTCTTCTAAGGATCCTTGAACCAGACTTGCTAGATGGCAGGGTCCTGCATCTGGGTCGAGGCAATCCCAGGCACAAATACAGGCTGGGCAGTGACTGGCGAGACCTGGGGGTGCTGGTGGACAAAAAGCTCAACATAAGCTCTCAGTGTGCACTTGCAGCCCGCAAAGCCAATCAGATCCTGGGCTGCATCAGGAGAAGTGTGGCTAGCAGGTCGAGGGAGGTGATCCTCCCCCTCTACTCAGCCCTGGTGAGACCCCACCTGGAGTACTGTGTCCAGCTCTGGAGCCCCTATTACAAGAGGGATGTGGAGGTGCTGGAACGTGTCCAGAGAAGGGCCACAAGGATGATCAGAGGGCTGGAGCACCTCTCCTATGAGGACAGACTGAAGGAGTTGGGGCTGTTCAGTCTGCAGAAGAGAAGGCTCCGAGGTGACCTAATTGTGGCCTTCCAGTATCTGAAGGGGGCCTACAGGAAAGCTGGGGAAGGACTTCTCAGGATGTCAAGTAGTGATAGGACTAGGGGGAATGGAATGAAGCTGGAGGTGGGGAGATTCAGGCTGGATGTGAGGAGGAGGTTCTTCCCCATGAGAGTGGTGAAGCCCTGGAATGGGTTGTCCAGGGAGGTGGTCGAGGCCCTGTCCCTGGGGGTGTTTAAGCCCAGGCTGGATGAGGCTCTGGCCAGCCTGATGTAGTGTGGGGTGTCCCTGCCCATGGCAGGGGCGTTGGAACTAGGTGATCCTTGTGGTCCCTTCCAACCCTGAATGAAACTATGAAACTATGAAACTATGTTTTCTTATCCCAGTACCTGCTGGGAAAGATCTCTCTTGTCTCACACTATCTGTAGGATGCTTGTCCAGATTTCTGTATACCTTCAAATTTTCTTCTCAAGAAATTGCTTCTGCAGATAGCAATATTTTGTCTTGAGCAAGAGTATATAAAGCACATGTAAAATACTTAGATTTGGTGTGCACTATGCCTTGGTGTGGGACTGATGTCTACTGTTTATTCCTAAAATCTCTTTTTGGGTTATGTTACCTTTGGCATAGATTGGGATCTGACCACGTTATTAGATAAATAAGGTGTCAAAAAATATTTTGATAGATGCCAATTTGCTGATAATGTTAGCACCATGAAGACTTAAGCATTTTCAAGACTAGGCAGCTTGCCTGAGTATCTTTTAAAGCATCTGACATCTGACTTGTATGTGGGAGCTGTAGTATAGTGAAAGCCTGAATTCATCTTCCAGGTTTATGTCAAATGCACAACTATCTAGTCTTACAAGAATTTTCTCCACAGAATCATAGAATGATTCTGATTGTAATAGCTAACAGACTCTTCAACATGATAAAAGAGGATACAGTCTCAAGCTGTGCCAGGGGAGGTCTAGGCTGGAGGTTAGGAGGAATTCCGTTCAACACAGAAAGAGTGATTGCCCGTTGGAATGGGCTGCCCAGGGAGGTGGTGGAGTCAACATCATTGGAGGTGTTCAGGAGAAGACTTGATAGGGTGCTTGGTTGCATGGTTTAGTTGATTAGGTGGGTTGGATGACAGGTTGGACGCGATGATCTTTGAGGTCTCTTCCAACCTGGTCTATTCTATTCTATTCTATTCTATAACAGTGGTTTTGAATTAGTTCAAGGCAGTGGACATGACAGAAAAAGGATTTGTAGGAATGAAACAATCAGAAGTTTAGATGTGGGATAAGATTTATCACAATGAAATCCAGACCGTGATGGGCAGAATAATATGGGGACCGACACGTATGCTCACAAGAGAGGAAACATGGGAAGTGGCAGAGAAGTATAAACTCTGAAAGAAGTATAAGAGACCAAAGTGCTACTATCCATCAAGATAATTGACTCTACACAAAGAATGGCAGCAGTTTTAGTGATGTATACGTAGGTATTCCATCTGATCTGTGAAAACAATACAATTCTTGGAATTTCAAGGGCTGCAGTATTTATGTGCTATATTTATGTACTATGTATTATCTACACAGATAATATCTTAGAGCCAAGAGGAAACATTCAGAAACTTAGAAACTGGAACAAGAAAGTATTTTTGTTGGGTGCTACTGGTTGGAGTCAAAAGAATAAAGACCACTATGTGTGTGTGTATCCTTCTTTCCCTATTTGCACCATTATTTATAAATGGAGATATACAGAATTTGAATCTGGAATAATCTTTTGAATGATTTTGTGTTTTCTGAGTGTTTCTAATGGCTGTTACTATGTGTGCAAATTAAGTCCATCTACCTGAGAGACCTGAATGCTACCACACCCCATGCCAACAATAAAGAAACCAATGGAAGGGTTGATAATTTGGAGACATTTTAGTGAAGGAGCTAATTTCCTCCACCATGTCCTATAACTTTTGTTGTCCTTTTGAAGTCTCCATTTAACAGAAATTTTTTAAGTGAGTCAGGACTCAGATGGCATAGCAGTTACTAACAAGGTCATGCTGGACAGGGCTCTGAACAACCTGCTGTTGTTGAAGATGTCCCTGCTTACTGCAGGGAAGCTGGGCTAGATTACTTTCAAAGGTCCCTTCCAACCCAAGCCAGTCTGTGGTTCTGTGATACACCCAAAGTCAAAATGCATGGACACATGCTCCACTGTTACTCAAAGAAGAACTCAAAACCCCAAACCAAACCATCAGAAAAACAATGACAACACACCCAAACCAACAAAGAAAAAGGGAAAAAATAAAAAAGACAAACAAAAAATAAACCCAAAACACACACGAACACAAAAGAGGCAATTTAATCACAGAAAGTCTGGATTCTTTCATGTTAATCTGAAATTGTTTTTCCTGGCACAATTCCTCATGCAGTGGGATTTCTCTCCAGCAAGAACAAGCTGGTGCCTTTAAAATCAATATTACCAAATCACCTAGTGCCTCTCATGCTGTTCATTGCTTACTTATTTGATGGTTATTGACATCCTGCTATAAAATAAATTACTTCAGTTTTTAAGGTGAGGCATTGTAGCGTTCTGGATACATGCATAAGGAAGTCCTGATGCTCAAATTACTTCTTGGACAAAACAACATACCAGCAAAGCAGGGTAAGCATTTTGATTCAGACCACGTTTCCTCGCAAGGAACAACCTGCCTGAGATCAGCAGAGCACCACATAGCATAATCAACAATGCTCTCACTACTGGATTGCTCCCTGCAGTTTAACCCTGTTTCATAGAAAATTTATGACATTTTCTCAAATCTTTCGCAGAAAAAAGAAGAATTAACCATTATTGCATTTTTCCTTTGTGAGAGTAATCTTGACATTCCTGTGCTTTGTAACCCTTTAACTCAACTTACCTCGGTTTAGCATCTTTTGCCCAACTTAATTTATTATTCTCTTTTGTTTATAGGAAGTCCACAAGAATAGAATAGAATAAACCAAACCAGGTTGGAAGAGACCTTCAAGATCATCGCGTCCAACCCGTCAACCAATCCAACCCACCCAAACAGCTAACCCATGGCACCAAGCACCCCATCAAGTCTCCTCCTGAACACCTCCACTGACGGCAACTCCACCACCTCCCTGGGCAGCCCATTCCAATGGGCAATCACTCTTTCTGTATAGAACTTTTTCCTAATATCCACCCTGAACCTCCCCTGGTGCAGCCTGAGACTGTGTCCTCTTGTTCTGGTACTGGCTGCCTGGGAGAAGAGACCATCATCCGCCTGTCTACAACCTCCCTTCAAGAAACAAATATGTTTGCACTGTGAAGGATGATTAAAGGCCTTGATTATTGTCACACCTACTCACCTACAGATGAGCAGTCAGTACTGTAGCATCTATGGAAATAAAACAAGAGCTAGAAGCACTTCTTCTGAATGCAGAGGAACCTTTGGAGCTTGCCAGCTAGTTACTCTTTATGAGGTATTGGCATTCTCTACATTTAGCCTAACTTCATGGTAGCCTGGTATATAGGAAGGACTTTCAACAGGTACTGCTTCTTAGTCCTTATTTGAGAGTATTTATGAGACTGGTTATCATTTAAAGCAGGCAAATGCAAAATATGTGTAGTGTCATGACATAAAATTGCATAATTGTCGAGTCATGTCCATCTTGTACAACCCATGATAAACTGAAAGTGAGCTGATAATGTTTGGACAGCAGCAGTAAATTGCATGATCTTTTACTGAATTTTTATTTTTTTTTTTACTCATTGTATTCCAAAGTTGTTTTCTCATTCTGCAACTAATACTTATTTTATATTTCTGCCAAAGCCATCAGTTAGAACCTTTAAACGCCAAAGGTATTCTGCATACTGTAAAATATACTTTGTCTTGAAAGTAAAGGAAAAGGAGAGGGAGAGGAGAGGAGAGGAGAGGAGAGGAGAGGAGAGGAGAGGAGAGGAGAGGAGAGGAGAGGAGAGGAGAGGAGAGGAGAGGAGAGGAGAGGAGAGGAGAGGAGAGAGGAGAGGAGAGGAGAGGAGAGGAGAGGAGAGGAGAGGAGAGGAGAGGAGAGGAGAGGAGAGGAGAGGAGAGGAGAGGAGAGGAGAGGAGAGGAGAGGAGAGGAGAGGAGAGGAGAGGAGAGGAGAGGAGAGGAGAGGAGAGGAGAGGAGAGGAGAGGAGAGGAGAGGAGAGGAGAGGAGAGGAGAGGAGAGGAGAGGAGAGGAGAGGAGAGGAGAGGAGAGGAGAGGAGAGGAGAGGAGAGGAGAGGAGAGGAGAGGAGAGGAGAGGAGAGGAGAGGAGAGGAGAGGAGAGGAGAGGAGAGGAGAGGAGAGGAGAGGAGAGGAGAGGAGAGGAGAGGAGAGGAGAGGAGAGGAGAGGAGAGGAGAGGTTGGAAAAGACCTTTGAGATCATCACATCCAACCTATCATTCATAAGGGACATGACCTCATTTTTCCCAAGATCTTTCAAAATAAGTTGCTCAGTAAAATGCAAAATGATTTTTCCACTTTGATCCACTTCATGGGCTGAGAGGTGCTTGTAGAACAGAACAGAACCTCATGAAACAAATGGTCTCATTATAATTTTTTCCAGAATTGTCCACCCCTCTTTATTTATCTGCTTCTCTCTCACACACTTATTGCAGAAATAAGCTCCTTTCTTAGCAATGTACCTATTATATCGAGGATGGACTTGGACAAAATTTGGACTTTTTGACTTTCATTTCAAGAAAAACATGTCTGTGTATGTGTGTGTCTGCAGTCTGTACTCTTTCCTTTTGTTTACTCTTTATGTTCAGATCCTGAGAAAGTCAAAATTCTGCTTCCCTTGAATGATAGAACCATGATTTGATTTAGAAGACTTAGGATCATAGTATGATAGTATCATTCAGGGTTGGAAGGGACAACAAGGATCATCTAGTTCCAACCCCCCTGTCATGGGCAGGGGACACCCCACACTACATCAGGCTGGGCAGAGCCTCATCCAGCCTGGGCTTAAACACCTCCAGGGATGGGGCCTCGACCACCTCCCTGGACAACCCATTCCAGGGTTTCACCACTCTCATGGTGAAGAACTTCCTCCTCACATCCAGCCTGAATCTCCCCACCTCCAGCTTCATTCCATTCCCCCTAGTCCTATCACTACCTGAGCAAAACACTTAAAATTGGTTAACTCCCTATGCAGTTTGCACTTTTTCTTCTGTGGTTAAAAATACTTATCCTAGATTATAAAAATCAACAAGAAGCATATCAGTCTAAATATTTAAATATTTTCCCACACAGTTAGAAATGTCCTGTGAGTATATAATCTGAGATCCCTAAAAGTCAAAAGTGACTTTCAGTGCTCTTTTTTTCCTAAACTAGCTGATACTTCCTGACCTACTCCAGAAGGAGAACAAAGTGAGGAAATTCTGCCTAGAATTGCACAGGCAATACCTTATCTCTCTCCTGAGGACCAGATTCAGTGCAACTAAAATCCTGGAATTATTTTCCTGCACATTGTTTTTAAGAACCTCACAGAAGGCATCACTGCAGCTGGTGATAACAAGCATGTAGCTAGCATCATGGCAGGAAACATTTTGCAGGGATGAGTTCCTACCTCTGCACAGTCAGGTATAACTGCATGCTGGAGGGCTAAAATTAAAAACAGGCTACACAGACTGCTTTCAGCACTGAGTCAGCCTGTCAAATCAGCAGGCTGTTTCCACTTCCATTTTGTTTCTCACTCTGAAAAAGTGATATATTTATTTTATTATTTATGGAACTGGAATCTGGTACCTCCCAGGACTCTGAAGAATTGCCTCAATCATGTAACATTACATGAACAGGTAGAAATAAAACAGTAAAAGGAAAGGGCTTCTGATGCTTCCCACTGAGGAAAATCACCTTTCCAACTGCATTGCAGGATAAAAGTTATGAAGCAGAGAAAAGAAAATTCTATGTTAATTGCTGTCAGAACTGAAAGGACTGAGTAAGAGTGATAAGTAGTCTCAAGAATGAATCTTCTTTGCCCCCATAAGCCATTCTGAAGCCCTGCCTTAGTTTTCCAGACAGGAGCCACTCAGATACCACTTACAATGATGAGGGAGACAGTAACAGCTTTCAGCCTCTTTTGCTTAAGAGCCCATTTCTCATCACTTTCATCATCTGCTTACCTTACCACCATGAGCCAATCAGCCAACTGCATGGTCTGTATTTGTTGAATGCCAGACCTTCATAGAATCATGGAATGGTTTGGGGAGCAAGGGACTTCCAAAAGTCACCTAGTCCAACCCCCCTGCACTGAGCAGTGACATCTGCCATTAGACCAGGTTGCCCAGTGTCCTGTCCATCTCCAGGGATGGAGCCCCGACCACCTCCCTCAGTAACCTGTTTCAGTGGTCCTCTACCATTACTGTAAAGAACTTGCTGCTAATATCCAATCTAAACCTACTCTCCTCTGGTTTGAAGCCACTGCCCCTCATCCTATCACTCCAGGCCTTTGTAGACAGGCCCTTTCCATCCTTTTTGTAGGCCCCCCTTCATGTACTGGAAGGCTGCTATTAGGACTCCCATGACTGTATCTGGAAGCCTTTACTCTTGACTGTCTACACAAATGTTGAAAAATTAGGCTTTGTCTGCCAGATAAGCCAGTATTTAGATATGAATATATTCAAACACAAAAAACCCCAAAGCCTGACCAACTTTGCTTCATTTGTGTTATCCTTTCAGGAAACTGGTAGCATACAAGTTAAAAATAATTCTTTGCTTGGATAGTTTCACAAACTTGTAAGTATTTTTCAGCAATGGAGTATTTACCAGGAAGTGTTTTATCATGGTTTAACTATTATTACTTTATGGACAATCAAGCTTTTTGGTTTTTCTTATAACAACAGCATTGTTCACTTGTTGTTATACAACTAACTTTTTGGGTGGCTGTAAGCAGTTCAGATTTCTCTTAATTCAATGTTTTCATTTGCCCTGTTTCAAATTACATTTTAGATTGTTTTATTGCCTGAAGTGTAATTCCTTTAAAGTGTTTTCTTCTAATTAATATAAATAGAGGGTAAGTAATTCAATAAGTAATTAGATTTTTTTTTAGGGATTTCTTATTTTTTACTTGTGGCTGTAAACTCAGCACTGATGGTAATAAATTCTGATTTTGAAAGCAAAGAAAAACAAACCCTCTAGTCAGGTTTTACTTTTCATCTGACTGGAACCATAGCTATTACAAAATCTCAGTTCATACAGGAAATACTCTGGTTTTGTATTTATTTCATGTTTTAAAATGTTGAAGTAAGATTGACTCAATTAATACCTCTCCAGTGGTATTTATCTTTCCTTATGGGAAGCCTAAACTCATCCTAGGAAAACCTTATGGTTGAAATGGAGTTATAACACAGATGGATGTAGTCCAGTACCTCTCACATGAAATTATCTTTTTAATGCTGACAGATTTTCAGCAAGCTCTTGAATACCAGAGCTTCCCACCTTTAAAGAAATCTTCAACTCACCTTCTGATGCAGAGCAGCTCTCCTTTATTTCTTAGGCCAACCCCTAACATTCCGTGATTCTCTGATTGGAATATTTTTAAACTGGGTTCTTTTAAATTTGATTTCGTAGTACAATATAAACCTCTCAGATGCTTTTCTCATTATTCAACAAGTGATACTAAATGCATGCATCATGTTTTGATATGCTTACTTTCAAGATCAAAGAGACATTCTTCAGTATCTAGTTTTCCTCCACAGTGTTTAATTTTGTATGCAAGGTGAGGCTGAAATGGTGTGATATCACCAGGAAAGGAGACTCACAAATTTTGCAGATTTTCTTGCCAACATTCTAATATTTTCAGGATCCTATTTTTCCAATCTTCTTTGATAACACCATGTCAGCAAATGAAAAACTGGTTTTAAGCTTAAAAATAGTTTATAAATACGATTAAATAGATCCTTTTATAACTGAGATGTGTTTAACTCTTTAGAAAGTACTGTTGTCTATTTTTCTTCCTGTCCAAGGAGGATAACTTTGTTGAGGAATGGCTTGAACTGCAGGGACATGGTTCTATGGAACAGCTGTTTAATCAGAGTGTATAGGCCAGACTCCATCTTGTTGTTTACTGCTCACAGCTTAGCTGGTGTGCTGATGTAGCAAGGCCACCACAGCCCTGTGACTGTGCTTGCAGTTTTTCATAAGATAGCACCATGTGAAATAGCTACTTATAAGATAGTAGTATGTGAAACAAAGTATATATGCGGAACAAAGACCTACTGAGAAAGGAGGTTGTGGAGTTGCGCGTAGGCCTAACCGCAAGTAGGATGGATAATATGATGTAACCCTGGACTAATAGCTAATAGAATAATGACACATATGCATATTTAGCTGCTGAATATACTATATAAGCTGTGGTTTTGAACAATAAAGTTGAAGCCTGATTACCAATCATACAGATTGCTCGATGCTTCCCACCACAACATAACTTTACATGGGGTAGTAAATAAGAATAGCATAAGGATTTAATAATGGTATAAATATATATATCAATGAATAGCTATTAATATGGTGATTATTATCAGGAAATCTCAGGAAACAAGGATAAATAATGGGGGGAAAAGGTTTACTCTGTCATTAGAAGTCATCAAGTCTACTGGAAAGGGTACTTGACAACATTTCTAAAAACACTGCAGAGAAGTGAAATGTGAATGAAGGGTACCATAGCTCACGTTAGAGAAATTCCTTCACCAAGTGGAACTCATAATTTATTAGTTTCAAACTGACAATACATCATTTAAAATGCCAGGGTTTAACTCAATTTTGTGTTCATACATGGACCTCACTGATTCATATATTGCTACATAAATACAGTGATAATTGTATAAATTGTGCCTACAGAAGTGAAAGCTATAGGAAAGCAATTTTAAGACTGCTGCTGCAATTATACCTGCGTGCAGTTCCCTAGTTGTTCAGTGACATCTCAAATGTAAAGTCTGGCTCTTTTGGTGGGGAAAATCAGATGCAAAGAAATGGCTACTACAAAATTGTATTCTGCCATCTGACATCTGCTCATCTATATGAACTTCTTTCATGGTCCTCTGAATGTATCCAATCAACATTATACTGTATAGCTTCCCCTAAAAGCAAAATTCAAGCAATACTTGCTTTGCCATTGCCTGCCTAAAAGACATCAAAGTGGTCCACTCTGCCATGCAGACCAGATGTAGAGGTGGCTGTGATAAAATAAGAACTGTATTTGAGAATGAATGGAAGTGTGATTGACCCAGGTCTGATATCAGAAGCTGGCCAGTAAAGTGTGACTAGGTATGAGATAAATCTCTGGGAATTTGTGAAGCATAAAGGGAATCTGCTTTTACACACAAGTTGGGGTTTTGGGGATGTTTTTTAATTTGTGTTTTCTAAATATATTGGCTGCATGTAAATTCTTCCTGTTTCTCTATGAAAACAAATCCGGGTGCTTAATTACAGTTTACATCAAAAGAAATATCATTGCTACAGGCTATCCTACTCTATCATAAATATCCAGTTTCTCAGACTGTGAGAGTCTAATAAGTTTGTCTCTCTCTATGTGAGTCAACAAAGATAAAGTGATAGCAGAGCCACTGGAAAGAAGGTGGAAAGAATCCTGTCCACCAATCCTGGATGCAAATCAGCTTGTGATTGCATCGTGATAACACGGGACTACAACAATGGACCCAAGGACCCAGCCATCACGCTTTCTGGGCAGGGTGGTTTCCGCCCATCAAGTACCTTGGGCAGGGTGATACGATGGTTTCCACCACCTGTGTAAAGGAATGTGGGAGGACTTGTCTGGATGGAGATGGGGTAGACGGAGATTCCCCCCCTCGCCTCCATCCAAAAATCTTGCCCACATACACAGCAATACACAGAAAGATTTCCGGGGGAACAGATACCTGGATTATTTCCTTGCCTCTGGAATACCTGACATACCAACACCTGCCTGAGGACTAAAAAACTGTATAAAAGACTTGAGCAACTACTGGTTTGTAGAGAGAAACAGAGGAGAGAAACAGAGGAGAAAAACGGGGAGAAAAACGGAGATGAAGGAAAACACAGGAGACGGGCCAGGCCGCTGAGAAGAGAAAGCCGGGACAATGCTGCTCCGGAGAAAAGAAGCTGCCCGAAGGACCACAGCTCCAGCCGAATCCTCAGCACCGTTCCTGTATCAACCCAACATCTCCCCAGAGGACCACAGCTGTTCTCCAGCAAAAGCCTCACCACGGTTTCTCTACAAACCCAACATCTCCTGCAGCACCTTTCCTCCACAGACTTTAACTGTCTTGGGGGGGATGAGGGGTGTGGTAATATAATTCCTTTCCTCTTCTCTCTCTCTTCTATCTCTCGTCCCTCTCTCTCTCTCTCTCTCTCTTTTCTCCCTCTCCCTTCTTATGTCCACTTTATTTATTAAATAGTCTAGCTGTTGATACTTTGGCCTCGTTTGTGCCTTTAATTTCACTACACAGGAATATTTAAAAGAACTGTGTCTCCGGACCGAGACATCTAATGTCTCTGGACCTTGACACAGACATGCTAGATAAAATGTCTTGGATTGCAAGACTGTGGTAGGGATCACTAATTGTAGTCGTGATCACCTCTTAGTGCAAATCACAGCTGAGAACCTGCAACAGATACTTTGAGCAATTTGGTTGCTTAAAGTAGCAGGTGGCAAAAAGTGAATGCTAGAAGGATGTCAAACCAGACCTCTGGGCAATGGATGTGTGGAACAGTTAGGATGAGTTTCTTCTAGCTTCGGACAGTTAGAAATATACAACTTTTTGATGTGATCAGATATAGCCTAACTTCTCTGTCTCTTTTTTCCTTCATTGATGGCTGGCATAAAGAATATTCCAGTCTCTGATTAAAGTAATGATAATAAAACTTATGTAAAACATCATTAGAAGAATAGCATGGCTAAGCTGATCATATCTTCAAAAGCAATTCATGCTCAGCCAATGCAGGCAATTTCCTGTCAACTTGATCTTCAGCAACATGACTGTGATTAATTATGCTTATAATGAAAGTTAACATATGACAGACTTTGATACTAGAATACTGTCTTCCACATAAACATTGAAGAGTATGAATAATTTGCTAGATTTTTAAGGTCAGAGTTGTAATTACACAGCATTAATTAAATTACTCAAATTTAATCTTCTAGACCTGCTTCTTATCATGTGTTAGCCTGTGTGACTCATGAAGCATGAGCATGCTAGAGCACTGAAAAAAAACTATGCCATACACTCTAAGTGAAGGTAAATTGAATTTGGGGAATTACTTGAAAGTAAATGACGTGTGGGTGTGTAAAAGTAAGTCATTCCTCTGATAACCTCTTATGCTGTACAATTTACTGCATTTGTCCTCATTACACAGAAAATGTTTTACATTTATGGAAAAGGGAAAGAATTTATTTCAGGTTGCATATTTTTAACAATAGTCCTTGTATTGTATTATACATTTTGTCTAGATGAGATATTGAGTTTGGCCCTTTGATCTTTTTTCCCCCCTGCATTCTAAACTCACTCTTAGTTACTGTTTTGCTCTATTTGATTTCTCCTCTGTCTGATGTAAATCACAAACCTTCTGTCGAAGACCAAGAAAGATTTAAACCAGTGAACACGATGCAGAGACATAATTTGCCTATAAAGTCCTGGTCCTCATAAAGGGCATGTAAAATTCCTATGAAACAGGGGGCAATTTCATCATCAGCTGATAATGAAAAGGACAACCCCCATCCTTCTTTCACATACTCTGATCTTTTGTTTGTTGGGTTGTTTTTTTTCCTTGTTTTGCCAATCCCTTTCATTCCCTGAGAAGCTTGTAACAGGAAACTAGTTGAGCAGGTTGTCTACCCCACCACTTCAGGAAACCCCACATCTTCACTGAGCTGGGTCTCAGCAAGCTGATCTGACCTAGTACTTCTTGGACAATCAAAAAAAGCAAAGGCAGTTTTGGTTGGAACAGTTAATTTTCTTCATAGTAGCCATCTTGGAAATAGATTCTGGATTTGGGCTGAAAATAGGATCACATCTTCAGGGATGCTTTCACTATAGTTGAGCAGAGATTACACAGAATAGGCTGGGGAGGAAGAAGGAGTTTGGAGGAAGTACAGCCAGGACAGCTGCCCCATGTGACCAAAGGAATATTCCATACCATATGATGTCACACTTAGCATACAGAGTTGGGGGAAGAAGGAAAGGGAAGACACCTCAGCTGATGCCCAAGTATTTGTCTTATCAAGTAATTAGTACATGTGGTGAATCCCTGCTTTCCTAGAGATGGTTGAACATTTGCCTGCTGATGGGAAGTGGTGAATGAATACCTTGTCTTACTTTGCTTGTGTGCATGGCTTTTGCTTTACCTATTAAACTTGGTTTTACTCTTCCAATTTTCTCTCCCATCCCAGCAGGTGCTTAGTAGCTGGCTGGGGTTAAACCACAACAGCAAGGAAAGCAGGACTTCTAAATAAGATCCTGAAAAGAAATCAAAATATTAATGCCCCCCAAACCTGTTTGTTTGCTAAAATATATCAGTAAAGCCAGATCAAGCAGATAGGAGAAAACTGTTTTCAAAATTATTTTGAATAAATAATGCCTTCAGTGAAATTGTTGAGAATTATTATAGCTTTACCCCATCATTGCCTGATCTTATGAATTATTCTCCCCAGAAGCAAATTAAGGTCTTCTATTCTGATATATAAATTGGAATTACCACTGTGCATCATATTTTGGGACACTATAATATTTTTGTGAAGGATACTTTATAAGTCATTCAATTAGTTAGGGAAAAAAGTTAACTTGGTCTTCCTTAACAGTCTAGATTGATTCCAGGTGTATCCTATGGTCCTGCTCAGTGCCCCTGGAAATTTCATATTATTATTCTCTTATTTGCTCTGAAGCTAAGTTAATCATATAACATAAGGACACTCTGGAAATATTACAAATTCACAATGCATTATCTCTAAGTTATTAAAGTTAATCCACTATGGAGATATTCTGCTGAATCTCTCTGTGATTTCTGTCCAGGAGATCAGTGAAGTTTCCAGGTCTGTAAGTATGGCAGTAAATCATTTGCACATATGACTATTCAACCCTTCTCATCCCAGACGAATAGGCTCCTAATTTCAGTGGAAGACAACATATGGCTAATGTCAGAAGTACCCAAATCCTGTCAAATGAAATACATCTCTAGTCTGGCCCATTCAGTGAATGTCGCTCTGCAGAAGAATGTTGCTGTTGGTTTCATGCAGAACAATTGCATCTTCTGAAGACCTTTGGCACTGGTTTGGTTTTGATTATTATTTTTCCCACAGAATAATGTGATTCCTTTGGCTGTAGTTAGGGGGAAAGGAATAAGCATACATTTTAAAGATTTTAGAATAATAGATGACATAGAGAAGTATCTAACTGTTGCCTGTGGAGAATCTTCCAAGCCAGCTTGATGAGTTATGTTTGAAGAAGTTTGAAATGCTTTTTTAAAGGGCTATAATATAATAAGCTTTAACATTACTTAAGAAGGGAAAATTGAGTTTTGTTTCTTTAGATAAGATCAGCTGGGTTTACTTTCTTATCAGTTATAAAGTTACCTAGAAAATCACATTCAAAATCATTGTTTGAAAGCTTTGCAGACAACGATTTTTTTTCAGGCACCATGGCAATTATTATTTGGAAAGACTAACATGTTTTATACCTAAAGAAGACAGATCAACTCATTTTCCATTTGGTACTGGTTGCTATAAATGATACTCATTTTTCCTGAAGTTTCTTCAGGCTACTCTTTTAATATCTACTTATTGTGTAGTAATCTCCCAAACAGATTTTTCTTCAATTGAATGAGCAAAGCACCATGCTAATCTTTTACTTATTTTCTTTATTTCCCTTATGGCAATTCATCATGCAGCTAAAAAATGCTAATTCTCAAATATTCTATTGTCATGGATTAAGCTGAATATTTGCTGCTGTTAGTCAAAACCATCCTGCCTCATGCTAGGACCAAAATGAAAGTCCTGGCAAAGTATTATGGGGTCTGAAGTTCAGATTGCAACACGAGGGGCTGCTGCTTTTGGGTTCTGGGTCCTGAAGTTTCAGACTGGATGTTAGGAGGAAATTCTACACAGAGAGAGTGATTGCCCATTGGAATGGGCTGCCTAGGGAGGTGGTGGAGTCACCATCATTGGAGGTGTTCAGGAGGAGACTTGACAGCGTGCTTGGTTGCATGGTTTAGTTGATTAGGTGGTGTTAGATGATAGGTTGGACACAATGATCTTGAAGGTCTCTTCCAGCCCAGTTTATCCTATCCTATCCTATCCTATCCTATCCTATCCTATCCTATCCTATCCTATCCTATCCTATCCTATCCTATCCTATCCTATCCTATCCTATCCTATCCTATCCTAACAACCAGCCTAAACCTCCCCTGGCTCAGATTGAGACTATGTCCTCTTGTTCTGATGCTGGTGCCTGGGAGAAGAGACCAGCCCCCACCTGGCTACAACCTCCCTTTAGGTAGTTGTAGACAGCAATAAGGTCTGCCCTAAGTCTCCTCTTCTCCAGGCTAAGCAACCCCAGCTCCATCAGCCTCTCCTCATAGGGCTTGTGCTCCAAACCCCTCCCCAGCTTTGTTGCCCTTCTCTGGACACCTTCCAGCAACTCAACATCTTTCCTAAACTGAGGGACCCAGAACTGGACACAGTACTCGAGGTGTGGCCTAACCAGTGCTGAGTACAGGGGCAGAATGACCTCCCTGCTCCTGCTGGCCACACTATTTCTGATGCAGGCCAGCATTCCATTTGCCTTCTTGGCCACCTGGGCACACTGCTGGCTCATGTTCAACCTACTATCAACCAGTACCCCTTGGTCCCTTACTGCCTGGCTGCTCTCCAGCCACTCTGACCTTATACTAAAGCTTGCACAAAAGCTTACACTTACAGAAGCTGATCACTGTACAAAACTGTTGCTCTGGTGGATTGAAGGTACATGACTCATCATTTGGAAGACTGATTTTTGATCATATTTCATATTCTACCACTAATTACTGGTCTCTTCTCACAGGTAATTAGTGATAGAACAAGAAGGAAAGGCCGCATAGTATGACTGGGTAGGCTTAGAATGGACATTAGGAAAAAATATTCTCAGAAAGAGTGGTCAGGTATTGGAATGTGCTGCCCAGGGAGGTGGTTCAGTCACCAACCCTGGATGTGTTTAAAGGTCATTTGGATATGGTGCTTGGGGATATGGTTTAGGGGTGAACCTTGTAGAGTTATCAGTTGGACCTGGTGATCCTGAGGGTCTTTTCCAACCTGAATGGTTCTGTGATTCGGTGATTTCTGCAATTCATTAAAATTGATGGAAAATAGATGAGTGCAACAGAGTGTAATTTCCCCAAAGTAGAACTAGTCTTCAGTAACAGCAGCTATTGACAACTTATAAACAAATAATAGCAAGGCTTAAAATTATTTGAAATTCACCAAGATCATAAAGGCTACTTATGAGAAATAGGACTACTGAGGAAATAGAAAGTCTTTCAACAAACAGCAATTTGATAAGCAGTTCACATGGTACTTTAAATTTATTATGTTAAGCTGTTAAAGTAACCACTGGAAGCTAAATAGCCACAGGAGTTTACAAGACTAGCTAGCATTTCAGAGTTTTCATAGTAGAAAAATATTCCTTGTGTAAGGGTAAAGGCTTTGTCAGAAAATGCAGGTGAAATGATTTTCATTTGTTTGATGACTCCTATGTCAATAGCACATTTCAAATAGAAATTATGTTATTGTTGCTTGAGTTTCTAGTTTATCTTGCTAGGGTTAGATCTCTCCATGTTTTGTCTGGTTATTCCATTTCCAGCTTTCAATATATGGAAACATTTCCAGTGTGAACAAATCAATAATTATGAAATTAGAGTCTGTTCAGTTAAGAAATGCTCTTAACTTGGCAAAGGGAAAAATAATTATGCCAAGCTTCATTGCAGATGAGGCAGTGATTATGTTCACAGTTTATAGTAAGTAAAAGAAGCAGATGAAATTAAAACAAAAACAAAGCAAAAAAGAAGAATAAGAAAATAAAAGAAAAAGGTAATCTAAGGCAAGGGAAACTAAAATGGTAGAATTATCATTTCAGGAAAGAAATCTTATTCTCCTGGTAACATATAAGGAAATGATTTGTTAACTGTCTTCAAGAGAAATCTAGAAGAAAGGGTGTACTACTACACAGTTTGTAAGGGTTAGACATGAAGTTATTACACAGCATTTTGAAAACTGCATACCAGTTAACTAATTTATTAAGGGTTGAATGAAATGGAGTTTTACATCTGCTATGTTTTGATGGAAACACTGAGCATTCTGCCAGTGAATACACTTAAGATGTCTGAGTAATTATAAGAGCAATGACAGCAGACGGTCCAAATTAAAACATTGATGCCCAAAATATGTTTCCATACCAGTAAAATGGAGGTATATGTTTTATGTGTGTTTAACTTGCTTAATGCATCTTTTACCTTCAGCTGATTATAAAGTGTGTTTTTATGATAGACATCATATAAACAGAACAAGCTCAAAGATTATTAAAGCTGCAAACTGGTTTAACAGTGCAATCCTATCTCAGTGCTCTTATGCAAGTCGACCTACAGGTCTTTAATCCTGTTTTTATCTAGTATTTTTTCATAAGAATTGTTGCCTTGTTCAACATATGGAATAGATCATAATATTCCATATCTTATTTTTCATTGTTTTTAACAATTTCTTGGGGTTTTTTTAATGCTTATTCAAGCCTTACTCTGAAGGGACAATTCTTACCTTTTCCATAGACATCTCCTGTATTTTATCAGATGTCTAGTGATACCTTACTCATGGACATCTTATCCCATAGTATCAAAACCTCACAAATCTTGTCTAAATAACCTTTTGAGGGCCCATCTGGAAATTTTTAATAATAATGTGTATCATATCTGCCAGGGACAGCTAAGATACAATGATCCTGTTTTGAGGGGCATGGGGTGAAAATTTAAGGATCTTCTTGTCCTAGTTTCTCTGCTTTCTTTTGATAAAAAACAAAGAAACAACAAAAAACCAACCCTCTGCAGATGTAATCTAAAGAAGACCCAGCTGAAAGAACCTGAAGTTTCTTGAAATTTAGTCTTTCTGTGTGATAGATCTGCACAAAGCCTTTTTGACCTTTGCTGTTATGACAGTTGAGTCTTGTATCTCCACATGGATTTTTTGTGTTCCTGCTTTCATTTTCAGCTCATAATCTATTGTCTACAGCTGTTCAATCCTGCCAGTCCTGTTGAAAGTCAGTCTCTGGGGCTGCTTGGGTTTTTTTTTTCTTCCCAGCTCTTTTTCTCCTCTTGTTCAATAATCTTGATGTTATAATTGATTCTGCTGCTAACTTTAACTGGAAGAGAAACTTGAACTGTACTTGTGAGAAATTAGACCAAATTGTGAAATTTCTTGTTGCTCTGATTGATAAATCCGTGGGAAAATAATTATTTTTATTTTATTATTTACTGGGGCTCTTATCCTGTAAATATTTAAACTACTGAAGCAGGTTATTGTCCACTTGCAATTTTTGACTACCTTTGACATTAAGGGTAGTAAATAATTGTTAGGAAGGGGACAAAACTGTACTACCTTCAGAGTCAAAACCCCAGGAAAAATAATCATTCACATTTTCATTCAGTTATCTTTGTAAATCTCAAGGTTTCTCAGTTCAAAGGTCCCCTCTGTGTGTAGTGTCCATCAGTAAAAAACTGTCATAAATTACTAACATTGTTCAATTAGAATAGAGTCAACACAGACGTTCTTTTTCAGAACTACTGTGGTCTTGCCTCCTATGCTTCAGCTTAACAGACCACACATCAGTCTTCATCTCACAGTATGTTAATTCACTCCTATTATAATATTGACTTTATTTTCAAACAAATAATGCTCTTTCAAGTAACAAGCTACTGAAATTCTCCCCAAGCACCTTACTTCTAGTTCTCACTCTGTTCTTTCAGGTTTCACTAATGAAGAAGCCAATTACACTGTCAGCAGGTCACTCTCACAGGGGAGTTTTAAAGTGCAGCTACTGTTTCTTTTCTAGCTTCCCACAGCTGATCATTTGATCCTTTATATTGTGCTTGTCTCTCTGTAATAATCCATTTTATAGTAAGTTTTGAGGAACTGTACTGTATACCAGTGCACTGCAGTGCTCCCTGGGGCTGGAATGTCCTGAGAACAGGGAAGACCCATGGCACTACCGCCCATCTGTGGCCAATATCACTGCCCTGCCAGGAGCAGGACAATAAGGGAGAGCCAGTGTAGCCCTGATCCTGGGCATTGGGCACTTGGCTGAGGACAGGGATGGTCTGAGACTAGGTAGGATGTGGGCCCACAGTTTGACCTAGCTTGGTGTCCCATGGCCAGGCAGGACTCTAAGGAGCGGGAGACTGGCCATCCTGCTGTACTGCTGAGGTGTGAAGTGGTGGGCTCTGGGGGCTGACGTGGGGTCCTAGGCCATGGGAAGTCCCTGGCTCTCCCAAAAGTGAGCCAGCTGTCCACAGTACCCTGCCCAGTTCTGCACGAGGCAGCCACAGCAGCAGCATGAGCAGGGAGCCAGCAGACACAGCTAGACTGCTGAGCAGACAGGCCCCAAACACAGCCAGGAGCTTCCCCAGGAGCCCGGACAAGCAGGACCAGGCAAGACAGTGGGACACCAGCGAGCTTTGAAAAAGCCTGAGACTCTCAAAGGTCTCACAACACTAACAGAAGTCAGGGTGTCCCAAGTCTATAAGAAAGGCCAAGGGGGAAGAGGAGATGAGTAGGAGAAAGCAAAAGCATTGCTCACCTGGGGGATACAGGTCCCCCAGCCCAGGAAGCGGGAGAAAGGCAAACACTTCTTCAGGCAATACCTGAGTTTTAATAAAATTGCTTTGCCTTGAGAACAAGCTCTCAGAATTATTTGTGAGCAGGACTGCTTCATGAAGGGCTGATGAACTGGGTGTATGTAATGGGCAGGGCTTCAGCAGACCCATAGAGAATACAGAAGGAAGATAAGGGTCTGCCATTGTGGGTTCCCAAGACTGTCACAGTTCAGAGGCAGTCTTGGAGGGGCTTCTTTTACCTGTGAGTGAGTAGCCCTCATACATTTTGTTAGAGCCTTGCAACAATTTAACATCCCATCATCGGTTATCTGTAAATTGGATTCATGCAGAGGCTGAGGTAGGGTATGCAGTAACTTGTGGGTCTCTCCATTAGAACTTCATACAAGGATAGTCTGTGTTTTTATTCACAGTGCTTTTGGCCCCCTCCACTTGACACTCATCCCTCAGATACTTATAGACATTGATCAGATCCCCTCTCAGTCTTCTCAAGACTAAACAAGCTCAGGTCGCTCAGTCTCTCTTCACAGGGGAGATGCTCAAGTCCCCTAATCATCCTCATGGCTGTAGTTTCTCACTGAGAAACTAAAAGTTTTCAGATGCAGCAGTCTGCAGGATGAGCATGCATGGTCTCCAAATCACTTGTTATAAAATATCAGTTGAAATTGCTTGGCTGTTTCTCAGCATTATGCTATGCCAGCATAGCATAACCCAGAGACTTAAGGAGTCAGAACTCTTGTAGAATTATGTTTTAGTATCTCAATGAATACTTGCTAAGGCTTAGTTGCTTCCCAATCAATAATGCAGTCTCCTTTCTGATATTTTATATAAGACTTTTTATCTGGTAGTTGATTCTTTTAAAGTAAAAAGTATGTGATTTCTATAATTGCTTATTGTATTCTACCAGTCTGGTGTTTCCTGTCTTTTCATGTAGAGGAAAATCTTTACCATCTACTGAACTCCTTACTTTTACTTCTGAAAATAAGATGAATTTAAAAAATCTCTGCCAACCATTCAGTTCTTGAAGTACCCCAAGAACTAGGAGCAGCGTTTGTTTCTCTCTTCTTAAGACATACGTAGGCATTACATGAATTGATTTTGCTCAGCATGGAAATCTACAGCTTATTAATCCAATTAAATAAGCAACCAAAGGAATATAAACAGTAGTACAAATTAAGTGGCTGATTTAAAGCACTCGTTTGTACGTTATTGCTCTTAAAACTAATACAAAAATTGACTGAGGTTTTCTGCTGTAGAGATTAGTACCAATATAGTTTGAAAGACTGAAAATATATTAAGCATCTTAAAAAATTAAAATAATAATAGTTTTTTACTGTGTCATTATTACTATTAAATCACATAATTGAGTTTAAAAGAATGCATTTCTAAATGCTCCTGGAGGAGAGCTATCGGTTTGTTGGAGCACACTCATATTTATCCTGTGGTTTGGCCTTAGCATATCTGTGCTCACTTTTTCAGCACAGTATCACAGAATCATGGAACACTAGAGGTTGGAAGCAACCTCCAGAGATCATTGTATCCACCCCCTCTGCCAACACAGGATCACCCAGGGTAGTCTGCAGAGGAATGCATCCAGACAGGTTTTGAATGTGTCTGTGCCAGGGGAAGTTTAGGCTGGAGGTGAGGAGAAAGTTCTTCATGGAGAGAGTCATTCGTCATTGGAATGTGCTGCCCAGGGAGGTGGTGGAGTCGCCATCCATGGAAGTGTTCAAGAGGGGATTGGACGTGGCACTTGGTGCCATGGTCTAGTCATGAGGTCTGTGGTGATAGGTTGGACTCGATGATCTTTGAGGTCTCTTCCAACCTTAATGATACTGTGATACTGTGATGCTGTGATACAAAGAGACTCCGCAACCTCAGTGGGCATCTGGTTCCAGTGCTCCATCAGCCTCACTGTAAAGTTTTTGCACATGTTGAGATGAAACTCTCTATGTTCAAGGCTGTACCCACTGCTCCTTATCTTATTGCACACCACCAAAAAGAAATTGGCCCCCTCCACTTGCATTCACCCTCAGATATTTATATACATTGATGAGATCCCCTCTCAGTCTTCTCTTCTCAAGATTAAACAGCCCCAGGTTTCTCAGTGTCTCTTCATAGGGGAGGTGCTCAAATCCCTTAATCACCCTTGTGGCTATCCATTAGTATTATAGTATAGTATCATAGTATCAGTCAGGGTTGGAAGGGACCACAAGGATCATCTAGTTCCAACCCCCCCTGCCATGGGCAGAGATACCCCACACTAGATCAGGCTGGCCAGAGCCTCATGCAGCCTGGTACTGAACACCTCAAGGGACAGTGCCCCAACCACCTCCCTGGACAACCCATTCCAGGGCTTCACCACTCTCACGGTGAAGAAGTTCTTCCTCACGTCCTTTAGATTCTCTTCAGCAGGTCCCTGTCTCTCTTGAACTGTGGAGCCCATAGCTGGACACAGTATTCCAGGTATGGTCTCACCAGGGCAGAGTAGAAGGAGAGAAGAACCTTTTCTTGATACACCCCAGTATAAATAATTATTTTTAATATGAAATTTATCTAGTTGAAGCCAATATATATGAAATTCATGTTTGGAGCTTATGAACAGCATAGTATGGACACAGATAATAAACTAAGAATGAAGACCAATCAATTTATCTCAAAAAAACTGAAAGTTACCATGCTCCATAACAAAGTTCTTCATTAGCAGGGTTCATCATTTCCTCTGTGACGCATCTGCTGCTTTGTGGAAAAGTCTCACCTGAGAGCGATAGCCTAAAAATCACTGAGCAGCAGGAGTTTGAGTGCAGTGGGGACAGAGGGTGCATAAAGGGACATTTCTGTGTGCAGAGTCCCAGGTATCTTCTGACTTGCTCAACTTTCTGTGATCCCTTTCGGAAAAAATCAGACAGAAAAAATCCTACAGTCAGTGCAACAGCCTCATATAAAGATTCACAAGCTTATTAAAATCCTTCTCAAGACTTCAGGAGGAAATGTGTTTCCCTCCTCTCACTGGGATACTATTTTAGGACCTCGGTGTATGGTGATTGGAAAGTATCTTTTAATCTCTAACCTAAATTCATTCACAGTCAGTTTCATTTAGTTTAGGCAAAGACTTTTCTATCTCTTTGGAAAATAGACTGATAAAAGCAGCAAGATAAAACTGAAAAACTTTCCTTTGATTTTGGGAGGTCATCATGAAATTCAGCATTGATGAACTTTAATCTCTACTGTGAGGGCAGTAATCTCTAATGCCCTGTTATGAAATCACAGTTTAGAAGGGACAGAGTGACTGGGCACAAAGGTTCTATAATATCTCATTTTGCTGGGATAGAAGTCTGCTGGTATTTTCTTCCTTTGAAATAAGCTTCTCAATTGCTGTAAAGCTGTACCTCCTTACTAGAGCTCTAGGCAGAGCTCTTCTGACCAAAGAATAGAATAGAAGAATAGAGTAGAATAGAATAGAATAGAATAGAATAGAATAGAATAGAATAGAATAGAATACAATACAATACAATACAATACAATACAATACAATTAACCAGGTTGGGAGACCTTTGAGATCATCAAGTCCAACATATCATTCAACATTATCTAATCAACTAAACCATGGCACCAAGCACCCTATTCAGTCTCTTCCTAAACACCTCCAGTGACGGTGACTCCACCACCTCCCTGGGCAGTACATTCCAATGGCCAATCACTCTTTCTATGAAGAACTTCTTCCTACCATCTAGCCTAAACCTCCCCTGGTGCAGCTTGAGACTGTGTCCTCTTGTTCTGGTGCTGGTTGCCTGGGAGAAGAGACCAGCCCCCACCAGGCTACAACCTCCCTTCAGGGAGTTGTAGACAGCAATAAGGTCTCCTGAGCCTCCTCTTCTCCAGGCTAAGCAACTCCAGCTCCCTCAGCCTCTCCGCATAGGGCTTGTGCTCCAAACCTCTCACCAGCCTCGTTGCCTTTCTCTGGACACTTTCCAGCAAGCCAACATCTTTCCTAAACTGAGGTACTGTGTTGCACCTGAGATCAGCATCATGGAAATTTTGAAGCAGAAGAGACATTTTTTGCTTTTAATGTGCTACCTTAAAAATAAATGTGTACATTTACAGCTCATTCAGTTAAATACAAGAAATAGTGAGTCCTAGTGGTGAGACTCAAAACCTGGTTAAGAGGCTTGGCATCAGCCAGTGAAAACACTCATGAGGCTGTGGAGAGTCTCAAGTTAGCCAGTGTTGCTTAGGTGAAATGTGGTGTGGGAGGCGGCATCCTCTGGGAACAGTCACCTCTATGAGTGCACCTGCATCAGCAGTTCAGTGCACAGATAATTTCCTTTCATCTCCTCAGTCTTCTTGTGTCTGCACTTGATGTGCTGTGCAGCCCATGTATTTACACCCCAATGCTCAGATAAGGGCTTTCATGATTTTTCATCAGAGCAAATGTGTGCACCAAGAGATTGGTAGAGGGAGATAATGTCTCTAGAAGGTTATAAAGAGCGTGGTTCAAACAAACCTGGATTAATGAGGTCCTCCTATACAATATCTCCAAACAGACTGAAAAAAATTAACTAAAACTCATTAGCCTTCCCCATCTGCATTGTCAGGCAGATGAGCCTTGTATTCGCTGCTCTAAACATATGTATAGCTGAGGCAGGGGATGGTACATTATTATCTGCAAATTTAGGCTATGCAGCCTAAATCAGTTTCACATTAGAGGAGGAAACCATGCTCACAAAAATAATCTGTATTGAAGCACATTTTCTCCCCCCCCCCCCCTAAATTATTAAAAAGATCCACCTCTTTTAAAGATTTGTATGTCAAGAGAGAGGATTTGAAGTTAACAATAAATTGTATTATTAGGACATAGCATTGAGTGACAGTGAAGAGATTTCACATCTTTGTGTCTAACCTGTTACTAGAAACTGCTTGGCTTCACAGTCTATGCAGTCAGCTAAAAAATAAATCTCAATATTGTAGAAGTTTCTATAGTGTCTAACCCAAGTATTCCTTCTCCAAATTCAAGACTATTGGTTCTTCCTTTTTCATTTTTGGACATAGGGAAGATTTTTTTTAACAAACATGGAATGTGCCCTTCAGTTTTTCAGCTCTAGTGTCTAAACCGTGTTTCAGCCTTCTTTTGTGGAGCCTTCTTAAGGAACTGCAATTCTTTTTTGCTGTCACTTTGAAATCTCTTCACTACCAGTTATTTGAAATGTGATACTCACAGTTTTTCGTCTTTCTTCGTGTTATCTTTATCAAGACTGCTCTGGTGCATCCTAAGAGTGGTTCCCTAGCCAGAGCTGAAGGAAGAATTTAAATCCTTTTTTTTCTTTTTCATATTGCAGGACCATCCATTAATTTTATTTGCTACAGAACTTGGAAAACTCCACAAGGAGTATCGGAGAATAGGATTGGTGTTTTTATTTAGTATAAACCTTTATTTAGAATAAACCAAACCAGGTTGGAAGAGACCTTCAAGATCATCGCGTCCAACCCATCAACCAATCCAACCCACCTAAACAGCTAACCCATGGCACCAAGCACCCCATCAAGGCTCCTCCTGAACACCTCCAATGACGGCGACTCCACCACCTCCCCGGGCAGCCCATTCCAATGGGCAATCACTCTTTCTGTATAGAACTTCTTCCTAATATCCAACCTGAACCTCCCCTGGCGCAGCCTGAGACTCTGTCCCCTTGTTCTGGTACTGGCTGCCTGGGAGAAGAGACCATCATCCGCCTGTCTACAACCTCCCTTCAGGTAGCATCTCCTTTTAATTCTTTGTGGTAGTTTCTCTAAACATTATACATAAATTTAGACATAAAATAACATGATGGGATTGGGTTGCCAGTGAACCTATATATATGTCCAGACTTTAAATGTAGCCCTCACTAACCTAAATGTTTTGAGCTGCAATGCAATATATACCCACATTCTTTACACAATGAAGGCTTGTTTAATACCATTTGTGTATGTGCTACATGCTACACATGCATTTACAATGTGTACATTAAAAACAATATAAGGATGCTAAAACTATGGTCTGTTGTATATATTTGTGATTGTTTATGAATATTTATTCATGTTTTTACAAAATCCCTTCTCATTGCAGCATTGTTCTGATATTTATGCCGTGCAACAGTTTTCTTACAGTACTTGTGATGCTGCCAGAGCCGATTAAAGCTAGAATAAAGTGAATGTCTATGTGAATTGTTTTGCATCATAGTGAATAAATTAAATTAACTCAGCTATGACGGTAAAGGAAACGGATTCCCCAAACCACAACAGATTTTATTTTCTGATAGAACTATCTTCTTTTATTTATTCCCATGACAATTAGATCATCATGTTCTTGTGTATCAACATATTTAAATTGTTTTTTCAGAGCATGAGGTGGTTTTCATTAGTAGCATTTGTTTTCTGTTGTGGCTTCACTGAGCCAACCAAAGGGAGCAGGGTTTAATTGTTGCATTCTCAAAAGCTATCAAAATACCATCCCTTTTATGCTTAAACACAACCACATTGTTGAAATAAACAGCTCCATTACTGACAGCTGTTTTTCAAGTATCACTCAGGGACACAGTGAAACATTTGCAAAGTTCTCTGTTACGCAGAGGGCATTTTGTGAAAACAGCAGGGGACTGTACTGGTTTTGGTCTCAAAATACAGATGGTACAATACAAACTTTAGGTACTGTTTTAATGTATACATTATGTTGTATACTATATATGTATGTATCATTTACACCAGGGTTCTTCTCCTGTCTGACATTTCGGATAGGGCACTTCAAATCCATGCCAGAAGATGGCAGTGACATTTTGTCTGACTGGTGATAAGTCAAACATACTGCAGGCCTTCACTGTCAACAGCACTGCAGTAACATCCATTATGAAGTAAAAGAAAAACGAACAAACAAACAGAATCCCAAATAAAGTGGAGAATTAGCAGTAAAAATTTGTTTCTAAGCTAGAATTGGATTTTTAAGCCTACGTGTGTTTGATGGTTTGGTTTGGCACCACATGGCAATTTGGAATTTACCCCAAGGAGTAAACTACCACACTACACAGGATTTGGAAGTAAAATGAAGTTATTTACAAAAGCAACAAGCATAAAATGTGTGTGTATATATATGTATATTAAAAAAATTCAACAACAGCACAACACCACCCTGGACAATAGTTCAGACCCCCACTGTATATCACAGCCCAAAGGCTATGCTGCCTTACCGCCCCACCCCGATAACCCAAACAATGGTCAACAAGGGAGAAGTAAAGGCAAAATTCAGAAGGCAGCAAAGAGGGAAAAGAGGAGAGAAGAAGAACACAGTACAACTCCAAATATATAGCATTTGCAGGGGGATGGGATGGGATGGGATGGGATGGGATGGGATGGGATGGGATGGGATGGGATGGGATGGGATGGGATGGGATGGGATAAACATGTTTTTTGTAACATCTTGTCCAAACCTCTGGGATTGCCCATCCTCCTATAATCTGGAATTCTCTGCAAAACTTTCTCTTGCAATATTCAAACTATAATAATAAGGTAGTTGTTGCTTTGTGTTCTAAAGCATCAAAATCATATGGGCAGCAACCTGCAGATTTGATTTGTTTCTTGCTGTTTCTTATAGTGAGGCAAACTGCATGCTTTGAATCATCCTGTACTAACAAAAAATCCCTTTGTAGCACAGGTGGTTACTGAATGCACACAAGTCTTCTCTCAGCCTGGTTTAGTTGAATTCTACTCAAATTCTATGTGTGATTTGCAGTTTGTGTGGAAATATAGCAAAAGACATGAGGGAAGAATAACAGAATCACAGAATCACCAAGGTTGGAAGAGACCTCAGAGATCATCAAGTCTAACCTGTCACCACAGACCTCATGACTAAACCATGGCACCAAATGTCACATCCAATCCCCTCTTGAACACCTCCAGGGACGATGACTCCACCACCTCCCTGGGCAGTACATTCCAATGGCAAACGACTCTCTCAGTGAAGAACTTTCTCCTCACCTCGAGCCTAACCTTCCCCTGGCGCAGCTTGAGACTGTGTCTACTTGTTCTGGTGCTGGTTGCTTGAGAGAAGAGACCAACCCCCTCCTGGCTATAACCTCCCTTCAGGTAGTTGTAGACAGCAATGAGGTCTCCCCTGAGCCTCCTCTTCTCCAGGCTAAACAATCCCAGCTCCCTCAGCCTCTCCTCATAGGGCTTGTGCTCAAGGCCTCTCCCCAGCCTCGTTGGCCTTCTCTGGACACGTTCAAGTGTCTCGATGTCCTTCTTAAACTGAGGGGCCCAGAACTGAACACAGTAAAAAAAAGAAAAATAAAAACTCAGCATGGAGATCAGTTTAGGGTTGTGCCAACCTGGGGCACCCGATAGAGCACTGTGGGAAGATGGACACAGGGAGGACATCCCTGAGGAGCCCTGCTCCAGCCACAGACACTGCCAGGCCCAGCTCCAGGAGCCTCCTGACCATCCTGCCACTGCTGGTTGCAGAGCAGAGCTGGGCAGCAGTGTCCTGGTAGCTATGTAATGTGTTACAGCCCTTTTTAGAACGTTACTGCACTCTGTGTGATATCTCAGGG
Source organism: Melanerpes formicivorus (assembly GCF_026170545.1). Taxonomy (NCBI): domain Eukaryota; kingdom Metazoa; phylum Chordata; class Aves; order Piciformes; family Picidae; genus Melanerpes; species Melanerpes formicivorus. The sequence continues at coordinate 7,652,218 of NW_027142367.1, read as the reverse complement.
CAATTTATTTGCCTCCTTATACAGTCCTGTTGTACATTTTGGGAGCGTTAGCAGAAGCAGTTACATTCTTTCAGGAATCTCGCAGCAGCAGAATAAAATGCAAAACTTCCTATTAAACAGTAGCAGTGTCTTATGCAAAGCTGGTATGCATCATGAGATACATTTACCATAGCTTAAACAAAGGAGAGATAAATTGCCCTGGAATACATAGTATCATAGTATCATTCAGGGTCAGAAGGGACCACAAGGATCATCTAGTTCCAACGCCCCTGCCATGGGCAGGGACACCCCACACTAGATCAGGCTGCCCAGAGCCTCATCCAGCCTGGGCTTAAACACCTCCAGGGACGGGGCCTCGACCACCTCCCTGGACAGCCCATTCCAGGGCTTCACCACTCTCATGGGGAAGAACCTCCTCCTCACATCCAGCTTCATTCCATTCCCCCTAGTCCTATCACTACCTGAGAGCCTGGGAAGTCCTTCCCCAGCCTTCCTGTAGGCCCCCTTCAGATACTGGAAGGCCACAATTAGGTCACCTCGGAGCCTTCTCTTCTGCAGACTGAACAGCCCCAACTCCTTCAGTCTGTCCTCATAGGAGAGGTGCTCCAGCCCTCTGATCATCCTTGTGGCCCTTCTCGGGACACTTTCCAGCACCTCCACATCCCTCTTGTAATAGGGGCTCCAGAACTGGACACAGTACTCCAGGTGGGGTCTCACCAGGGCTGAGTAGAGGGGGAGGATCACCTCCCTCGACCTGCTAGCCACACTTCTCCTGATGCAGCCCAGGATCTGATTGGCTTTGCGGGCTGCAAGTGCACACTGAGAGCTCATGTTGAGCTTTTTGTCCACCAGCACCCCCAAGTCTCTCTCCTCAGGGCTGCTTTCCAGCCAGTCACTGCCCAGCCTGTATTTGTGCCTGGGATTGCCTTGACCCAGATGCAGGACCCTGCACTTGCTCTTATTGAACTTCATAAGATTGGCTTGTGCCCACCTCTCCAGCCTGTCAAGGTCCCTCTGGATGGCCTCCCTTCCCTCCAGCGTGTCTGCTGCACCACACAGCTTGGTGTCATCAGCAAACTTGCTGAAGGTGCACTCAATGCCACTGTCCATGTCACCCACAAAGATGTTGAGCAAGACAGGTCCCAGGACTGATCCCTGAGGGACTCCGCTTGTCCCTGGCCTCCATTGGACATGGAGCCATTGACAGCCACTCTTTGGGTGCGGCCATTTTGTGTTGAGTGACTGGCTGTTCTCTTGACTCTTTTACATCACACATAGTTGTCATTCTTCAAAAATGATTTTGCAAGCTGTATTGTGTGGCTTAATCAGTTATTAATCAGTTATTACAATCCTACTGCTAGCTACCCTTTCTGTAATGCTGTCTGGATATCACATTTTTAATGCAGGTATAGGCCAGGTGTTTTTAAATATACATATTCTCTTTGAGATAGGTTTCCTTAGTAGTAATTAAAATTTAATCAAATACATTTTTATTTTAAAATCACAAATATCTACTTTTTTTTCTGCCTATAAGAAGCTACAACAAAATAACCAAATAAGAGGCAATGTGTTGAACAGTATTCCTATATTTTACAGGATATGAAAGGAGCAGTGAAAGGAGCAATGAAAGGAGCACTATAGACTTTCTACGTGTGTTCTGCTTGTAAATATTTTTAGCATCTCAGAAATGGGAATTTTGTGTGTTCCTGTCTTTGCTGTCAAAACACAGATTGCAATATATGGAAAAAAAACCTGCAGAAGTAAAGAAAATATTAAAAATATCTATTCAAGTATAAACCAGTATTTGCTTTTAAAACATGAACCCTTGGAGGAAACCACCACCCATACTGCTTGTCCTCATACTAAAATTATTCACTGGTAAACAGCTTAGATGAATAAATGAGTAGCAAAAGGCAAAAAGGTCGGTTTTCCAAACAGAGGGGAAAATTCAAAGTAAACAATGCTATGTTGCAAACAAACATATCAAATTGCAGAAATGTAAAAGGAAGAAAGTAGAATTAAGAACTACATGGGAGGTGGGGGGCAAAGAGAGGAACATCAAGGACAGGAGCTAAAGAATACATTGTCAAAAATCATAGAATTTCAGGTCTGGGTTGGAAGGGACCTCCAAAGGTCATCCAGTCCAATGCCCTCTGCAGTAAGCAGAGGCATCTTCAGCTGAATCAGGTTGCCCAGAGCCCTGTTGAGCCTCATCTCCAGGGATAGGGCCCTAACCACCTCCCTGGGCAACTTAGAATCATAGAATCATAAAATCAGTAAGGTTAGAAAAGACCTCAGGGATCATCAAGTCCAACCTGTCACCCAAGACCTCATGTCCATTAAACCATGGCTTCAAGTGCCACGTCCAATCCCTTTTTGAACACACCCAGGGATGGTGACTCCACCACCTCCCTGAACTTGTTCCAGTGTTCCACGCCCCTCCTAGTAAAAAAGAATCTTACTTTCAAGATCTGCAGAAACAGAATTAAACTCAATTGGTAAATACTCTACCCTTCTAGAGGAAGTTGCTCAGTTGCTCTCAGATATTTTTTGGTTCCTACAGTTTTTCTACAGGAAAGGAAAACTTATGTTTTGTTCTTATCACAGTATCACAGTATCACCAAGGTTGGAAGAGACCTGAAAGATCATCGAGTCCAACCTGTCACCACAGACCTCATGACTAGACCATGGCACTAAGTGTCACGTCCAATCCCCTCTTGAACACCTCCATGGACAGTGACTCTACCACCTCCCCGGGCAGCACATTCCAATGGTGAATGACTCTTGTTGAATATTTCAAAGGTTTTCTCATACTTTTGTTTAATATGTAAAATACCCAAACAATATAAACTTCAATATTCTCTATAGACATTAAGAATGTTTGATTAAGTCTCATGTCACTCCAGGGATTTGGCTTTCTAGTAGAGAGCAACAGGAAGGGAGTACTTCCTTAGCTAAGGGTGTCACAGCTCCTAGCTGGAGAGTACCACAACATATGGTGCAGAAATAATTCACTGGAGCAGTCAGTGTATGAAATGGGTTCTACTATTCATAAATGAGATACAGTCAGTGCATTATTGTGTGGAAAGCATTGTTGATAAACTGAAGAGAGAGTCTCCTCTTCTCCAGGCTAAGCAATCCCAGCTCCCTCAGCCTCTCCTCACAGGGCTTGTGTTCCAAACCCCTCACCAACTTTGTTGCCCTTCTCTGGACTCATTCCAGCAAGTCAACATCCTTCCTAAACTGAGGGGCCCAGAACTGGACACAGTACTCAAGGTGCAGCTTAATCAGTGTAGTGTACAGGGGCAGAATGACCTCCCTTATAGTAAAATTATATAAAATTATATAGTAAAATTGAGAAAAGAAAACAAATTCCCAACAACTTTTTTCCTAGTCTGCCTTGCTAAGAGAATGCCAAACCTTAAATTCTCTCTTTTTTTTCCCTTTTTCATTTTAATTTTTGCGTTGTTTTGGTTTGGGTTTTTGTTTTGGTTTGGGTTTTTGTTTTGTTTTGGGTTTTTGTTTTGTTTTGTTTTGTGTTGTGGGGTTTTGTTTGTTTTGTTTTGTCTTCTTTTTATATTGAGGGAAACAACTTGTCTGAAAAAAAAAAAAAAAGAGATTTAGAGCTGGATAAATTAGACTGGGCCCAGGTTTTGTGTGTAAGTACATAAATTCTACAAATCTCAGTTCACTTAGAGACTGAATCCTGCATATCAGAGTGTCTCAGATAAGCACTACACCTGTAGTGAGACAGTGCCTTTAAACTTCTGTCATATTCAGACTTCTTTTCCTGTGTCCTTGGAGTATAGTAACATAATCTTTAGGTGCCTCTCAACTTTGTAAAAGCATATTGAATACAGAAGACTCCTCAACTCTACCCAGCTCTGGTGAGACCCCACCTGGAGTACTGCCTCCAGTTCTGGAGCCCCTGTTACAAGAGGGATATGGAAGTGCTGGAACGTGTCCAGAGAAGGGCCACAAGGATGATCAGAGGGCTGGAGCACCTCTCCTATGAGGACAGACTGAAGGAGTTGGGGCTGTTCAGTCTGCAGAAGAGAAGGCTCTGAGGTGACCTAATTGTGGCCTTCCAGTATCTGAAGGGGGCCTACAGGAAGGCTGGGGAGGGACTTCTCAGGATCTCAGGTAGTGATAGGACTAGGGGGAATGGAATGAAGCCGGAGGTGGGGAAATTCAGGCTGGGTGTGAAGAGGAAGTTCTTCACCGTGAGAGTGGTGAAACCCTGGAATGTGTTGTCCAGGGAGGTGGTTGAGGCCCTGTCCCTGGGGGTGTTTAAGAGCAGGCTGGATGAGGCTCTGGCCAGTCTGATCTAGTGTGGGGTGTCCCTGCCCATGGCAGGGGGGTTGGAACTAGATGATCCTTGTGATCCCTTCTGACCCTGACTGATACTATGATACTATTCTGTAGGAGTTTCAGACAGTGAAGGTTGAGAAACATCCATTTAGGTAGTAGAATATTTTCTTTTCCAATGGTACAACAGAGAAGTTTCCACTAAGTTTTCCAGCTTAGAAAACAAAATGCATAAAACTGTGGAATTTCTTTAATCAAAGTGAAATACAGTTTTATACAAGGTTAGTTTCTGAAAAAAAATGATACAGGGAAAAGAGAGTAGAGCTACCTTTCTATGTTGTCTTCCATTAGTTCTATATCATCTGAATTCACTTAAATTTTGTGCCAATGTTTTATATTAGTAAATTCAAAATCCTGTCCTCTTGCTTTATTGGTATTAGAGCTTTTAGAAACTCAATTATTCTCTTGGTTAAACACATGAATATGCACGTACATGTGTGCTGTCACTCAGCCCTAAGGCAAATAAGGAATTTACGGGTTTTATTACAATCAGCAGTGTGTGACTACACAGAGAAACTAGTCATATGAAAAAGACATAGTTTTTGCACAATTATTTAAGTAAAATTCCTCTTTAGAGATCCAGTCCAAAGCTCACTGCAGTCCTTATTCACTTTACAGGGTTTATTAATTTTTAATCTAACATTTTATGTGAACGAGAGTTTTCTCAACTATATTGCATGACAGATTCAACAATTAAGACCTTTATTAATGAACAATATGACCTTTTTTATAATACAGATATTCATAATCTGGTACACTTTGGGCTATTAAATTTTTTAAATCTTTAAAATATGTCCAAATTCGGAGGTGTTTCATTAGTTTTTGAATGCTCTGTGCTTTTGTAATAAGCTTTATGACACACAGGAACAAAAGGACTCCAGAGTTGCAGAGTTTAGTTATGAGAATCTGTTGTAAAATTGGGAAGAGAAAAGAATATAAAATTGACATATCCATCAGATTCCTGCTTTTCAGAAAGTCTGCTTTTAGGAGTAAGGCATGCATCAGCCAGATAACGGGACATTTCTTTGGTGTCTTTGTTCCTAAAAAAAAATTGGTCATTGCATTTAGAAACATGACAGACATAAACACTGCTAAGAACAAGAAAGGCAGAAGACTTTGTAGCACAGTGATTTTTTTATGATACAGAGAAAGGCTCAGTTGTTTTGTAAGGATGACTATATGAGCCCCCAAAAAATCAATCAAAATGCCAGCAGACTTCAAAGGGATGGAACAGCAGACTCTCAAATTAGAACCGTGATGAAAACACTCTTGTCACACCTGCTTCATTTCTGGCTACTGCACTGCATATTTTTCTACCATTTTTTGAAGACTGAACATGCCACAAAAAGAAGGATGGTACCTCAAAGTGTGTGCAGTAGCAAGGTCCTGAGGGCTTGGGATTTCACAGGAAGATTCGTTTTGTGCGTATGACCCAGATCTTATGGTTGGATCACCCTCCATTTTTTGGTGGACTGAAGTCAGTAAGTGTTGCAGAAGCATGTCGAATACCCAGAGAAACATGTGTTCAAAAGAAAACAAGCTTTGTATTTCCACAAAGAACCAGTAGTGGCAATTCTGTCTCTATTTTCTACCAACCTTCCCATGTGAAATTAACTCTATGAAGAAAAATAAGGATATTTCAGCCACAACTTCTGCTAGTTATATACAACCTTATGACTGAGGTTTTTACCTGAGTTTTCTTTTCACCTGGGTGTTTTTGGAGCAATGAGCATCCAAGTCATTCACCCTAATGATCTCCTATCCCATCTGTGTTTGCAGATAACAATTTCCTGACCAAGGGGATGTCTTTCTTTGGTCCTTGTACAATGCTGAGCATATGGCCAGGCAAACACATTCTCCTAAGTGCACAAAAATATTCTTTGATGTTAAAATGAAGTTGCATTTGCTGCCATTTGGGTATTTATGGAACAAATGGGCAACTCACTGTCTTTTGAGGGAGTTCCTTTCATTTTCTTTAAGGGAAGAAGCCAAAATGGTTTTGCAGTAAAGAAAACCTTGGACTTCTTATGAGGGACAATCAAATTGCTAGATACTTACACTTAAGGAAAAAAAAATCAAACTAAACTTGAGTATTTATGCGAGTCTTCGTTCTATCATATCCTTTTCTGCTATCTGTGGTATTGGCATGTAGTTTATTATTTTGAGAAAATACATTGTGAAGAGATTTTTTTGCTGAAAAATGATCAATATACCAAGGAAAATGCTTTTCATATCTTGTCAGTTAAGATTGTGTGGGCTCCTGTCATGGATTTTGTTTCCTTTGTTTTCTTCTATTCCTAAAACCAGTGCGTTGAAGCTTCTGTTTTACTCTCCCTTTTCTGAAACTCAGTCACACTCTACGTCACAATGACGTAGAGCATATTTTAGACTTATGGCATGCTGGCCTGCATCAGAAACAGTGTGGCCAGCAGGAGCAGGAAGGTCATTCTGCCCTTGGACTCAGCACTGGTTAGGCCACACCTCGAGTACTGTGTCCAGTTCTGGGCCCCTCAGTTTAGGAAGGATGTTGACTTGCTGGAACGAGTCCAGAGAAGGGCAACGAAGTTGGTGAGGGGTCTGGAGCACAAGCCCTGTGAGGAGAGGCTGAGGGAGCTGGGGTTGCTTAGCCTGGATAAGAGGAGGCTCAGAGGAAACCTTATTGCTGTCTATAACTACCTGAAGGGAGGTTGTAGCCAAGTGGGGGCTGGTCTCTTCTCCCAGGCAACCAGCACCAGAACAAGAGGACACAGTCTCAAGCTGTGCCAGGGGAGGTTTAGGCTAGATGTTAGGAAGAAGTTCTTCATAGAAAGAGTGATTGGCCATTGGAATGGGCTGCCCAGGGAGGTGGTGGAGTCACCATCACTGGAGGTGGAAGAGACTGGATGGGGTGCTTGGTGCCATGATTTAGTTGATTAGATGGTGTTGGATAATAGGTTGGACTCGATGATCTCGAAGGTCTCTTCCAACCTGGTTAATTCTATTCTATTAGAAACTATACTTGTAGATTAATATTTCTATGTTAACCACAGCACTGATTTCAAAGCATAAATTCTTGTCCGGGTGCCTTACAATGATAGCTATCTCTCTCTTGTGTTAATGTGTGTTTGGTTTGATTTGAGTAGAGACTTCTCTCCTGCTGGGGAAATAAAGAACAGATCACTGACACTGCAGTACCTGCCCAGAACAAAAACTACAGGAAGTAGAACCTGGCACCTTGAAACAGCGCTTTACCATTAGTGTAAGCAAGCAAAACAGACACATAGAGTCTGTAGTAGTTATGGTTTAAAACTTAAAATACAACAGGAGAGACATTGCTTCTATTTGATTTAAACACAGAACTTTTCACCACCTATGCACATCTGCATCAGTTCTGTCACTTAATTGTTCATGTTTGTTTTAAATACATAATTCCTTGTTTCAGATAATGTAACATCTACCAACGTCTTATGGAAACAAAGTGGTTGTGTTCATACTATAATTAACAGGAGTGGAGCAGCTTCAGTTAAACTTGCTATATAGAAAGCAAGAAAACTCCTATCAGACTGTACTAAAAGTTCCTTGAAAATACATATTATTATCTCCTTCAGCATGTTATTTCTCAATATAATGCTTATGCCTTCTTGTTTGTTTTCTTTCTTCTTATCCTTCCTTCTTTTTTGCTTTTTTTCCTCCTTCAGTTTAAAGTACCTCAGACCATTAGAGAATTGTCATATGTCTTACAAGTCTTACAGGAGGAGACTTGATGGGGTACTTAGTGCCATGGGTTAGCTGTTTGGGTGGGTTGAATTGGTTGATGGGCTGGACGCGATGATCTCGAAGGTCTCTTCCAACCTGGTTTGGTTTATTCTATTCTAAATAAAGGTTTATTCTATTCTATGCTGGGGCCAGAGGGCACCCAGGGGATGCTTGGCGCTGCACAGGGTGCTGGGGCAATTCTGGAGTTCAATTGCATACACCATACTTGCTGCAGTAAACTGTATTTCCAAAACAGCTTCCAGGCTGTTCTGCATGGAAAGGTTGTAGAAGCATTATGAAGTAGAGCCAGGGAGCAATTGGCATAGGTATCCAGGACTAGTCCTCAAGTTTGTTCCCTGGTCCTCTATACTAGATGTAGAATACCCAGCAAGCAAGATCTGAGATATTCTGAAGACTCTGAGACTAAAACATTACCTTCAAACTTGATTCAGCATAATGGCCTGAGTTCCTTGTACTCTGCATGTTGTAAGTGGCTCTGCTATGAAACACTAGAGAAGGAATAAAATTTATTTTAGACTCCTACAGAGGTATTTGCACTATGACAAAGGTGGTATGTCTTGTCAACATCTGGAAATTAAAACACAGAATCATCTTGAGACAGCAGCACAAATTTTACTACTCTTGACATTAAATGTGTAATTCAGTATCCACTTACTGAGTTGTTTTGCTGATCTCCTATAGACAACGGAGATTGGAGTCAATACAGCTGACCAATATGATCGAGTATTGTTCCTTTACTGTTCCAATATTGCAGGCCTATGGTGCAGGCCTGTGGTGCGAGTATAGCGCAGTAAAGTAAAGCATAGAAGAAGAAGGGAAAGGAAAGGCAGAAGTGCGTAGCAAGGGAACTTCTACAACTTATATAAACTCGGAGTGCCTTGTTGGCATGGCTTCATTGGTTCCCTATGAGTGACCACACATTGCACTATTACAGATTATTGGTCCAACTACTAATGACACAACGAGGTTTGTTGATGCAGGTGCATGTACTGTTGTCCCAAGATAACTTTCTATGTTTATAGCTACCAGTGTCCTGTTTTAGTTACATGCTGCAGGCGCAGCACTGTTTTGCTACACTGCTAGCTGGCTCTGCACTTCTGCTGAGCATGGCCTACCACCATGTCAGGCTCTAGGCCTGCACTGCCAGATTGCTCACATTGCTCGTCGCTGGCATTACCACAATCTCCTAATTCCTCTTCATTTCCCAGCAATCAATGCTTTCAAGTGTGTTTTCTCAAGTAACTTACTGAGTCAGCTTAGTTAACTTGCTGTGTGTACAAAATTCCCATTTTACATTTCAGGATTGCATTTCAAATAAAAATAATTTTCTCAGCTACTTTTGCTTCTATCAATTTAGTGACAATCAAAAAAATACACTAATCTGTATATTTTCTTATATTTCTTTGCTTGAGATCAACATGTATCTATGTGTTGTATATAAAAGAATTAAGAATAAAAGGGGAACTTGAGGAAATATGAGTTTGCATAATTTGAGAATTGGAGAATTACAAATTATTTAGGTTGTGAATTCTTTTTGTTTGTTTGCTTACAACCTTCTAACTACTTAAGGGAAAAAAATCTATTATTAAATTGATTCCTTTTGTTTCAAATATGCTTTTTTTTTTGCCTTCGATTAGCTAACTAAGGTCTTTCTTCTGTGAGAGTGTGAGGTTTCATATACTGAAATTCTCATTTCTATTCTTACTCCTTGTCTTGCCCTCCATGAATCAAGATAATAACCATTAATGATGGAGGCGGGGAGGAGGAATACACCTGTTTCTTGGACAAAGGTTTTTGTTACTGCTATTAAATCAAAAATCTTCAAACACTGTTTCTGTTACAGTGTAAAGATTTTACATAACCAAGCTTATCAAGTTTCTGCCAAATCTTCTAAGGAAAAATATTCCAGGTTATAACTAAATTAAAAGGCAGGCAACATCTTTTGAGAAATACAAAACACAGAGGCAAGCAAATCTCAGTGAGCACTATATAGTAATATGGAAAAAAATTACAAGTTTACATTTCCTCCTGTTGTTGAGGTTAGTGATACCTAATAGTTCTTTGAGGCTATCTAAATTTCTAGATATAATACAGTGTATGCCAAGGAAAAGAATGGAATGGAATGGAATGGAATGGAATGGAGTGGAGTGGAGTGGAGTGGAGTGGAGTGGAGTGGAGTGGAGTGGAGTGGAGTGGAATAGAATAGAATAGAATAGAATAGAATAGAATAGAATAGAATAGAGTGGAATGGAGTGGAATAGAATAGAATAGAATAGAATAGAATAGAATAGAATAGAATAGAATAGAATAGAATAGAATAGAATAGAATAGAATAGAATAGAATAGAATAGAATAGACCAGACCAGGTTGGAAGAGACCTTTGAGATCATTGAGTCCAACCTATCATCCAACACTATCTAATCAACTAAACCATGGCACCAAGCACCCTGTCAAGTCCCTTCCTAAACATCTCCAGTGATGGTGATTCCACCACCTCCCCGGGCCACCCATTCCAATGGCAAATCAATCTCTCTTTCCATGAAGAACTTCTTCCTAACATCCAGCCTAAACCTCCCCTGGGGTAGCTTGAAACTGTGTGCTCTTGTAATAATAGAATATACCTAAGAAGAGACTCAATGCTAACACAATGCTGTAAATATGAAAAATAGGCAAAATACCACGGAAAAAGCACAGTAACAGTCAAAGGGAATTGCCATTACTTTCAGGGAGGTGGGTTTCACAGACTTCAGAAAAAATGTTTTCATTTTCACAAGTGCAAATGGTGTCTTTTATTTTGACCATGTAGTTGTAAGAGAAATGTTTACTTGATTTCATCACAGTACCATAAATGTTCTGGAATCAAGAGCTGAGAGGTAATATCTTGTATTAGACCAACAAATAGAGCTGGGAAAAAAAATCAAGGATCTTCAGTGCATGTAGAACACTGATGAAGCTTAAATCTCAGCAGCACTGAAACGTAAAAGATTTTTGCTTGGAAAGGAGATCTCCGTGTTTATCAGGGGAAATCTTATTTTTTTCATAAACAGGCAGAAGATTGAA
>NW_027142367.1:7303534-7636034 GCF_026170545.1 Melanerpes formicivorus | reverse complement strand
GCAAAAATGAAGCTGTATTTACAAAATGTGGACTAAATATGAAACTATATCAGGTGATAAGACGTGTATTAAGTATATTTACACATATTTACAATTCAAAACCCCCGAAACACGCCGTTACACAAATTCAGCTCTTCCTCCCCGCTTCCCCCCCATACAAGGGAAGGAAAGAAAGCTGAGAGGGAGAGCCCGCTGCTACTTAGCCATAACAAGAATCTCAGTTACATCTTTAGATAAATTCTTTTTTCAGGAATAGTGGACTAGGTGCAAGCTCTTTATGGTAGAATTTAGATAAAGATCATTAAGTGAAGTAATGTTTTTCTAATCATTAAATCATTTTTCCTCTTCAGGAACCCTTTCACTGAATCCTGTCTTGCTCATGTTGCCAGATTCTTATCAAGCCATATATTGAGTAGAATACATAGAATAGAATACATAGAATAGAATACATAGAATAAACGAGGTTGGAAGAGACCTTCAAGATCATCACATCCAACCCATCAACCAATCCAACCCACCTAAACAACTAACCCATGGCACCAAGCACCCCATCAAGTCTCCTCCTGAACACCTCCAATGATGGCAACTCCACCACCTCCCCAGGCAGCCCATAACAATGGGCAATCACTCTCTCTGTATAGAACTTCTTCCTAACATCCAACCTAAACCTCCCCTGGCACAGCCTGAGACTCTGTCCTCTTGTTCTGGTACTGGCTGCCTGGGAGAAGAGACCATCATCCGCCTGTCTACAACCTCCCTTCAGGTAGTTGTAGAGAGTAATAAGGTCACCCCTGAGTCTCCTCTTCTCCAAGCTAAGCAACCCCAGCTCCTTCAGTCTCTCCTCACAGGGCTTGTGTTCCAAACCCCTCACCATCTTTGTTGTCCTTCTCTGGACTCGTTCCAGCAAGTCAACATCCTTCCTAAACTGAGGGGCCCAGAACTGGACACAGTACTCAAGGTGCAGCCTAACCAGTGCAGTGTACAGGGGCAGAATGACCTCCCTGCTCCTGCTGGCCACACTGTTCTTAATGCAGGCCAGGATGCCATTGGCCCTCTTGGCTGCCTGGGCACACTGTAGGTTCATGTTCAGCCTACCATCGACCAGTAACCCCAGGTCCCTCTCTACCTGGCTGCTCTCCAGCCACTCTGACCCCAGTCTGTAGCACTGCATGTAGGAATTAAATTGCTTCAAATTATATTTTCTGAAACTTTTCTTTCCTCTTTCCTGTAAGAGTTATTAACCCATTTAGACAGGAAAAGCATTTTTCTTATGGGTTACATTTACAAGAGTCAAAACATTCCAGTATTCATTACTCACATAAATAGGAAATTAGAAAATACACTGCCTGCTGATCAGTGTGGTATTCTAAACAATGTTAATCTCTGGGTAGTATGGATGAACAAATCACTGGAAAATGTATAACAGTAGAAACAATACATACTTAAGCATCCAATGAATTACTAATACCATACAATCTAGTCAACTAACATTTATCTGTAAGTATTTTTAAGGGTCTAAGCCCATACATTTTTCAACACGAAATTCTGTCAGAGCCTGGAAGGTAATTATCCCTCAGCCTGACCCTTTTTTTCCAAGTGCCGGGTTCTGCACATTGGCCACAACAACCCCATGCAGTGCTACAGGCTGGGGTCAGAGTGGCTGGAGAACAGCCAGGCAGAGAGGGACCTGGGGGGTACTGGTCGATGGTAGGCTGAACATGAGCCTGCAGTGTGCCCAGGCAGCCAAGAGGGCCAATGGCATCCTGGCCTGCATCAGGAACAGTGTGGCCAGCAGGAGCAGGGAGGTCATTCTGCCCCTGTACACTGCACTGGTTAGGCCACACCTCGAGTACTGTGTCCAGTTCTGGGCCCCTCAGTTTAGGAAGGATGTTGACTTGCTGGAACGAGTCCAGAGAAGAGCAACAAAGTTGGTGAGGGGTTTGGAACACAAGCCCTATGAGGAGAGGCTGAGGGAGCTGGGGTTGCTCAGCCTGGAGAAGAGGAGACTCAGGGGTGACCTTATCACTCTCTACAACTACCTGAAGGGAGGTTGTAGACAGGCAGATGTTGGTCTCTTCTCCCTGGCAGCCAGTACCAGAACAAGAGGACACAGTCTCAGGCTGCGCCAGGGGAGGTTCAGGTTGGATGTTAGGAAGAAGTTCTATACAGAAAGAGTGATTGCCCATTGGAATGGGCTGCCCAGGGAGGTGGTGGAGTCGCCGTCATTGAAGGTGTTCAGAGGGAGACTTGATGGGGTGCTTGGTGCCATGGGTTAGCTGTTTGGGTGGGTTGGATTGGTTGATGGGTTGGACACAATGATCTTGAAGGTCTCTTCCAACCTGGTTTGGTTTATTCTAATAAAGGTTTATTCTTCTATACAGTTATCTACAATATTTGGTCTTCAGCTTTTACAGAAAGGCATACTGCATTTGGGACACAATCCAGATGACTCAGGACCACTACATGTCCAATTCTGAATGACTCTAAATATGTGTATTTACAAGGATGTTACTACTACACTATATACTACATATGTATAGTGCTTGTTTCTGATCAAGAGGAGGTAAAATCTCACAGCCTGCATGGTCTGACTGATACATTTTTTTCTGGTCGAGAACAAATTGGATCAAATCATGTCCTTGACTTATAATGGATTTCTTTTTCATTATAGAAGGTACTGCAGGGAGGCAGGAACCATACTGGTTTCCACTGGATTTCATTCTCTGGTGTCTTTAGTGTTTGTTTCCAGGCAAGTCTTAACTCCTGCATGATTTCCATAATCTCTGCATACCAATAGGTGTTAATGGCATGGGAATGATCTGTAAAACTTCATCAATCTCAGAAGGGGTTCCAAGGTTATGGGCTCCATAAATTATGTTATTAGATTCTAGCCTAAGTTTAACAACTCTTAAGCTAATAAACCTAAAGTTAGTTGTGAGAGAACAGGAGTGTGGGTAACACATCAGTCCATTTTAGGACTGCAAGGGGTCTGTTATTAAGCTAAAATAAGCAGACACATACAATGGATGCTGTAGTGACCTAGTCACTGGGTCTTTTGCCAGACTCATCTCATTAATTCTGTCTAAAAATTAGGTGTCTGATCTAAGTTAACTGTCAAAAGTTCCTGAGTATTCAACAGAGAGGAAGTCACTTCATGAGAGTGATCTTACAGCAGTGTTTGCTACACACATATGTTGATTTAGCTTAATAACCAAACTGCTAATGCTTAAATTAGCAACATCTAAATAAACATGGCAGGAGGGCATACAAATTTTCAGTGCTTTTCATAGCCAGCTCACAATATTGAAAGTAATTATGATCAAATCAAGAAGTAATATTTGAGCATACCATGTATACATCATGCATGACTACAGGAAAAAAGAAGCCTAGTTTCCCACAGATCTCTGTCTGAAAATGCCCAAATGCTGGCTGCAGCACTGCTCACCACTATGGCATGTACAATGTCATGCAGGTCTTCTGGGGCAGGAGATTATGATGGCAGTCATCTCTCCAGTTAGATTTTCTGCTTTGTCTTGGCTGTTGATTTTTCAGTATTTTATTGGCAATTTGGGAGTAGTTTACCCCTGGTAAACTGAAAAGAAACCAAACTATATGCTCAAATACTAGTGGTAATGTAGAGGAAGGAAATATATGCACACAAATAAATACTTGTCATGCTCACATAAACAAATACTTCTCCAAGAAAAATGAGGTGCTCTGAAACTCACCATGTTAATTGAAAATGCATTGATAGGCCTCCTTTCAACTTCAGGTAATGATGATGTCACAATCTTATCCAAGAGACCACCAAGACTAATCAAATGCAAACATTTATACACTGATACCAAAAGTCAGGAGTTATATGCAGAGAATGATTAAAAAAAAAAAAAGGATTAAAAAAATCAACATAAATCAGAAGCAATAAGGTCAATACAAACAAGTCTGCAATGCTTAAGAAAACAAATAATGGACTAGTAGCCTTAACTTGTCACTAGATAGATTTTGTGAGGTAACAATTCAGAGAGGCTCAGACTTTGTGCAGTAATAATTCAGAGAGGCTCAGATTTTTCAGTGGAGTTTATGTTCTGCATTTGGGAATGTGACCGTTTGAGGCTGTCCCTTTAAGGAAGGGGACATTGTGGTTGAATGTTTGTAAGCGAAAGACGGATCTAAACTAATTTCATTGGTAGATTGGGAGAGAGCACCTTTTGAACTGGGAGTATAGCAGTTTTTGGGTCAGTCCTGCACTTTCCTTCTTCCCCTTTGCCGCTCACAACTTTCTGGGCTTTCGGCCAGACTTGACCTTGAAGCTGATAAAAAAGCGTGAGGCCTCTACTAACAAATTCTGCTTAAATTAACAGTTTCTCTTTTTCTCTCTTTCTAACCCTCTCTGGGGAAAGGGGGAGAGAAGGGGGAGCAGGGGTGGGGAACCTCCCTCAGCAGAGGAGGGAACCCTCATTTCTGTGTGACTTTGTTGTATATTTCTGTATATACTGTAAATACTGTAAATTCTGTATATATTTCCCTGCGTTCCCTAGACTGCTTTGTAAATATACAGCACACACTCCTTTGCTAATCCGGCTGTGCGTTTTTTTTTTCCTTTCAATTTTCTTCCCTCTACTCACAGGGGGGGAGAAGATCCGGCCTTTCCCCCAACCCTACGACAGGGAAAAAGCAAATACACATCACCTGTTGAAGGAGATTTATGAATAAATACATGCTGACTAAACTGTCACCAGAATATAATGATACATAAAGACAGAGGTTTCTAAACCAGCAGTACCAGCAGGCTTCATCCAGCAGCTGGACAACAGCAGTGAACTGCTAGTCAATGAGAGTTAATAAGATAATGCAAAAGTTAATTAGTCTATCAGCCATGGAATTAATTCTGAACACACTGATAGAATGACTGCTGCAAGAGTCAGGAAAGATGGGGCTGAGAGGACTGAGGAGCAGAGGATGCACTTGCTGACATTACTGACAAAGGAAGCATAATAAAAGAAAAACTATCTGCTTTCACAGTTTTAAAGGATTTTCTTTCTCTGTTTCCAGTGCAGTTACTTCTTAATGAGATTTCAAGTTTGAATGATAAAGATAATATTTTTAATGTAGCAGACTAGTTCCTGTAAGGCATTTGACTTAGTGTTGCCTGACATCTTGATCAATTATCTGGGGTTGCACAGTACCAACACGGCACTAATTAATTTAGGACCAATTAAATTACAAGTCCCAATAGTAATTATAAATAGGGTATCACTACTGAGTGATTATGCTTCTTGTGATACCCTGTAGACATCAGTTCTTCAGTCTCTGACATGTGATGATTTCATCCATGTTCTGAAAGAAAGCTGAGTATCAGTGATGAAGCTTGCACTTAAACTGGAAAATTAAGTGTTGAATTAGAGGGGCTTTGATTATGAAGGTAATATGCATCCACGACAGCTCTTTCCTGCTGCAAGTGCTGTGGCATGTAGTGTGGCAACAGCTAAAATCAGATAGAGGAGTGAGTTGCTCTCTGCAGATCTGTAAAGGAAGGTTTAAAATTAAGTTCCTGATATGGCTGAAACAAAACTCTGAGTATTGAGCTTGAAGCTCTGAAGCTCATTTAAATTCTTTTTCCATCTCTAAACACTGTAAATCTAGCTACAAAGAATAATGAATTGTTTTGCACTTGGTTAATGATCTGCAGTCTGCAGGCTGATGAGTGTTTGAACCAGCATGAAGAGGGCAGGGTGAAAGTAAGGAAGTAAGGAGTGCTGGGAAGAGCAGAGCCATGGTGACCAGAGCAGCAGCTCCTGTGAAACGGGATTATCCCAGAATTTTCCTCAAAACCATATCCATAATATAAAACATATAGCCTAGTAGTTCTATTTTGTTTACTTATGGGAATAAATGCATGCAATAACTGCATGCAGAACTAGCTTAGCTCTCACTACAAAGGGGAGAGCATAGATTCAGTCCAGAGTACAAATGCAAATATGGCACAGTGTCCTCCAACAGTTTATTAGAAGATGCTAGTAAGGTTTCAAGAGGCATCTTCAGTACCCTGTTTGCAGCTGTGTGGCTCTGCTGGCTGGTCTTGATGGAGAGCACAGACCTGTCATGTTGAATCACAAGCACACAAGGTTACAACCTGCTTACATGACAGTCCTCAGGGACCCTGCTTTTCTCTTGTACAAGGCTAGAGCTGAACATATGGCCTGAGCTATGAAACTAGAGGAGCCTGATTATAATCTCATTTAGAAGCTAATCTTACTTGATTTTTTTAATTGTTCCATTTTCACACCACTTCAGTCCTGTTGGTTTTGTTGGAGCTGTCCCCTGAGAAAAGAGACTGTGAAAGGCGATTCCAGGTCATTCTGTCTCTCACTGATAAGGTAACATGAGCTACATGGCATGCTTCCACTTGAAATTATACCTGTTGTAAACTGTCTTTTGTTATCCTTCACCTGCATCAATTAAATGGGGGTCTGTAGTAAATATTAGTGGAAAGACTAGGTGAAAATAATAGTTTTCCTGGTTGTTTTCATGAAGATCATCATAATGACAAACTGTTCTACGTAAGATTGCACCAGCATGTCTGATAGAGAAAGGGTATCTACAGGAGTTGGGAAAGATGGTATTGAGAGGACTGAGAAGCAAAAATTTCGCTATCATCTTTGCTGGCAAAGGAACTATGATAAAAAAGCAGCTTCTGTATGCTTTCACAGAATCACTGTAGTGAAGGATGCTTATGGTCAGGATTGTGCCCCAAACATTTGTGTAGGATATATTTTTCTGTGTGTTAACCCTCCTTTGTTCCCCATCCTTTCTGGAGGCAGCGGGGGGGGGCATCCTGGCGCCACTGAGTCCAGGTAAACAGCCTACCTGGGCGTGGTCTCACCCCTGTAGTACACAAGAGGCAGGCTATATGTTTGTGTCCCTGGGTATAGCATATACTTAGGCCATATTTGGTAGGTGTCAGTTCATTGGTTAATCTTTGCGTTAGCAACAGATGCTTATTGGACTGGTATTCACTGGGGCAAATGGTAAATAGTGGTCGTTTGGTAAATGAGCCCCCCCCACCTTGGTGTTGGAGCCTCTGTGTGTGTGCGTGCGTGCGTGCCAGTGCTTCAAGAGGCCTCGTGGTCCTTTTGCCACCGTCACCCAGCTGCGTGCAGTGCCATGGACAGCACTCCATGGGATCAACCGCTGCGTGATCCATCGTAGGAGAAAACCTGGTATACCGTGTGAACCAGCATTGCTGACCTGCCACTGCCCCTCCCCGAGCAAGGAACCTTTTGTATCCTGGGAGAGAACAGCAGAGCCACGCGGTGCAGCCACGCGGCCGGCGCCATTTCCTGTCTCCTTATTACAGCACATCCGTGCCACATTCTCTGGACTATAAACATTATTAAGGAAAGACTTCACAAAGTTCTCAGCTTGTGAGTAAGCCAAGCCCTTCTTTATAAAGCTTCAGTTAGGGTAGCATTTAAATTGCTCCGGGTGGAGAGTTGCCGGTCACTGACCAACCCCTCCCCCACCACCCTCTGACTCAGTTTCGATTATAAGTTCTGTGAATCATTTTGATTTAAGTGCCCATACATAACATTCTGTAAAGATAGTTCCACTAACTGAATATTGATACCTGTGAAGGGTGACTGTAAATACCCCGTTACAGAGTTTGTATATATATAAAAATAAACTTATATTTTCATTGATACATCTGCCGCTCATTTCTGAGGGCATATCCACTACAATCACAGAATACATCTGTTTGAAAGAGACCTCGGAGATCACAGTATCACAGTATCACCAAGGCTGGAAGAGACCTTAAGGATCATCGAGTCCAACCTGTCACCACAGACCCATGACTAGAGCATGACACCAAGTGCCACATCCAATCTCCTCTTGAACACCTCGAGGGATGGTGACTCCACCACCTCCCTGGGCAGCACATTCCAATGGCCAATCACTCTTTCTATGAAGAACTTCTTCCTAACATCTAGCCTAAACCTCCCCTGGTGCAGCTTGAGACTGTGTCCCCTTGTTCTGGTGCTGGTTGCCTGGGAGAAGAGACCAACCCCTTCCTGGCTACAACCACCTTTCAGGTGGTTGGGCAATGAGGTCACCCCTGAGCCTCCTCTTCTCCAGGCTAAACAATCCCAGCTCCCTCAGCCTCTCCTCACAGGCCTCTCACCAGCCTTGTTGTCCTTCTCTGGACATGTTCAAGTGTCTCAATGTCCTTCCTGAACTGAGGGGCCCAGAACTGGACACAGGACTCAAGGTGTGGCCTAACCAATGCAGAGTAGAGGGGCACAATGACCTCCCTGCTCCTTTTGGCCACACTATTCCTAATACAGGCCAGGATGCCATTGGCCCTCTTGGCCACCTGGGCATACTGCTGGCTCATGTTTAGGTGGCTGTCAATCAGCACCCCCAGGTCCCTCTCTGTTTGGCAGCTCTCCAGCCACTCTGACCCCAGCCTGTAGCTCTGCATGGGGTTGCCGTGGCCAAAGTGCAGCACTCAGCACTTGGACTTGTTGAATGACATCCCCTTGGACTCCGCCCCTCTGCCCAGTCGGTCGAGGTCCCTCTGGAGATCCCTTCTATCCTCTAACTGACTAACATCTGCTCCCAACTTAGTGTCATCTGCAAATTTGCTGATGACTGACTCAATCCCCTCATCCAGATAATCAATGAAGATGTTAAAGAGCATGGGGCCCAGCATTGATCCCTGGGTGATGCCACTGCTGACTGGCCACCAGCTGGATGTGGCACCATTCACCACCACTCTCTGGGCTCAGCCCTCCAGCCAGTTCCTAACCCAGCACAGAGTGTTGTGGTCCAAGCTACGAGCTGACAGCTTAGCCAGCAGTTTGCTGTGGGGGATGATGTCAAAGGCCTTGCTGAAGTCCAGGGAGACCACATCCACAGGCCTCCCCACATCCGCCAGACAGGTCACCTGATCATAGAAGGAGACCAGGTTGGAGAGGCAGGACCTGCCCTTCCTAAATCCATGCTGGCTGGACCTGAGCCCTTGGCCATCCTTCAGGTGCGCAGTTATTGCCACCAGGATAATCTGCTCCATCGTTTTCCCTGGCACTGAAGGGTCAGCACTGAACCATGTCCCTGAGCACCAGGTCTACACACTGCTTAACACCTCCAAGGATGGTGGCTCCACCACCACCCTGAGCAGACCATTCCAATGTTTGATAACTTTCTCTGTGAAGAACTATTTCCTAACAATCAGCCTGAACCTTCCCTGGTGCAGCTTGAAACCATTTCCTTTAGTCCGGTCGCTCGACACCAAGGAGATATTGTCCCCTCCTTGCTCCAACCTCCCTACAGGTAGTTGTAGAGAGTGATGAGATCTCCTCTCAGCCTTCTCTTCCTCAGACTGAACAACCCCATGTCCCTCAGATGCTCCTTGTAGGTCATGTGTTCCAGGCCCTTCACCAGCCTTGTTGCCCTTCTCTGAACATACTACAGAACCTCAATATCTTTTTTGTAGGACATTTTTTGTTTCACAGTTTTAAAGATATTTTGTCTTTTACTTTCCTGCCATATCTGTTTAGTAACAGTACAATGGCTTTTGTGTGTCAAAATTAATATTTTAGCTAAGTGATCTGCATCCTTATATCATTCTGTTTTTAAAGTAGAAACAACCCACTTCAAAGGAGGAATAGTGCCCTGCTCCCTCTTAGATAAACCATATTCAAGGTATTTTCAGTATAGATCTGTTTTCAGACTAGATCATTATAGAATAAACCCTTCTGTGTGACTTTCACTCAGAGAACACACAATTAATGTAGCTCACAGAGACATTTCAAATGAAGCCCCCTCACTGTGATATTTTAATTATACCAATTAGTAAAGTAAAACTTTAATGTATCAGAGTGTCAACATTTCTAGGTGATAAGTGAGATTGCTATGATCTGACTGGCAAACATTTCTCTGTGATGAAAAGAGCATTTGAAAATGTACCTAATGTTAGGTGGTTTCACAAAGGGGTTTGGAAATTTTGCTGATTGCTTATAAAAATGGCAAAATATTTACACTTGCTGCATGAGAGATAGATAACTTTTATTAATAGAGTTGAACCTGTCTCGGCAACTAATGGAAGATAGTTTCCTTAGTAACTCCACAGTGGCTGGGGAGATAAGGGAGAACTGTTAGAATCAACATTTAGTATGTTCAAAAAGTGAGAAGTTTCATAGCAGAGCAATGATTTGCCTCAGAACAATTTTTCATGCTACAGTACCTAAGTTTTCTCTACTTCCACGCACACATATGAAATATATATATTTATTATTTTTTAGATTATTATCCACAAAGCAACAACAACATGGGTATATCATAACCTAGATTTTAAAACAATGTTAGAAAGATCATGCTGGAGAGGTAAGAACAATTACAGACAGTTTTGTAACCAAAGCATAACCAGAAATGACCACATTGATTTTGATACTTTGACTGAATTACAGACCTGCAAGTGGAAGTCTGACCTTAGGAATCATTATGTATTTCTAGGGCAAGGTTCTCATACTAGTGGAACTTTTTTTATGTTGTTTACTTTTGTTTATTTTGATTTCATTTTTTATTTCAGTTGTGCAAATTCATTGTCAAATGAAAATCTTTCTTCACTCAGAATTTCTCCTAAAGGGTGTAGGACAGTCCTTTTAAAGCTGGGAAACATTAACTAGAAGTCTCATAGGCTAAAGTCCAACAGTGTGTAACCACATCTCAGCCATGAGATGGACTGATCCAAGCTTCTAGTTCGCTCTTTTTGAAAGAGGCAATCCTGTTTCTTCTCCCAGATGAACAGTCCTATCCCTCTCTAAAAGACTGCCTAATAGGCAGGGAGCAGATCCCATTTGCCATTCTGGCAGGTGTGGTTATATTATGGCTTACTTGTACCAAGTGAAAAACTTCTTGCTTACATTTTATGTCTGAGATGTAGCCTGAGCAAGATGGTAAGTGTTCAGCTGTGCTTTACAATACTTTTTCATCTGGTGTAAACAATCCTCTGATGATTAATGAGCAAATAATAAAACAACGGGGAAACACTTATTCACAAAGATTTTAGTTGCAGAATCTATGACTGCAAATCTCTATCAGATAAAGTCTGCAATTTCTGACATTAAAAATGAAAGAACAGAAAACAAGACAAGTAAAGGCAAGTGAATATGCCTCACCAGGATTACAAATGCTTGTCACAGTGAGCTTGTTCTTTTGCAGTGACAAAAAAGGAACTAAAGCTTTAGAAGTGTGATGACTAATATGTCACTCTAACAGAAGTAATTAAACTGCATTTCCAAGCCAAATCATGTGTAAATTGTTATTAATGTTAAAAAAAGAGTGAGAAATTTCAGTAAATTTTTATGGAGCACCTTGTCATTATTATTGTTGTTGTTGTTATTATTATTATTATTATTATTATTATAGTTCAGTTACTCAGAGCATGAATCTATGAAATATTTTTTTGCTCCTGAAAGAGTGGAAGGTCTCAGTGGTAACCTGGTATTTGTTTATTCCACAGTAGCTCAACTCCTAATGTAACTTGTTACATCTGTGCTTTCTTTTCACAGTATCAGAGTATCACAGTATAACTAATGGTGGAAGAGACCTCGAGGATCATCGAGTCCAACCTATCAACACAGACCTCATGACTAGACCATGGCACCAAGTGCCACGTCCAGTCTCCTCTTGAATGCCTCCAGGGACGGTGACTCCACCACCTCCCTGGGCAGCACATTCCAATGACGAATGACTTGCTCAGTGAAGAACTTTATCCTCACCTCGAGGCTAAACATCCCCTGGTGCAGCTTGAGACTGTGTCCCCTTGTTCGTTTTCTACAATTCTGATTAAGCAAACAAAGGTACAACTAATAGAAAGCTGTTTTTATTCAAGAGCTACCTATCTTCCTATAAGCTAACAACACCAATGCTTGTGGGTGGTGTTATGGCAGAGATGTCTCTTTCTTTTTTCCCAACATAGTATCTGAAGTTCTTAAACTCTGCAAATTAAAAATGTCAACAGGGATACACTGCTGTTTTTTCCACCCATCAGTAGTCACATATCCATCTCTGGAGTCATTCAGAGCCTGCCTGGACACCATCCTGTGCAACCTCCTCTAGGTGAACCTGGTCTGTCAAGGGGGTTGGATTAGATGATCTCCAAAGTTTCTTTCTAACCCCTATCATTCTGTGTATGTGTACTACCAGTTTTCATTCCTAGCAATAACAGAAATGCTGCTGGAGAAATCAACATACTGAAATAAATCACAGCTCTGTGATAACTGTGTACTTACAATGTGTTTGTATCAAGCAAGTGGACTTTCAGAGTTGGCCCCAAATCTACCTGTATCTAACCAAGTGATAACAGAGCACCTGGTCATTTGAGCCGCGGCTAACATTGACCAGAGTTTCTACTGAGACATTAGCTGCAAAAACACCCTTTGATGCAATTGAACCAACAACTGGCCTCAACTTGGAAAAGATGATTTCTGCAAAAAGGGTGAATGGGAAATTTCAAACTCACTCCTGGACTTGGACTTCCCTTCTAACAGATTGCTCAGATTATATGCAGGAGAATAGCACATTGTGCCATTGCAGCTCTCCTAATGCTTTCACATTTTGAATGCTGCTCTCTTAGGTGTTTGGCACATGAAGAAAAAAACTCACAGCAGGAATCAAAATAAAATTGTTAGGGAGAAAATTTTATAGTTTAGTCTCTAAACATCTTGAGACAAAATTCTAGAGAACTACGGTGTGTGGCCAAGAGGAAGACAAGGGCTGTTGCCCCAGCCCAGAGATTAGCTGGTGTGGAAGCAGAAAGGTCTGAACTCAGCCTTACTAACGACAGCTTGGGTAATACAAGAGAAAAATATCAGCTGGCAGTTGGGTTCACATCTATTGGCAGAGGCAGAAACAATGGCATGGATGGAGCCAGCTCAGTCCTCAACATCAGTTGTACATTCCACCACTAATAGAAGTTCTGGTGAAGTCAGCCAGGAGTCTTTGGCAGCACTCATGGTTCACACGGCTTATCTCAAACAGCCCTCTGCAATGCAACCTTTAATGTTTGCCCTCATAACTTTTATCCAATAAAAATGTTCACTGCTTATGTTCCTCAAGAGGCAGCCACCTGCCTTGTCTACAATGTATTTTATTGGTGACAAGCTTTTCCCAGCTCTTTTTTATTTCCTTTTTAAGACAGCATCCAGAGGGATTCACGGCGTCTGAGGATAGACATGCACAGAGCCTTTAGCTGTTGTTCTTCTGGTACACACAAAGTACATGGTGACCCTCTCTAGAAGGTTATCTGTTTTTCAGCTGGAGTGTGAATGAACCACACACTTGTCAGGAACAGTTTGAGGGATAATTTACTGGCCTTACATCAGTGGCAACACAGTTTGCCCTCCAAAGACATGTTAAATTATGTACTTATGAAAGGCATTTGTTCTGACATGTGGCACAAGCACTGCAGCTGAAGGATTGGGCCATGGGACCAGTTTGTTCTTTATTTTCAGCTTAGTTGTGAGTTTTCTCCATATATTATTGAGATATCCCTGAGTACAGTTTGTTCTAACAACAACCTTCAGTTTCCAGTTTCTGCAGATCTCTGCCACATTTCCAGGATAAAATGCACTGCCAAATCAGAACGATGTGAGACCTGAATTTCAATTCACAGTCTGTAAGTACTCCAGAATTGGTTTAGGGTAAAGCAAAGGTGATTTCGCTGATGAAATCCAGTGTGGAAGGAATTTAAGTATTGAAAGAAATGGAAAGGCAGTTTTATATGTAAAGAAGAGAAGGAATGAAATTCGATGCAGCAAACTGCTGGGAGGAAGAGCGAACCTATAGAAGTGTTTGCATTAAACATCAGCCTTTGAGTCCCATTTCACATATGAAAGCTGCAGTTGAAAACCATCACATAGCAACTTCCAGTTCTGATTTGCTTAGTATAAGGGCTCCACTCCTCTATTCCTTCCAGCCAATCCAGGGCATGGTGCCACCATGAGGTAGATATCATCTACAGAAAGAAGTTTAAAAAAAAAAAAGGCAAACAACTGCCATGTGTAGCCCTTGTGTTTCTTATCATACTCATCAAAAAGAGTTGGGAAGAATCAGTAGCAGCAAAAGCTGCTGTGAGAACTAAGTCAAATTTCACTGGAGTGTCACGGAGTTTAAAAGAGCAGTGAACCATGAGGGCATTTTGAGATTTCACTCCCATGTCAGCTGTATCCAGCTAGCAGAAGTGATCTTACCAGACTTAGCCAGTGTGAGGCACCTGATAACCAGCTACATGTGAAATTATTACACAAGAGAAGCCTTTATTTGTTAATAAGGGGTGAGCACCAAAAGGCACTCGAAAGGGCAACAGGTATGCTAAGTGTACTTCCTTGAGAGACTGCTGCGACTATCAGGGCAAAGATAGGAAAGTAGCAGCACTTGTTGCCCTGAAAGCAACTCCTTCCTGGGGAGTATTCAATACTAACCAGATCACAGTTAATCTGAAGAGCTCAGCTGGATGAATAGTCACCTGCTGTTGCTGTAGTGGAGCCTGCTGTCATGGAGCCAACTGCAATCACCATGACAAGCAACCATGTGCTTTTGCATCAGAATCATTCCTCTTGCACCAGCACATTCATTCACAGCAAGCACAAGACTGTGTTTAAAACTCATGTTCCCAATCTGGCTCCTGTCACACTGATGATGTGGTCACAGAGTAATCAGATTAGTGATCTGCAAGTTACTATTTCCAAGAAACGCTCAAAACATTGCATGTTGGGGGGTGGAATGCTGGTCTTTTTTCCTTAACAGCTTCTACTGACTTTAGGCACCTTAGGGTCTGTAAATTCCTGCTGAGTATGGCATCTATTCAGGAATCTTCAAAGCTGTCAGGCATTGTCATATGCTACACATGCCTGTCTCTCCTGGATAGCCAACTGGACTTGCACCTGCTCTTACAGTACTTCCTCCTACCCTGACTACCTATGCTGTCAAACTCAATCATTCAACTAAGGGTGGTCCTTTCTCCCTATAATTCACCTGCAGCTTAACTGAAATATTTGTTAACAAGCACACATTAATACAAGGAATTATTCATGTCACGAGGAACAATTTACAAAAAAATAAATTATGATGTGGTGCTTAACTTATGCCAAGTGTCTTAATAGCATCAGTAATACCCAGAATCCTGATCTGTAACACAGTGAGCACAATACTGTCACTTCTCCTGCTATTTTACATTTTTGGTGTTTTGTTCTGGAGCCCCTATTACAAGAGGGATGTGGAGGTGCTGGAAAGTGTCCAGAGAAGGGCCACGAGGATGATCAGAGGGCTGGAGCACCTCTCCTATGAGGACAGACTGAAGGAGTTGGGGCTGTTCAGTCTGCAGAAGAGAAGGCTCTGAGGTGACCTAATTGTGGCCTTCCAGTATCTGAAGGGGGCCTACAGGAAGGCTGGGGAGGGACTTCTCAGGATCTCAGGTAGTGATAGGACTAGGGGGAATGGAATGAAGCTGGAGGTGGGGAAACCCTGGAATGGGTTGTCCAGGGAGGTGGTCGAGGCCCCGTCCCTGGAGGTGTTTAAGCCCAGGCTGGATGAGGCTCTGCCCAGTCTGATGTAGTGTGGGGTGTCCCTGCCCATGGCAGGGTGGTTGGAACTAGATGATCCTTGTGGTCCCTTCCAACCCTGAATGATACTATGATACTATGATACTATGAATATCCACAATGAATCCTACTGCTGGTTTTAAATGAAAATGATGAAAATTAGATTATTTGGGTTGTTCTATGTGTTCCCACACATTTTTACTCCTTGATTGCAACTAACAACTGACAATTCCCGTTAAATGAGTGTTTTATAATGGCACCTGCCACAGAAAATTACCATAAATTTAAATGCCACATTTTGCTCTATACAAATGTAGTCTGTTTATAATAGCTGGAGAATGACAGTCATAAAGCTAATCAACCACCAGCAAGGATCCTGAATACAGCCTATCATGCTGCTCAAGGGCTATAAAACATCTGTAAAACTTCCCCTGTTACCAGTTATATGTATATATACATTACAATTTATAAACCATATCCTTCAGTGTCTATAAAAGAACTCCAAAGTTAATTTCCTGGAACTGGGAAAGAAAAACTTGGATGGGGTCCTGACGTATCTTGGATTTTCAGTGTTTGGCTGTATAAAGTCAAACTGTCAAAATTCTCTCTGATTCTGCATTCCCATCCATGGTGCTATCCAGTACCACAGGCCAGCGTGTAGACACATCAGAAGTTATTACCTGCAGTAGCAAGCACACAGTTGTATGTTAGCAAGAGAAAGACACAGCTGGAATATTTTATTTTGCTTCCCCTCATGGCTTCCAAGCTCAAAAGAAACAATGAGCAACACACAAAATTCAAGAGGACTTTGGAGAGCACTTTTCTGCTCACATATTGCTGCCATGTGTCCTGTTGTGGCTTCTTGCATCTGCAGTACTGCGTCATGTTGACGTGCTCCATCACATCTGAAATGATTGTCTGTGCAGTGTGATCAAGCCAGCAACAATTCAAATAAAGAATCAGAACATCCAGGCTTGCACTGGGGTTTTTATATATATACTGAACTGGTTTATTTGAATTTTTGTCATTCTGATTTTTCTCTGTCCCCTCCAAATGATGCTGTTTGCATTCATTTCTGTCAGGATAGATATTCCATTTCCCTTCCTGATTCCCACAGGGACACCTGGCACTCTGAGGTGGCAGCACCCTTGTCTCATCTTTCCAGATATGAAATCTGTTCATTCCATGTTTCCTTAACAACAACCTGCAAACATTTATTCAACTATCCCCACTTACTAATGGCATTTAAGCAGCAGTAGTATAGCGGTGTTCGTCTACCCAATTTGGGCTGCCATTGGGTGACAAATGAAGGCACAAACCCTGTTGACATATATCAGTGAGATTCCAGAAATGCAGAGAGCAGAGAATCTCAGAAGTCCTTCCAGAAGTCCTTTATTGCTGCGTTGTAGAATCCCCAGCATTAGAGAGTCTCAGAGTCCCACTTACAAAAGTCCCAGAAGCCCTTAACAGACGAAGCAGCTAACAGAAGTCCCGAGCATATCCCTAGAAGTGTCCCTACTTCAAAGCCCTAGTGGAATCCCTAACCAAAGATCTAACCTAAGATCCATAACCAAAGTGACCATTGCTCAGAGTGGTTGGGTTTTACAGCCTTTGTTATCAATCCCTTCACCAGTAAAACCAAACCACATATATAGGCTAAAATCTTTTCCCAGTAAGAGGTGCCAGCAAGTCAAGGAGGTGGCTCCTGCAGCATATTCCAATCAAAGGGTGCCATTGTGAGGATGTTGCTCTTGACACACATGGAATGTTACTGTTTTGCTCTACACAGTGTGCTAAGGAATTGGTCAGCTAAGGAATCCTGCACTCTGCACATGTCCAGTAGCTGCCCTCTGAACAATGGCTGCAACTGTATAGTCATGGTGTTCTTCTCACTTGAAATATTAGATATTAACATTCTTTTATATATATTAATTTCCCTATCTTCTGCATATCAATGCTAAGATTACAAAACAGATTTAAAATTACCCATTTTATGTTTCAAAACTACCAACTAACGATTACATGGAATGGAAAACTATGAAGGGTCCATTTGAGAATACTGCTGATGACTCTTTACAAAACTGACTTTAAAATATACAGTCATTTCTCAAAACTCTTCTGCACTTTAATGCTATCCTGATGCTTACTGGTGTCATAGACACGCACTTTGAAAAAACAGAACTATGCTATCCAGAAAAGAATAGCCTGGTAGCTAAACAGGGATTGAAAAGGCCCAGGATCTCTTTGGTATCTCTGGGTAGATCACTTGTACTTCAGAAAAATGTGGCTAAAGCATATTGAAAATCTTTACTTTGTAGAAGGTATGTGAGGCATGCAAAATGCTCTAGGAATGACAGGTATTTGCAGTTTTGTAGTGCTCCCTCCTGTTAAGAAAGTGACAGGAGGAAGGGTAAGGGTGAGACTTCCAGAAGAGAGAAAGGAGGTTAACAAGTAAATGCATTGCATAAATTTTTAATCATTGATTTTGCACTGAAATTACACACATCCACCAACCAGTAAGCTAAAGCAATCTGCCCTTTTCCCCAACATAACATTTGTACTTCAAGCCTGCAATAAGAAGGTTGCAACTATCTGCAGGTTTGTTATAAAGCAAGGAGCAGAGGCATGACTGGGTACAACTTAGCAGTGCTTAAGCTCTTTAGCTAATGGGCGATAGTGGCCTGGGAAGTGCATAAGAGCACTCTAAAAGGCTTGTCTCACACAGGTGATACTGAAATGCACTCTGGGCTCAGAAATCACGCTGGCAAAATATGAGCTACTTGCAGGCTGTTTAGAGGTGTGAGCTATATGATCAGCCTGGATATGATTTATGTTTCTTCATGTACTCTATTTCTTATTCACATGCTTTATTTAATAATCTGTTATCACATCTACCAGCAGCACAGTATTTTGCTTCATCAGCAAGGAGTATGTAGACTTTTAAGCACTTTTGAAAGCCTCCAAGTTTATCTTTCTGCCAGGGTTGTGGGCTGGCAGCAGAGCTTTCAATGTCTGACTGTACTCGCATCGACACAAGGTGCCTCTTATTGCACTGGCAATGGCAAGGCAGCCAGCGATACCACAGGGGAGGTTTGCTCTGTCATCTCACAAAGTGGGTTTTGGAGCAGAACAGTGCACATAGTTGTTGTTTGATATGAGTGCAGTGTTTGTTTTCCTTTTCCAGGGATGGAGAAGTCAGACTCCCACCCAGCTGCAGTGCTGCAGCTCTGCCTCTGACTGTGACTCTCCACCCTCACACAGTGAAGAGCCCCTCACACTGCTCCTGCCTCAGTACTTCTTATCAGTGTGGTACACACTCCATTCTCACCATGGCTGTATGTTAACTTACTGACAAAATTGCTTTAAAATACTGCATCCTTCTCAATGCAAACCCTAGCCCATGCATCATGGACTTTTACACCTTCATTATAGCAGTGACAGTGACAATACATCTGAGAGAATAAAATCCTAAATAGCTCTTGGTGATACATCCCCCAAATAGGTCTTGCCCAAAGGGCTATCTCCCCACTAGTACCACAGCTCCAGTGGTTTCAGCTGGGTCAGGGCAGATGAGCACCAGAGACAAAGTTTACAGAGAAAGTGCTGGGAAATTTCTAAAGTGTCATCTTGTATTAGGTTTGTGGGGCAAGATTTTGCTAGCAGGAGATGTGGCTTCTGTTAGAAGCTGCTAAAATCTTCCCCTGCGTTTGACAGAGCTAACACCAGCCAAGTCTAAGATGGAGCTGCCACTGGCCAAGCCCAAGCCCATCAGCAATGACAAGTAACAATTCTGTGATAACATATCTAAGAAGGGGGAATAAACTGCTGTGAAACAACATCCGTAGCTGAAGAGAGGAATGAGAATCTACAAGAGAAACAATTCTGCAGACACCAAAGTCACTGAAGAAGGAGGAGGGGGAGGTGCTCCAAGCACCAGAGTAGAGATTCCCTTGCAGTCTGTGATGAAGACCATGGTGAGGAAGACTATTCCCTTGCAGCCCATGGAGGTCCGCAGTGGACCAGACATACAACTTGCAGCCCATGTGGAATCCCATTCAGGACCCCATGCTGGAGCATACGTATGCTTGAAGAAGGCTGTGATCACATGGGGTGCTTGAAATGGATCAGGCTCTTGGCAGGACCTGTTGACCCAAGGTGAGAAAAGCCCATCCTGGAGCAGGGCTGATGCAGGACTTTGACACCATAGAAGGGACCTGCCCTAAAGCAGTTCATTAAGAACTACAGCCTGTGGGAAGAGCTCAAGTTGGAGAAGTTTGTGAACTGTCTCTTGTGAGAGGGACCTCCAAATTAAAGCAGGGGAATAGTGTGAGGAGTTTTCCTCCTGAGGAGGTTGGCGTGACAGAGACAGTGTGTGATGGGCTAACTGTGATCCCCGTTCCCTGTCCCCTTGTGCTGTTGCAGGAGGAGGTAGAGAAAATTCAAAGTTAATCCTGAAAAAGAGAGAGGGATGAGAGGAGGGTGTTTTTAAGCTTTGATTTTATTTCTCATTATCTTACTCTGATTTGACTGGTAATGTATTAAATTAATTTTTTGCCAAGATGAGTCAATTTTTCCTGTGACAGTAATTGGTGAGAGGTTTCTCCCTGCCCTTATCTTGGCCTGTAAGCCTTTTTTTATATTTTCTCTGCCCTGTCCAGCTGAGGAGGGGAGTGATGGTGCAGCTTTGATAGGCACCTGGGTCAACCCACCATGCAGCTAATTGCCAGGGAAACTGTGGAGGGATGCTCCTTCTGGCCTTGAGTTACACCAGCTGTTTAATCACCCCATGCTTAATTAGCTTCATCTTTCTAAGCAGTCACATGAAACTGGGCAAAATCATTTCAGAAACTACTGTACAGCAAAAATAGCTGTATGTATTTTTAACTTCCTTCTTACACCTTGCAGTTATTTGTTAGACCGTTGACACCGATAACATTATCCTAACAGTTAGTTACCGCGCTTAGAGTCTGCCTGGTTTTATGAAAAATGGACCACATGAACAACAGCTGACTGCTTTTAACAAAACAAAACAAAACAAAACAAGCTATTTCTTCATCACACAAAAAGCCTCAAAGTCAGAGTTTTTAATCCATAACTCATCCAATTCACTTCCCTGTGTACAAATGAATGGGTTTTATCTAATGAGACGCAGAATATACCTTTTCCTGTTAAAAAACCTTTGCACTTAAATCTTCCTTATAATGCCATCAGTATTACACTGATGTCAACTCTGAAGGCATCTTAAATGTCTATAAACACCCTTAGTGAGGAAACAGATTCATTACCTGGTTTGCATGTATTTCAGACCTCACATGAATACACAGCAGTGTAAAGCTGTTGTTAGACTACTGATATTAATCATATAACTTTTATTTTTGTATGTATCATCTCTCTACATAATATACTGATAAAGACTTGGCTCATTCTTACATCCAAGATTCCAAATACTCTTGAATCTGTTATTAGAAACCAACAAGCTCATCCTCTCAAACCCTAAAATCTATTTCCATATCCATTATGAGGAAAGGCTTTGAAAACAACAATTATCATAACACTGCCATGTATAATGTTGTAACTTCCACGTTGTCCACACTTTCATAACTGATATTTGACAACTTTAGAGAGTAGAAAAGCCAGGAATTTACAAATAAAGTTTCTAGCTGCCATTTAAATCCATATCTACCTCTGCCTTTGTTCACCAATGCTATCAGTCTCTACCCAAGGTGCAGGCTGAAGCACCCTAAGTCAACACGCTGCAGGCTGTTGTTGTTACAGCCTGAAAAGGCATATTCTTCAGGATGAAGGACAAATTGTTGCAGCAGGCACTTATTGTTGCAGCAGCAAGCAGTTAGCATCCACTTGCATCTGTGAAGACGTTTTAGAAAATAATTTCTGGGAAAAACTCCCTGTTAACACTCACCTATTTTAAATAGTGATGCTTTCTATTAAAATAAATGCTAGGAGGAATATAGAGAGGGGTGTGTGTATAAACACACACCATGAACTAGGAAAAGGAGACAGAGGGTGGTCATTCTAGGCCACTTTAGGCAAATATTGTCACAGGATGAAGACATCCCACTTCACACTGCGAATTAAACTGAAAATCTTCCTGATGATGGGATCAAACATCTTGATGCAGTTCATGTTTTTTAAGCAGTAGTTTCGTGGTAATAGCGTGTAATGGTTTAGTGCAAGGTCTAAACTGCCTGCTCCCCCAACACAAAAGTGAGGGGAAGAGTAACACACAAAATTCAGGGCTGAGATAGAGATAAGAGTTTACTGTAATATATCGTAAGCACAATGCATAATTGCCTTAGCTCATAATTTAATTGATCTAATAATACAGTACATGATTAGCTTAGCCTATTTGCAGAAGAAGCACAGTGAAATACACAGGGGGGGAAATAGCATAAGAGAGAAAGCCAAACCCAGCAGCTATGAAATACACAGAGGGGGAAATAGCATAAGAGAGAAAGCCAAACCCAGCAGCTACACTGCTCCCACCCATTCCCACCCATTCTGAGTGTGGGCACCCAGACCTGCCCACACTCAAGAGCCTGGAACTTCGAAGCAATAAGCAGAACAGGAAGCCTCTCATGTTGCAGTCTGAACTTCAAGCTCCGCAATACTTTACTCCAGTCAGCACTTTGATTTTTTTGAAGCTGGCATGAATAAAGCTGGCATGAATAAAGCCATTTTGAAGCTGGTATGAATAACAACAGCAGGATCAATTCAATCCAATCCATGACAGATCTGGTGCCTGCTTTCTAATTTGTTTTTTGGTTTGGTTTGGTTTTCAAATGGGTAGCATAATTTAAAAGCTAACTTTCCTCGTAAAAATCTTGAATATAAGTAGCTGTTGTGAAGAGTCATCAGAAGAAGAGGTGGCTTCCAGTCAGGCTTTCGTAGTGTTCTGAATGCACAGAGATTAACAACCTCAGAGGTTTTTCAGATGGACCATGATGTGCATAACCCCCAGTACTCACATAAGCAGAAACATTTAATTTTACTAAAATGGATGATCAAATTCACATAGTGATGCACTGAAAAATGTGCACCTACATATTCTAATAACATTAACCTGAGAATAACTTTTGCCACAGTTAATATTCTACTAATATTAGCCAGCCTAAACACAGTGTCAGGCAGTAACCAAAAGGAGAAGTAGAAGTCAGATTAAACTGAAAAAAACACAGTACTCAAAGACAGACTCTGGAGATATTCAAGACCCTCCTGGATGCATTCCTGTGTGACCTGGTATAGTTGATCCTGCTCTGGCAGGGGGGTTGGACTAAATGATCCTTTGAGGTCCCTTCCAGCCCCTAATATCCCGATACTGTGGTTCTGATACTGACAGAAGGGAAGGTTTGTTGGATGAGCTCTCCAAACTATTGCAGGAGTCTGGAAGGACTCTGGGAAAACAATGATCTGCTGAGCAAGACCACAAAATACATCAGGTGCCTCTCTGAACGGGGTGTACATTATTGCTCCTTTTCTGGATCTTATTTTGTATACAAGGTGGAAATGCATTTTGAACTATTTCTCTTGGAGAGTGCACTTACAAGACTACCTATACACAGCCAATGATTAACATTTCCCCTATTCCCTGAGCAATTGTCTGATAGTCCCAGGAACCGCAGAGAGAACAAGAACTTCACTACTACCAAAAATTGGATTTCCATGTAAATAAACATCCCATTAAACAGAATTTGTTCCTAATTGTAGAAAGTCTTATTAACTTGAAATGCACCAGGGAAAAACAAGAACAGGGTCAAATTTGGTTTCCTGCCAATATTTCTTTTGTGGGTTTGTTTCTGTTGTAAAAAACTGTCAGCTGTGGGTGATTGCCACTGCATTGTAACATACAATAAAGCAAAAAGAAAACAGGCATTTACAGAACACACATCTTAGTCCATTTATATAGGATGTGTAAAATTTAATGCAACACAGGTATGTACTTTTCCAACAAATCATGTATCACAACATTTTCTCATATTTGCTCTTGGTAATACATGCTGAAGTTGCTTATCAAAGCCTCGTGTTATTTACCTATAAAATATTATTTTGGATTCTGAAGGCACATTGATATTCCTTGGCATTGTGGAGTTCAAAGAATGGGATAACACTGCCCTCTGCAGTTACTCTGGACTCAATAGCTCCTGCTCTTAACAGCATTGGTAGCAGTACTGTGGTTACTGTAATGGTCTAAGGATATAGAATAGAATAGAATTAACCATGTTGGAAAAGACCTTTGAGATCATCAAGTCCAACTTATCATCCAACACTATCTAATCAATTAAACCATGGCACCGAGCACCCCATCCAGTCTCTTCCTAAACACCTCCAGTGATGGTGACACCCCCACCTCTCTGGGCAGCCCATTCCAATGGCAAATCACTCTTTCTATGAAGAGCTTCTTCCTAACATCTAGCCTAAACCTCCCCTGGCACAGCTTGAGACTGTGTCCTCTTGTTCTGGTGCTGGTTGTTCTGGGACAAGAGACCAACCCCCACCTGGCTACAGCCTCCCTTCAGGTAGTTGTAGAGTAATAAGGTCCCCCCTGAGCTCCTCTTCTCCAGGCTAAGCAACCCCAGCTCCCTCAGCCTCTCCTCACAGGGCTTGTGCTCCAGACCCCTCCCCAGCTTTGTTGCCCTTCTCTGGACACCTTCCAGCAAGTCAACATCTTTCCTAAACTGAGGGGCCCAGAACTGGACACAGTACTCGAGGTGTGGCCTATCCAATGCTGAGTCCAGGGGCAGAATGACTTCCCTGCTCCTTCTGGCCACACTATTCTTGATAGAGGCCAGGATGCCATTGGCCTTCTTGGCTGCCTGGGCACACTGCTGGTTCATGTTCAGCCTACCATCAACCAGTACCCCCAGGTCCCTTTCTGCCTGGCTGCTCTCCTGCCACTCCGACCCCAGCCTGTAGCACTGCATGGGGTTGTTGTGGCCAATGTGTAGAACCTGGCACTTAACATGTGTTAAATCTCAGGATATAGATGTTTTTTTAAATTAGATCATTTCAATCTGGGGAAAACAAAACAAAACAAAACAAAACAAGCAAACAAAAAGTCAACAATAAAAAAAAAAGCTCTGAATAGCTCAGCAGAAATTTTCTCTTAGGATGAAAACTGGAAATGGTGGATGATATGCTATATCCTCAAGGTTATTTAGCTTCTCTGCACAAACATGTAACTTCTTACACAGTTGGGCACAGTTGGTTTTCATGTTTGTGTCTACCTATGTATGTATCTCTAGGAGATAGTTGTTTCTCTGTTTTCCATGAGGAATAAAGCAATTTTAAGCAGAAAGTAATTGATGCTAGGATAAAGATTAACAACAAAGGTCTAGAAAAGAAGTATATGACTTTTAGGCAGTTCAAATTACACCTTGATGGTGACACAAAACTTAGAGTTGCCTTTCTGCTAATCCACCATGCTGTCATGGACTCAGACACATGGGAAGCAGGACAATGTTGGAGCAGTCATGGGACCAAAGGTGCTAAGAATGTGAAGGCAGAGACCTTCATCTGTGGGGTACAGGCATTATTTCTTCAGAAACACATCCCACATCTGTGCTCCTTCTTTCAGGTAGAAGGCAGAGAATTACTTGAATTATACCTGATCATTATTTAATTTCTATTTGTTCTGCAAAATTGCTGTTTCATAAAGTATTTCTGTGGGGCTGTGCTCTCCAGCTAAGTTTCAGTGAGTGCCCCACATATTTGGGAACAGTAATTGGTTATGATTTTTTTTGGTGAGGGAATTGCAATAATCACATATATACAATTCCATTTTGAAACACAGAGCTCGTCAGAAATCCTGACAGCACTAATCTGGTCTGGCATGTGGTTACGGCAATAGCCTTCAATTTCTCTGAAATGAAAAGGAGATGTGACCAGGGGTGAGGGATGCAGGGAGGGATTAACCAGCACAAGATGCTGTTGTTCTGAAGTTGGCTGTCTTGTTAGAGAGGGTTAATATGGGTCCAAAGCTATGGCATACAATAAAGGACACAGGAGACAAACCCATTAAGGGATCTGGATGTAATTCTTGATAAAAGGTTTACTTGTCACGCTGCAGAGTTAGGCAGAGGTAGCTATTACAGACTGCCTAGCAAAAGGGTTCGGTATACCCTGAATCCCCAACTTATTTCCAGATCTGGGACTTGTCTTTAAGGACAGCATAAAAGCAGTCAAGCTATGTAGGGGGTTTCCACTCTGGGAGCTGATAACTGCTGTTGGATCTAACTGATCCTAAAATATTCTAAAGTTGCATATGATGCAAGATAGAGTAATCAAGTATTTATGATTAACTGAACTTATTTTTATCACAAAACTTTTCTGACTGTATACTTTTGCTGAAGCCACAGTTGACAACTTTGTCAATGTCATGTTTGTATCTGTAATAAATGATTTGTGGTGGTTTCACCTAAGGCTGGTTAGGGAAGAGTTAGTAAGACTGCAAATGCTATCTATTGCTCTAGAAATTCTTGGGCTTCAAAGTCCATGAGCACTAAAAGTAGCATTTGACATGTTCTCTTGAAGTTTCATAGAATCATTTCAGTAAGAAAAGACCTTTAAGAGCATTGAGTCTAACCATTATCTAGGTACCAAGTTAGGAATATTGCTGGTTTTGTACCTGGCATTCCCCAGCTACCCCTTGGTTGTCATGACAGTTAAACCAACTTAATAGCTTTCTCCTTTGAAATTATTTGAGATCAAGCCCATTTATATATGAGTAAAAGCTATTTTAAATAAAGTTAGTGTACTCCATATATGTACAGCTAAACATTCTCTGCCATGCAACTGGATGAGCTTGTAGTCACTGTTTCTAGAATAGCTGGCACTGTCAGTACCAAAAAGACAAGACAGACCCAGGGACACATACCTTAAGGACCTAACTAATTCTCAAAAGCCAGTAATTAGATTTACTTGCTGGAAGATAGATTAATGTTGAGATACTTGAAAAGTATTAACACCTTATTGCTGATGCAATGTATAAAAGAATGCAATAGACCTACAGAGTCATCACTGACTTGGTGTTAATTCCTCACACTTCAGGCTTGTAATTTAGGGGTTGCACAGACCATGGCATCAACAATATTTTTCACATCTAATACAACAGTTTTTACATTTATGATTACATTTTGCTTGTCTATAGGTAGTTCTTTGTTGTTGTGTTGGCTGGGTTGAATTTTCCTTCATCTCCAGTTTGCAGGGTCATAGCATGTTAGCAGTCAGAAGGGACCTCTGAAGATCATCGAGACCAACCCTCCTGCCAGAGGAGGACCATAGAATCTAGTGCAGGTCACACAGAAATGCATCCAGACAGGTCTTGAATGTCTCCAGAGAAGGAGACTCCACAACCTCTCTGGGGAGCCTGTTCCAGTGCTCCGTGACCTTCACAGTGAAGTTCTTCCTCATGTTGAGGTGGAACCTCCTGTGCAGTAGTTTACATCCATTGGCCCTTGTCGTATCACCAGGGCACAAGTGAGAAGAGGCTGTCCCTTCCTGCCTGACACCCAACCCTCATATATTTACATACATTTATTAGATCCCTTCTCAGTCTTCTCTCCAGACTAAAAAGCCCCAGGCCTCTCCTCATAAGGCAGTGCTTCTGTCCCTTAATCATCCTTGTAGCCCTCTACTGGACTCTCTCAAGTTAGCCAAGCTTGTTTTCAACTATTCCAAAGGTTTTGGGGTTTGTTTGTTTGTTTGTTTGTTTCCAGACTGATATTGCTCACTAGCTGAGTAGCAGTGACCTTTGGTTGATTAAACAAGTTGTCAGTCAAAATACTAAAGAATGTCACAGGCAAAATCCCCTCCTTTACATATCCTTCTGTTCCCTTGGAGGGCACCCATAGCCCCTAGTGCACCCATCATATCCCTCAGTACTTAACATCTTACTAGGAAGAAGTCATCAAGGAACCTATGTTCGTGTTGGTACGTGCATTTAAGCAGCAAAACTGTTCATCTGATAGAATTTTTTTGGAACCTGTTGTACCAGAAGCTTGCTGTAATGTATACAATTTTATAGCAGTCTTTCTAAAGACTTACCTTGGATCAGTTCAGAGGAGAATATTAGTATTGCATTACTGAAGCACCCATATACATTTCTGAAAGATTTGTTTCCATTCCTGTAAATGCAGGTAAAATGAGATACCCTGTTGCTTAACAGAAAGCAATTGGGATAAAAGAATGAAAATAAAAGATAACAAAAATTAGCATGCCTGAGGATTTAATTTCCAAGAATCCAGGATTCCTATTTGTGAAACTCACAAGCTAGAAGATAGTTGAAAGGAGGACAGCTGATGACAGGTAAAAAGAATTGCTGTTAACTTTGCTGGATACCAGGCTCCTAGAGACTCCAACTCAAATCATTTTCCTGTGTTTTGATCAACACTGCTCAGCAACTGATTCATCCTGAAACTGAAACATCATTCCCATGATTTGCACACGTGCACACTGAAATGTAAGTTTGTAAGCAGTCTCATCAAATCAAAGGCTTGATGTCAAATATGTACTGCTTGTTGGCCCTTTCAGACCTTCTCTTGGCTGTGTTTTAACTTCACCCTTTCTGTTGTTTGTCACCATAAAACCGTTACTTCCCATCAGTGGTGACAGTTTCATCAGTTACTTGTCTTTCTGTAAAAAAATGTAAAGAAAAGTTACATCTTCCTTCTAATAAGTAGTAGGTAATGTAGACAAAGCAGGAGAAATGGAGGTGGAATGTTTTACAAAGAGCCATGCAGGTCAGGATTAGAAGAAGATCACAGTATCACAGTATCACAGTATAACTAAGGTTGGAAGAGACCTCGAGGATCATCGAGTCCAACCTATAAACACAGACCCCATGACTAGACCATGGCACCAAGTGCCACGTCCAATCTCCTCTTGAACGCCTCCAGGGACGGTGACTCCACCACCTCCCTCGGCAGCCCATTCCAATGATGAATGACTCGCTCGGTGAAGAACTTTCTCCTCACCTCAAGTCTAAACCTCCCCTGGCGCAGTTTGAGACCAAACCCCTCCCGGCTACAAGCACCTTTCAGATGACCACTGAGGTTTAAGGTCCCATGACCTGGAATCTTTGTATTGCTTTCACACCAGCACTGTTCTGCAGCAGGCTTACATGGCACTTTATGATGTATTCTTTGGGGGACATTTTGTTTCCTAGTCTGACAAACTCCAGCTGTCAGTTGACTACTAACATGGTTTTGCTTTGAGCATGTATTGTACAGCTAATATAACCTCACGACTTTCTGAAAATATCAGTCTCCTTTGATGTCACTTCACATAAAAAGAAACATTGCAGGGTTTATTGTGCCAGACCCAGTCCGGTGCTGTGCTTTCCTCGATCCACAGATGCAGTGCTAAGAGAGTGCTAAGAAACCATGGGTGGCATTAAACTGGTAAAAAGGGAAAGGCTGCCTCAAAATTATTAAATATCCTTTTCCCATATCCTAGCTGAAATTTGATGACTTGAATGAAACCCCAGATATTTTCCTCTTTTCCCTCACCTCTAAATCTGCTTTGCTGCTCTAGACAAATATGGAGATAAAATTATTTGCTTGGGAGAGTGTAGATTATATTGGGAGAGTATAGATTATATGGGGCAGATTTCATTTTCTCGAGCAGAGTGAAAGCAAAAAGAAAATATTAAGTGGCTTGAGAGAAATGTTTGCCTGCAGCAATTTAGCATGCACTGTGGAAACTGCTTTCAGAAAAGGAAAATGGAAATTATTTTGAAGGGCATTAAGTCAATAATTGCCAGCCCCACTTGTGTCTACTTTCCTTAACAAAAATCTTCCTGGTGCAAACACTCATGCACCAGATGCAAATGGATGGTTTGGAGAAGCTGTTAAACAAGAACCTTCAGTCTCTTCAGATTTGTGGACAGTCTAACTCACTCTTATTTGTACACCTGATGTCTTCCAATATAATACTTTGTATTGCATCTGGAAGTGTGAGTGGGAGGATGAGAAGGGATTCCTTTGGCAGGTTCTCGTTTATGAAAAATAAAATATTGTGATTTTTAATCCCAAAATGTCTTAAATGTAAAAATGTAAAATGTACTTATTACCAGAAAATAATTGTAAATTCCACTCTTATCACCTCATTGTCTTTGTCCATTGCTTTATGAAAGCTTCCCTACAGGGTCAAAGAAATCACTGAAGGTAAAAAGGCAAAACATGGAGGCCTTTTCACCTTTAAATTACCTACAGAATGCTAAAAATGAAAGAATAAAAGAATTTTTCACAACTTTCTGGAGCATTATTTTGAATATGTTTTAAAAGGAATGTGTTTTGTCACTTATCACTGATGCCAGCTCACTTAAGGGAAAGAACAGAGTACTCAGAAGGAAGTAACACTGCTAAAGAGTCTTCCTCATGCCTAGTATAGATTTTAGGAATTAGAGCTCTCCAAAAAGCCTGAAGGTGTGTTATGGAAAGTTATGAAATGAAAAAACTGGAAGCATGTTAAAGCCTGCCAGATTTTGATTGGTGGTTTTTTTATTCACACCAAGTCCTCTAAATGAAGCTGAATCAAAGAGAAATGAGATAAATACTATGAAATTAAAATCTGAGGTGCTGGTTTCAGTCTCAAACATGAATTCGGATTGCTTCACACAGTGCTGCCAAGTTCAAGTTTTCTCACTCACCAGTCAGACCTCCAATACAACAGGTTGCCTAAAAATGCTGAGGTGTAGCCTTTATTTAAACCATTCCCTGGGGCACATTCTTCATAACCTTTTCTGCAACCTAACTGTCTTTACTCAATACCAGGTTTGTTGAAGCTGAACTTTGCTCTCCCTGAAAATAGCCTGATGGGCATGAATCCAGATTTGAGCAGTCTCTTCTGCTGTACAGCAGCACCACTGGGAAATGATTACTCCAAAAGTGTGAACAACAGGTAAAGGGAGGCGATCCTCCTGATCTACTCCACTCCACTGAGAGCCCACCTGAAGTACGGTGTCCAGTTCTGGAACCCTCATAATAAGCAAATGTGGACTTGTTGGAGTGGGTCCAAAGGAGGGCCACAAAAACAGATCGGGGGACTGGGACACCTCCCCTGTGAGGACAGGCTGAGAAAGTTGAGATTGTTCAGCTTGGTGAAAAGAATGCTCCAGGGAGAATTTATCGTGGCCTTTCAGTACTCAAAGGGGACCTACAGAGAAGATGGGGAGGGACTTTTTACAAGGGCACGTAGTGATAGGACAAGGGGTAACAATTTTAAACTGAAAGAGCGTAGGTTTAAATTAGCTATTAGGAAGAAATTCTTTGCTGAGAGGGTGGTGAGGAAACTAGAACAGGTTGCCCAGAGATAAATGAGTCCATTTTTGTGGATATCTGTGTTCAAGGCCAGGTGGAGTTGCAATTAGATTATCTTTAAGGTTCCTTCTAACCCAAACCATTCTATAACTCTATGAAGTCTTGTGCTGCTGTATAGCCTTCCTAAATTTTTCTAAATATCTAAGTGAACATTTTTTTTCCTTGCTGCAGTCTTGTACTCATTTCTTCTTTAAGCAGCTTTGTAATAGGAGGCTATGCCCTTACTGTCATCTAAACTTCCACTGTAGCAGCTCTCTTCATACCAGAGCCACAGGGCCACATCTGCTTGCATTGCAGGTGGTTTCAACTCCCAGTTAAACCAGTCACTCTCACAGTCTGACCCTGGAAGATGAAGTACAGGAGAAGGATTTCTAATTGAGAACATATTTTCCTTTTTGCCCTCAGGGGTGGGGAGGGGGTGCGGGGGGGGGGGGGGTGCGGAATCAAGAGAGATTATTGTTTTATTAAATCCTTACTCATCCCTGAAGAAGTCTCAATTCATCATGATGGGAACTTAACTGAGCTCAGAGAACAGTCAGGGAAGGACTTGCTAGGATTTTACCATGGTAATTTAACAAATGCTGCTTTACAAGTCATCTGTTGTCCTTGAAATCACTCTAAGGTTCAGTGGAAGAAATGTATTACTCACAATGAAACAATTTTCTGGCTCCTAGAGTGAAAAACAAACAAACAAAACAAAACAAAACCAGGGATTACTGAAGTACTGTTCTATAAAGATACCTTTCACAGATTCATAGAATACCAAGTTGGAAGGAACCTCAGGGATCATCTCGTCCAAACTTTCAGGGTAAGATTATAGTTTAAATGAGATACCCCAGCAATCTGAGAAGCTGGGCCTTGAAACTGTCTGATGTAGGGGAATTCACCACCTCCTTTGGCAGTTTATTCCAATATATAACAATGTATATAACAATGTATAACACTTTCTGAGAGATGACAGATTGTCTCCATCGTCTTATGGAACCTATGTTCTGCAAAATACTGTTCATTACCAGCAAAAGCAATGCTTAGCATAAACACTGATGGAACCTTTCATTGGCTTCTCTTTTTGTCAAGGTTCCCATGTTAAACCATCCCAATTCAACACAGTTAAACTGGAGTATGTAGTAGAAATGGAGTCTTATTAAACAAATTTTCTTCTCTGTTATGCACCAAAATGACAAGCATGGACACAGATTTCAGGTTCTCTGGATTGTCACGGTAGCAAAAATTTACTTCTAATCAAGTATGATGGAACCTTTGGGATATCACAAAAATTAGTTTCATGTTATAGAACTACTTCATGTAATTCATGAACTACCTTGCTGAGAACTTGTAGACTGTATCTCATTTTAGTTGGAATGAGAAAGTGAAGAAAGGTACTGGGGTTTTTCACAGGGATGTAACTGGGATCCTAGTAACAGTTAAATGTTGCACTGATCTTCTCCCAGGTTTTTTGTTACTTTAATTGTTGTTAGAGTTGTGTATTTCTCTTGCCAATTATCATGCACTCACCTCCAGATTACCTGAGGATACTGTAGCATCCTTTTTTTTTTCGTCTCACCTGAGCATGGAGACATAGTTATTTCTGCTGAGCCAACAGGCTGATGCACTTAGCTGTGTTGAGAGTACAAAATTGCCTGTTCTGAGTGAGAGGCAACGAGTGGACAGAAGTAAAGCCATTTCTTATATGAGCAATCAGCCTCAGGAGGAACAAGATTGATGCCTGGTTATTAACAGCAAAGACAAACCTAAGGCAGGGTGCCAAGTATTGTACAACTCTCATGACGTACATTTAGTATCCTGTCCCAGAGGCCACACGAGAGCTCGTATATCTTGCTGGGCTGTGGGCAGATGGCTGCAGCTCTTCCATGGCAAATGAAAGGGAACAGCAAAAAGAAAAGTTACAACAGTCCCACTATATTTGCTATAATATTCATACTGTAAGGCTTGCACTCCAAGATTGTAATTACAGTCAGCAGCGACCCTTCACAACATGTTGTCCTGTTTCATTGAACTCTCTCATCAAAATATTCATGCAGGCCTAGGAAAGAGTTGCATCAACTGTTAGCAGACAGGCCTACTGCAAAGCTGTTTCATTGGAAAGCAGACACATTGAACCATGTTTGTAATGCTTTGGTGAAAAGAGTTGTGAATTGTTAATGCTTTAACTCTCTTTCTGCATAAGGGTGATTGAGTAATGTAAAGTATTGGATCACAGATGATGAAATGTTCTTTGCTGCATGCACCACCAATCTCTCAGCAGTAAT
The DNA here is from genome assembly GCF_026170545.1 of Melanerpes formicivorus. Lineage (NCBI taxonomy): Eukaryota > Metazoa > Chordata > Aves > Piciformes > Picidae > Melanerpes > Melanerpes formicivorus. The sequence goes on along the minus strand of NW_027142367.1, from coordinate 7,602,827 downwards.
TACAGTGCTGAAAATGAAAGGGTCACACTTGCTCCAGGCTCTCCTCAGGATTTTCCTCAGGCAATTGTTCTTTCTGTTGCCAGATCTGTAGGTGATTTCTCACTTTTCCTTCACATTCAAGTTCAATTTAGATTCAAAACTATCCCCTTGATTTATATTGGGGTAAGATTACACAGGCTTGCAGAGTGCTAAGAAAGAAGCCCTTACACCATTCCAGGAGGCACACCCACACAAGAGATTTTAACTGGTAGTATCAGAGTCCCTTTGCATCGTGCAGCTCTAGTAGACCTGGGTGCCTCCTCTGACTCCTTGCACACACACACACACACTCTTGGTTGATTCCTCTTCCCTCAGGTTTGACCCAGGTTCTCCAATGTGACATATATCAGATGAATTTATTGAGTGATACAGAAGTCAAGAATGTGTTGAGCTGAATGGCTCTGGAGATGGATACTGAGTAAGGAAATCTCTGGGCAATTAGACCCTGACAATCCAAGTTCTCCTCCCATGATGGTTTGGTCCAATAGTAATACGTTGGTCTGTGGCCTCTGTATTCTTCTTGGAATCCTTTCACTGTCTGCATGTGGGCCATTCCTTTTCCTATCTCAAAGCAGCACCTTCTGCTGATGGCTGTGGCTCTCTTTCTGGTTTGCATGGGCTTCAAGACCTCCCTTCACATAACTAAGTAAAATTTCACAGTTTCCAGGTGAAAGTTCACAGTTTACAGCTTAAGGCTTTAAGAAGTCTTTCTAGTGATGCTATACAGTAGATTCCATTTGAGCTAGGAAGTGACTGCTGTAACTGTCCTCCCTCTGTTTTTATCCAGCATTCCTGCTTAATATGTCAGACAAAGGTCAGACAAAGTTCATGAAATCTTTCATGACAAACAATTAACCTTCATGCCCTTAATATATGAGATTATATTAATCTTAATCTTATTAGTTCTAAGGTAATTATAAGTAACAAATACAATGAAGCTAAGCATAATGCTATTATCGTCAGATGCAACATGTGGTTAGATATGCTAGTGGCTGTGATTGACCATCCACAAATGGATTCCTACCAACAGTGGTCAGTATCCTTTTTTACCCTCTTAGGGACACAGTGGATTTCTTTTCCCCATGGTGGGTGGCAAACAGGGCTTTTTGTCCTTTTCCTCTTGCTTTTTTAATGCCTGCTTCTGTTCTTGGTGGTGCAGCAATTGTCTTACCACCACCAGGTTCATTCCAGTGGAAGTGGGTAACAAGTCTTGGTACAGAGAACAATCTGAATGTAGTAACTGTTGGGATGTAAAGGGAACTGAATAATTAAATTCCCATCCCATGAACACAGTAAAGTTACAAATAGAAATATTTGAATAGTTATCTGTGTGCACAAAATTACCATCTACATGTATAAAATTACAGAGTTCTTCTGCAGACACATCCTTTACCCATATACACCAGTCTGGGTTCTATGATTCCATTGGGAAGTATTTCAAACTGACATTTTGCATGGTATGTAAACATACATCTTGAGCTTCTGGTAAACCCTTGTTATTCTCACACATTACATGTGTCTACATGAATTGTTTGTCATCTACTTCCTTTTTGTTGGGCCTCCATAGAACTCTATGTTCTATTGGATAAAGTACAATTTGTTCATCATTTAATCCTAGCGTTATACTGGGATGAGTAGTATGTACCATATGCATTACACATAGATTATATAGATAAAGCACCACTTTCAAATTCATTTGTGTTATCCCAAATTGCTTTTTGAATCCCAATTCAACACAGTTAAAAATGGAGCATGTAGTAGAAATGGAGTCTTATTAAACAAATTTTCTTCTCTGTGAGGTGCCAAAATGACAAGCATGGACACAGATTTCAGGTTCTCTGGATTGTCATGGTAGCAAAAATTTACTTCTAATCAAGTATGATGGAACCTTTGGGATATCACAAAAATTAGTTTCATATTATAGAACTACTTCATGTAATTCATGAACTACCTGGCTGAGAACTTGTAGGCAGAAGTGTTGTATTCCTTCAATATCAGGTGTACACATTAAACAGCTTAATTTAATAGGTGGCTATTCAAGATCTTAGGTGGCAGTTGCTGTTTGTTTGGGAACACTCAGGGAGAGTGAAGAGCCCTATTTATTTATTATTAAATGTTCATTTTATCTGGTCCCAAAGTCTAAACTGTCTCTGAAAAGCCTGGTACTATATGATTTCTTTTTACTTGCCTCCTGTTCACGAACTATACTTGGATGATGAAACACCAAACAGTTCTTTGTTGTCAGCCACGACTAACCTGCTGATAGCTTCTATGCTGAGTGTTGAACTATGACAGACTTCTGTGTTCACAACCAAGCTACAGGATAAACAAGCCCATGGAAGACCCTCCAAGTGAAAAACAAGAACCCAACACCAAAAGAATCCACCTCTCTCGCTGCTTGGAACCCTTCTCAAAGCAGAAAAAGCCTGAAATATGCAGTGGGGGTACCCATCACACAGACACATGTCTACTCCTAAGGGAGGTGGCAGTCTTTATATTGAAAAGACTTTGCTCCTCATAGTTTCATTCAGGGTTGGAAGGGACCACAAGGATCATCTAGTTCCAACCCCCCTGCCATGGGCAGGGACACCCCACACTAGATCAGCCTGGACAGAGCCTCATCCAGCCTGGTCTTAAACACCCCCAGGGACGGGGCCTCGACCACCTCCCTGGACAACACATTCCAGGGTTTCACCACTCTCGTGGTGAAGAACCTCCTCCTCACATCTAGCCTGAATCTCCCCACCTCCAGCTTCATTCCATTCCCCCTAGTCCTATCACTACCTGATATCCTGAGAAGTCCTTCCCCAGCCTTCCTGTAGGCCCGTTTCAGATACTGGAAGGCGACAATTAGGTCACCTTGGAGCCTTCTCTTCTGCAGACTGAACAGCAGAGAACATCTACAACAAACGGTTAAGAGAATCCATAGGATAGTGGAATAAACTGCCAAAGGAGGTGGTGAATTCCCCTACATCAGGCAATTTCAAGGCCCAGCTTGTCAGATTGCTGGGGCATCTCATTTAAACTATAATCTTACCCTGAAAGGTTGGACGAGATGATCCCTGAGGTTCCTTCCAACTTGGTATTCTATGAATCTGTGAAAGTAATCTTCATAGAACAGTATTTCAGTAAGCCCTGATCGTGAACAAGCCACTTCCATCAGTGCAGTACAAACAAAAAAGAAACAAACATTTAAGAAATCACACTATTCCCATGCAGTCACTCTGAGAAACTTCCCAGGAGTTGAATGCAACAAATGCTTACAAATATTTCCCCCACAATTTAAGGAGTATAATCTCACTCTGCTTATAAAGTGAGGGTAAACTAATTCTTAGGACTCGGATACATAAATGGAGGAGAACTGCAATATGACTTCTACAAGAAACTGTGGGCAAATGAGTCAGCCCGCAAGAATTTCTACTTTTTCTGCCTCTCAAACCTTAAACCTGGTCTGCTCTAAGTGAAAATCTTTTCAGTGCTGGCATGCCTTTGCTTAATGTCCCAGAAGATGGCAGTAGTCCCACAGTATTTTGTGGCTATAGATCAGTTTCCAGACTGGCTGTGGGTTTTTCACAGCTGACTCAGGTGCTAGCATACAGTTTGTACTTGAATTCTTTTTCAGCACCTCTTCACAAAGGGGTTTTTTGTTTCCTTTTCTGTTGTGGTTTTCTTTTTTTCCTTCTCTTCCCATCCCTTTTTTGTTTGCCTTTTAAATTTTTGTTTTTATTTTTAACTTTAAAACAAAGCTAAAATGCAAATAAGTGCATTTGCATTAAAATGCCTTGTTAAAAGTCACCTAAGGCCATCTGAAAAGACTCTAGGAAGATATTAAAATATGTTCTATCTGAGACTGGGGAGCAGAAGTCTGTGCTGTCAATTCAAGCTTGAGCTAAGGTGGTTTTTAAGACAATAATATCTAAAGCTAGTCTAATTGCAGGCCAGAGGAATGAGGAAATGTAAGCATTTGAGTAAGTGTTCTCTTTGCCTGCTGTAGCATAAACTGAGGTACGGAGTAAAGCTTTTCTGTTCTCATAGTTGTGTTGCTAATTCTCCATTTCATTGGAAATCTGCTATTTGGCATTCTCTTAGACACCATGAAGTAGAATTGTAACACTGTAAAAGTATTAGCTGCTCACTGTGGGGAAAAAAAAGTCCATCATAGTGTAGTTGCAAAGGAAATGGAAGGTATGAAGCTTCAGGATTTGACAGCAGCTGGCAACACACTTTAGAAATCACTGGTGTGGCTTGAGGTTTATCCTGACTGTAAATCCCATATGAGAGCACAAGAACACGGATGGATTCTTTCCAGCAGACACTGCTTGATGCATTTATGACCTCTGGCTTGCTGTAGGAGTTCCTGAGTTGAACATGAATTACTGACTTCAAACTACAATGCCTGGTGTGTCACAACCTCAATGATACCTGCCAGTGTGCCCTTCACTGAAATTAAGGCCTGTCTGAGCATCTTCCCCGTACTTCACACAAGAAAGACTTGAGTTGGATTATGACTATTGAATGTCACTTGACTGAAAGTACTATGTTACATTAATATCATCTTCAGTATTTTTAAAGGTCAATTTCTCCCAAAGTTGCTGGGTTTGTGTCTTTTTTGGTGGTTTTTATTTTTTATTGTTTTTGTTTCTTTGTTTGTTTTCTAGGTTCCAAGGGAGTAGGAGGAATGGGCAGAGGAATGGGTGGCTGGCAGCCACCACTACGGCCCTGGCACTGCGCTGCTCTTGGCTATTGGCCATTGGCAGGGAGCTTGGCTCTGGGGGCATCCTCAGCCAGCTGGCTCTTCAGCTTCTCTTTGCTTGTCCTCTTCTGGCTCTTTCCCCTCTGCTGACACTTCTGTAGGACCCCAAAGAGCAGAGTGAGATGGGAGCAGCTCCCAGCACCACACAATATTTCCCCCCACCCTCTTACCCCCTAATGTGCAGTGGTCACCTACCTGAAGGCACATCCCCATACAGAAGAGGAAAACATGCAGAGCAACCATCAGAACCAGTTCCATTGTCCCAGCTATGGTGGGTCTGCAGCAAACCAAGAAAGGCCACAACTCAAGTTCCTGGGTTGTCCTCTGGGTCCTAGTGAGAGGATCTCAACACTGCTGGGAGATGGCAGGGGCTAAGGCTGCCAGTGGCTTCTTGACTATAGCACTCAACTTGATGTCATCAGCAAACTTGCTGAGGGTGCAGCACTCAATCCCACTGTTTGCATCATTGATGAAGATACTAAATTAACTTCTTAACATTTCTGCATAGAGCTGTCCCAGGAAGTTCCCACTCCCAGGTGTCCTGGCTGCTAGGGGACTCCATTTCTACTACATACTCCAGTTTAACTGTGTTGAATTGGGATGGTTTAACATGGGAACCTTGACAAAAAGAGAAGCTAATGAAAGGTTCCATCAGTGTTTATGCTAAGCATTGCTTTTGCTGGTAATGAACAGTATTTTGCAGAACATAGGTTCCATAAGACGATGGAGACAATCTGTCATCTCTCAGAAAGTCTTATACAAGTTGTGTTGTGTCCCTAGGAAACACAAAACACATATGAAGCAACCATGGCAGTGTAAATTATTTATTGGATCTGCTGAGGCTGCAGCAAACCAAGAAAGGCCACAACTCAAGTTTCTGGTTTCTCCTCTGGGTCCCACTGACAGGATCTCAACACCGCTGGGAGATGGCAGGGGCTAAGGCTGCAGACTGCGCTGCCACTGCCGACTGCCTGCTGCCCCCCAGCCCCACCCCCTTTTAGCACCTCCCCAGCACAGGCTCCATTGTGACATCACAGGGGTCTGGGGGTACAGGGGGTGTTTGTCTGGAGTGTCCATGGCGATGTCCTGGGGCAGGCAGTTTCCATGGTGACACCTGGCATCCTCCCAGGCCCTTCCCTGGCCAGCACAGGAGAGATGCCAGGGGCTGGGGAGGCACTGGGGAGTCCCTCTGGAAATGAGGGGTGGCAGCTGATGGTGCCCATGTTCTGCAGGCCTGGGCACCTGAGGGCTCCTCAGAGGGCAGGGAACAGGATGCCCAAGGATGTTAGGGAGGGGGGCTTGGCCTACCCCACATTGTCACCCATGTTCAGAGGGGGCTCTGCCTGCCCAGCTAGAAAATGGGGCCTCCCTCTTGCCCTTGTCATCACACAGTGGGGTCTGCCGATGCCCTGACTGCACCAAGCAGAGGATCTCTCCGGCATAGCTTTCTGCCCCCAAACGCCTCCTCTGGCAAGCTGCTTTGCAGCCAGGCGGCCCCCACCCAGGTGTTCCCTCACACGGCTCCAGATATCTTTTAAAGACAGACAGTCAGAACTTGAGGATGACTCCCAGGACTCAGAGGAGGAGCCCAAGGAGGCCTGTGGGTGGTCACGGGGGGACCAGGCTCCTCCTCCTTACTGTCACCGGGCTTGAACTACACAAGAGCTTGGTTACATCCTGGCAACTTGGGATGAGCTGCTGGCAGTAGCCCTTCCTCAAGCACTGGGGGCAGGGGAGGGAAGGGAATTGAGAGTCGGGGGAAGATTATGGGGGTCTCTCCCCAACATTCACCTCCCTGACAATCTGCATTTGGCCTTCCAGGCAGTTCAAAAGTGCAGAAGGTGCCAAGGGAGAAGGAGGAAGGGGTGGCTGGCAGCTCCCACCATGGCTTGGCAATGCCAGTGAGTTAAAAAGTCATCAGCTGCAGCACTTCCTCATGCACTGATATAGGTGAAGCAGGCAATGCAAAAGCTTGCCTTGGCTGCTGCTGGGCCTCCCAGGCACAGTCCCACTACCAAGCTGGGCTTGCTGAGTCCTCCTGCAGCGGCAGCCTCAGATGCTGAAACTGCTGCTGCTTCGTGGTCACCCGGAGGAGATTGCTGTGGAGCCCCTCAGCCTCTTGCCACTTGGTCAGGCAGCTGCTTTATGAGTTGCTTAGTCTCCATCCTTCTTTTCTGGATGGCTAGGGTGAGCTCCAGGAGCTGGTCCAACAGCATCTCCAGGTGGCTATCGGTCTCATCCACTTGCCTCACTGGCTCTTCAATGGTCTGGGAGCGTGGCTTTGGAAATGGTGTCTGGAGCCTTTCCTCATGAACGTGGAAATGCAAGCCTTTGCCTTCTGTAGCCATTGCCCTACTGTCTTGCACAGCTGACAGACCCCATGCTGACGCTCTCTGCACCGGGTTAGGCTTTCTGAGTCCTCCTCCTGCAGCAGCCTCAGGTTGCGAAACAGCGGCTCCCTCTTGGCCAGGAGGAAGGTGTTGCTGGAGCCTGTCTTAGCCTCAATCCTCCTCCTCTCAGCCTTTTTCCACTTGCTCAGGCACACCTGCAGCAGCTCTTGGAGCTGCACAGTGAATGCCTTTTTTGTGTCAACGGCTTGGGTGAGGTTGAGGACATCGTCCAGCATCTCCAGAGTGCCCTGTGGCTTGAATGGTTGCTGCCTCACTAGCTCCGCAGCTTCAGCCAGATCGTCTGAACTTAGGGATGACTCAGAGGACTCTGAGGCCAGGGGGTGGTCATGGGGGACCAGGCTCTTCCTCCTTATTGTCGCTGGGCCTATACAGCAGGACTCTTGGGAGGAGGACAAGGAGGCCAGGGGGTGTTCAGGCAGGACCAGGCTCTTCCTCCTTATTGTCGCCGGGCTTGTATAACAGGACTCGTGGGAGGAGGATAAGGAGGCCAGGGGGTGGTCACGGGGAACCAGGCTCTTCTTCCTTATTGTCGCTGGGCCTATACAGCAGGACTCTTGGGAGGAGGACTCTGAGGCCAGGGGGTGTTCAGGCAGGACCATGCTCTTCCTCCTTATTGTCGCCGGGCTTGTATAACAGGACTCGTGGGAGGAGGACAAAGAGGCCAAGGGGTGGTCACGGGGAACCAGGCTCTTCCTCCTTATTGTCGCTGGGCCTATACAGCAGGACTCTTGGGAGGAGGACTCTGAGGCCAGGGGGTGTTCAGGCAGGACCATGCTCTTCCTCCTTATTGTCGCCGGGCTTGTATAACAGGACTCTTGGGAGGAGGACAAGGAGGCCAGGGGGTGGTCACGGGGGACAAGGCTCTTCCTCCTTACTGTCGCCGGGCTTGTATAACAGGACTCTTGGGAGAAGGACTCTGAGGCCAGGGGGTGTTCAGGCAGGACCAGGCTCTTCCTCCTTATTGTCGCCGGGCTTGTATAACAGGACTCTTGGGAGGAGGACAAGGAGGCCAGGGGGTGGTCACGGGGGACCAGGCTCTTCCTCCTTATTGTCGCTGGGCCTATACAGCAGGACTCTTGGGAGGAGGACTCTGAGGCCAGGGGGTGTTCAGGCAGGACCATGCTCTTCCTCCTTATTGTCGCCGGGCTTGTATAACAGGACTCTTGGGAGGAGGACAAGGAGGCCAGGGGGTGGTCACGGGGGACCAGGCTCTTCCGCCTTATTGTCGCTGGGCTTGAACCGCAGGAGAGGAACCACAACAGAGCTTGTTACATCCTGGCAACTTGGGATGAGCTGCTGGCAGCAGCCCTTCCTCAAGCAGTGGGGACAGTGGCAGGGAAGGGAGTTGAGAATCTGGGGAAGATTATGGGGATCTCTCCCCAGCACTCACCTCCTGTACCATGTCTGTTCAGCCTTCCGGGAGGTTCTTCTCACAGGCGCAGAAGAAGGTGCCGAGGGAAGAGGAAGAATGGGCGGCTGGCATCCCCCACCATGGCCCTTGTGCACCGCTGCTCTTGGCTGTTGGCCTTTGGCAGGGAGCTTGGCACTGGGGGCATTCTCAGCCAGCTGGCTCTTCAGCTTCTCCTTCCTTGCCTTCTTCTTGCCCTTTCCCCTCTGCTGCCACGTCTGTAGGACCCCAAAGAGCAGAGTGAGATGGCAGCAGCTCCCAGCACCACGCAACATGCCCCCCCTGCCTCACCAGGGATGATCAGGAGGGGCCTGGTCATCAGTCACCTACCTCCAGGCTCATCTTCACCACAACAACAAAGAAAACATGCAGAGCGACCATCAGAACCAGTTCCATTGTCCTGGCTCTGGTGAAGTCACAGCAAATCAAATGATCAGAACAGGCCACAACTCGTGTTCCCAGTTTCCTCTGGGTCCTAGAGACAGGATCCCAACACCGCTGGGAGATGGCAGGGGCTAAGGCTGCAGACTGCGCTGCCACTGCCGACTGCCTGCTGCCCCCCAGCCCCCACCCCCTTTTAGCACCTCACCGGCACAGGCTCCATTGTGACGTCACAGGGGTCTGGGGGGTGTTTGTCTGGAGTGTCCATGGCGATGTCCCGGGGCAGGCAGTTTCCATGGTGACACCTGGCATCCTCCCAGGCCCTTCCCTGGCCAGTACAGGAGAGATGCCAGGGGCTGGGGAGGCACTGGGGAGTCCCTCTGGAAATGGGTGGGGTGGCAGCTGATGGTGCCCACGTTCTGCAGGCCTGGGCACCCTGGGGGCTCTTCAGAGGGCAGGGAGCGGATGCCCAAGGATGTTAGGGAGGAGGCTTGGTCTACCCCACATTGTCACCCACCAGAGGTGGCTCTGCCTGCCCACCCACCTAGAAAATGGGAGCTCCATCTTGCCCAGTGTCATAAACGAACTCACTGCTGAAATTTATAACCAGTTTATTACAAAATAAAGGCAACACAGCACTGGGCGCATAGCGAGTTTGCTAGAGGCGCACCCTAACAACACGAGTTGAACTGATATAGACAGCAAACATACATATTAATATATTAAAATGTATATATTCATATATCCCCCAACATGCTCCCACCCCTCTCCATCAGGACTGAGACAAAACCTGCACTTTTGACCTGGCCAGTCTTTAGACATGTTGGCACCTCACCTTTCTCTCCCAATACCCGACACAATACAGGCCATAACTAACCAATCAGCCCGACGATCGAACCCCATGGTCCCCAGTAATTCCCCTTGCGAAAGCCAAATATTAAAAACAATTTCTCACAATCCCTCCCCTTCTTTCTACTACATTTGGCTTGAGCCCTAATAACCTAACTTGGCAACAATTTTACAACAAGCAAAAGGATTCCAATTTAAACTTCCTGGTAAAGGGAATGGGATAACAACTGATGTTCCTTGCCTGAAAATATTCCCTCTTGTACTTTAATAGGCACCATACACAGTGAGTGGCTATGGTATATTCCAATGTCTGGGTGACAACTTTCTCCCTCTGAGTGGTTAATCCTGGGAATTAGGAGTCCGGTTTGACTTGCAACTCCACTCACATGGCCTATGGGGTTGCTGCCCACAGCCATGGTTCTAGATCTTCGTGGCAATTACAGAGGTCTACTCGGTCTTGCTTCCTTCAATCCCCACCAATGCTCTGCTCGGACCATGTCTCCTTCCCTTGTCCAGGGAGGTTGTACCAATTTCGAACCCCAACCTGTTTCTAGTTTGTGATGTTTTCAGGCAAGGACCATTACCACTCCTATTCTGATACTGGAACTTATCTCATGACCATCTTTATGTCTTCCGTTTGGGGTACCACAGTTCATTAAGTGGGTGGAACCACCAGTCCTTTAACTCTGGTTGCACGTTGGCTGTCTGTATTGCAGTCTCTGTGGTCCCGCTAGCCGAACACAGTTTTTGGTACTTTAACACAAAGAACACAGATGAATCCTTTGTCCTAATCACTTCAAATTTTAGCCACATAGATCAATGTTACAATTGTTCCAACAAGCCAATTTACATTTGATAATCAAGAAGTTAAAGTTTTGGAACCCACAGGAAACCTAATTACATAACTACAACAGCATACATTTATAACCACACACACTCTCAGCACATTATTATAGTGCAGCAGAAAAATTTACCATCACTTTTCTAAGTTTTAGTAGGCCTAATTGCTAATTCAACCTGTTTACCATTACTAATGTTGGAGGAGAATTTATCCACACCTGGGGACATGGTCTTAGATGTTTTGGACTTCTTCCAGTTCAGTCAGGATAAAATACTCCTCGATTATAACAAATAAAATTTCTTACAACATTTACACTTTACCCATCCCCAATGACATCAAGTCACACAAAATTAAATCCTTGATATTTTCTTGCAATGCAGACTTGATGTCACACAATGTCAGATGTTTCAAAAGGTGGGTTTAGCTCCAGAGCCTTCAGACCGAGGTGTTCCTGAAGTGGTCCTTTTACTCACAAAGCATGTGTCCACCCTTTTTCTGCAGTCCGCACAGCTGTACCTGTTGTTAACAAAACCAAGAAAAGATCCTTCCCGGGGCAAATTAGTGACTCTCCTTTCCAAGTTTTTATTAACACTTTACCCCCAGCTTTAATTTTATATAGCGCGAATCCCAAAGGTGGGATCTCAGACCAGAACAAAATAAAAAGTTGCTTTCTGGGCCTCCTCTACTAATAAGGGCTGCTGATGAGCAAATTGGCCCTCACCTATTTACAGAATCTAATAACTTGGAACAATGCCCAACAGGATTTTTACTTCTTTTTATTTATCAAATCACTCATCATCTTCTGGACTCCATTTAATATTCCTATTGAGGGCTAATTTATCATATAAGGATTTTACCTTTCTTTTTTTCCCTCGCTATCCATAATCAACAGTACCCTTACAGCACTTACCAACATTCTAGCTTTTGCCTTCTGTTTCTCTTCATCCCTTCCTTAACAAACACCTTCTGAACTTCACATAGTAATTCCTCTAAACCTCTGTCTTGCCAAGCCTCGATCTTTTCCAATTTCTAATATCTGCCCATGGTTTTGCCACAAACTGCATCCTGAGAAGTATCCCCCCAGCTGCAGAACTGGCATCTATTCCAGAATAGATCTGCAAACTTCTCTTTAATCTTACCATCCACTCCGTAGGAGGCTTCTTTAATTCCTTGTATTACCTCCCATGTTCTGTCTCCCTTGAAGCTGTTGAGAGTCCCACTGAGGATCTTGATTAGGCCACTTCTGATTTCCTGGTGGCTCCCCCACCTCTGATTTTACCTCTCCCATATTCTCACGCCAGCCTGTCTGCCTTTTCCTTGTCTTTGTCCTTACTCTCAGGCATTAATGTAAATATGGGAACAGGGGTAGGGCGTGAAGCCCTAATCCAAACAGCAGCATATTCAGCTTCTTCCCTACTAAAACACTTTTTAGAATTCACATGATGGTTCAAAGCTTGGCAAATCCAAGCATCAAAAGATAAACCATTTTTTTCTGTGATTTTCCTTTTCTCAACTCGTCATCATCCCAATACTGTAATATGATCCCTAACGCGCTCTCTGGGATGGGAATAGAATAGAATAGAATAGAATAGAATAGAATAGAATAGAATAGAATAGAATAGACCAGACCAGGTTGGAAGACACCTTCAAGATCATCGTGTCCAACCCATCAACCAATCCAACCCACCTAAACAACCAACCCATGGCACCAAGCACCCCATCAAGTCTCCTCCTGAACACCTCCAATGACAGCAACTCCACCACTTCCCCAGGCAGCCCATTCCAATGGGCAATCACTCTTTCTGTATAGAACTTCTTCCTAACATCCAATCTAAACCTCCCCTGGCGCAGCCTGAGACTGTGTCCTCTTGTTCTGGTGCTGGCTGACTGGGAGAAGAGACCAACCTTCGCCTGTCTACAATCACCCTTCAGGTAGTTGTGGAGAGCAATAAGGTCACCCCTGAGTCTCCTCTTCTCCAGGCTAAGCAGCCCAGCTCCCTCAGCCTCTCCTCATTGGGCTTGTGTTCCAAACCCCTCACCAACTTTGTTGCCCTTCTCTGGACACGCTCCAGCAAGTCAACATCCTTCCTAAACTGAGGGGCCCAGAAGTGGACACCGTACTTGAGGAGCGACCTAACCAATGCAGTGTACAGTGGCAGAATGACCTCCCTGCTCCTGCTGGCCACACTGTTCCTGATGCCGGCCAGGATGCCATTGGCCCTCTTGGCTTCCTGGGCACACTGCAGGCTCATGTTCAGCCTACCATCAACCAGCACCCCCAGGTCCCTCTCTGCCTGGCCACTCTCCAGCCACTCTGACCCCAGCCTGTAGCACTGCATGGGGTTGTTGTGGCCAATGTGCAGAACCCAGCACTTGGATGTGTTAAAATCTCATGCCGCTGAATTCTGCCCATCTGTCCAGCCTGTCGAGGTCCCTCTGCAAAGCCTCTCTACCCTCCAGCAGATCAACTCTGGAAAGGTCAACTGGCTGGAAAGTAGCCCTGAAGAGAGAGACTTGGGGGTGCTGGTGGACAAAAAGCTCAACATGAGCTCTCAGTGTGCACTTGCAGCCCGCAAAACCAATCAGATCCTGGGCTGCATCAGGAGAAGTGTGGCCAGCAGGTCGAGGGAGGTGATCCTCCCCCTCTACTCAGCCCTGGTGAGACCCCACCTGGAGTACTGTGTCCAGTTCTGGAGCCCCTATTACAAGAGGGATGTGGAGGTGCTGGAACGTGTCCAGAGAAGGGCCACAAGGATGATCAGAGGGCTGGAGCACCTCTCCTATGAGGGCAGACTGAAGGAGTTGGGGCTGTTCAGTCTGCAGAAGAGAAGGCTCCGAGGTGACCTAATTGTCACCTTCCAGTATCTGAAAGGGGCCTACAGGAAGGCTGGGGAAGGACTTCTCAGGATCTCAGGTAGTGATAGGACTAGGGGGAATGGAATGAAGCTGGAGGTGGGGAGATTCAGGCTAGATGTAAGGAGGAGGTTCTTCACCATGAGAGTGGTGAAACCCTGGAATGTGTTGTCCAGGGAGGTAGTCGAGGCCCCGTCCCTGGGGGTGTTTAAGACCAGGCTGGATGAGGCTCTGTCCAGCCTGATCTAGTGTGGGGTGTCCCTGCCCATGGCAGGGGGGTTGGAACTAGATGATCCTTGTGGTCCCTTCCAACCCTGAATGAAACTATGAAACTATGAAACTCCTGCCCCCAGCTTGGTGTCCTCTGCAAATTTACTGATGATGGGCTCAATGCCCTCATCCAGATCATCAATAAAGATGTTAAAGAGCATGGGGCCCAGCACTGATCCCTGGGGCACACCACTAGTGACTGGCCACCAGCTGGATGTGGCACCATTCACCACCACTCTCTGGGCTCGGCCCTCCAGCCAGTTCCTAACCCATCGCAGTGTGCTCCTGTCCAAGCCATGGGCTGACAGCTTGGCCATGAGAGAAAGAAGGCTTTCCTTTTTAGCTAACTTTATTTACACTGAACTTTTATTTCCTAATTCTTTATCAATATTTTGCCTGGAATAACGTACACGTTTTTCTCTTATAGTTAAAATCCTGCTGTTAGTGAAAACAGAAAATTTCTGAGTATAAAGGTAATAATGAAGAGCAGTGAAACATTAGATAAATAGCATGTTGAAAAATCAAACTACTTCATATTTATTCATTATTCTGCCCACACTCTCGAAGTTAGCTGTTTCCCTGTGTTCTCATGGAAAAGCTGATTTGTTTTATTGTCATGATAAACGTAGACAATGCAAATTGCTTCACAAATTTAGTCATTAGTACTGCCAAGTGTACTATAACAAATGTCTTGCTCTCCTGTGCAGCTCAGACCTGCTGGTACTTGCCTTTCCTCAAACCTGCTCTTGGCTTTCAGTCACATCCTTCAGAGCCTCCAAGGTCTTGCGGGAGGGGGGTGGAAAGGGGAGGGTGATAAGGGGGGGGGGGGAGAAGGGGCACTCAATAGCACATTTCAGCAGAGAGCGCAGTGGTTTTACAGGAGATTGCAGTTGTTAGGATTACTTCCATAATGAGGAAGCCAGTGAAATTAAAATAACTGCCTTGAGTACTGCTTTGTGCTATTATCTGCTATCATCTGCTGTTACCTGCCCAGAAAAATTCTGACCTTCTGAGGAATAGAAGTATTTGAAGGGAAAGTGAGAAGATGCTGTTGTAGTTATAGAAATTTATTGGCCGGAAACATGATAAAATATGAATATTATTTATTAAATATCAAAAATTGTTTTCCCGAGCCAATTTTATTCAGGTTCGTTTGCCCGGTCGATGACAGGTTGCTTACACACGGTAGAAGGCTAGTAAACAGTAGAGTAACAGTCTAGAACAATCAGAACTTGGAATACAGAGGAACAAACTGCAATCTCCCTATGTGTGCGAAACCAACAGCAATAATGCCGCTGGTGGCGTAGACGAACCACCGTCAACTTCACAGCAGAGCTAACTAAGAGTAACAAGCTCTAAACCTCAGAAATAACCAGGCAAAATAGCGTATTTACTCACGAACCGCCGAGCTGTTAACTACCAAAACCTTTGCTGTATGAGGAGATGGTTTGAGTTCGTAGTTATAGTCCAAAGGGCACTATCCACAAATTTAGAGGAAGTGAGAGGGCACACTGCTGCAGTGAAGGCCCAACTCGAGCGCTATGCCGCTAAAACCAATGAAGCTAATGGCTCTGGAGATAGGACCAATTAGGGTGCTTGTCGCCACTTTGAATCCCATTAACGAAGGGGGGAGAGAGGTGAGAGAGTAACGAGCATTCAAGCTATGAATGTAACAGGGACCAAGTATAGGAGGTTTTCCCTTATAAGTTCCCTTTTCGGAAACTGAACGGCCCAATGGCACATTACCCAACACGAAAAGAATCCATCCTCTCTCGCTGCTTGGAACCCTTCTCAAAGCAGAAAAAGCCTGAAATATGCAGTGGGGGTACCCATCACACAGACACATGTCTACTCCTAAGGGAGGTGGCAGTCTTTATACTGAAAATACTTTGCTCCTGTGAGAAACTGGTTATAATATTTGGCTTTCGCAAGGGGAATTACTGGGGACCATGGGGCTCGATCGTTGGCCTGGATCGTTCGGCTGGATTGTTGGGCTGTTGGTCTGTATTGTGTGGGGTATTGGGAGAGAAAGGGGAGGTGCCAACAGGTCTAAAGACTGGCCAGGTCATAAGTGCAGGTTTTGTCTGTCCTGATGGAGAGGGGTGGGAGTGTGCTGGGGATTATATGAATATGTACGTTTTAATATATTAATATGTATGTTTGCTGTCTATATCAGTTCAACTCGTGTTGTTAGGGTGCGCCTCTAGCAAACTCGCTATGCGCCCAGCCCTGTGTTGCCTTTATTTTATAATAAACTGGTTATAAATTTTCAGCAGTGAGTTCGTTTCTCACAATTTGGTGACCCCGACATGATTACCCTGCCTCCAACGGCTTTCAGGACCCTTCAGAAGGGGGGCGGCCCCCGCCAATTTCGGCGGCTCAGAAGGAGGACCCTGGAAGCCTCTCGGAACACAGGTAGATGATCCAGCCGACACTATAAGATAAAGGCAAGGGAAGGAGCTCCCGGAACTAGCCTGTAATTCTAGTGCACAAAGACCCGGGCAAGAAAAGGACTGTAAGTATTGTCCGGTTGGGCGGGTATTGAGGTCAGTGAGTGTGCGTGTATGCGGTAGATGTGGACTGGACAGTCCGGATCCACGAAGTGATTGTGGAGTTCTTATAACTGCGTTTGCAAGCACCCGCGAGGGACTTGGCCAGTGAAGGGACGAAGCGGTTGGTGATGGAAAGCGTGGACCTCGGGAAATGGGGCAAGGGTCAGGTGTAGACCAGCCCCGGGAAACATGGGAGCAACAAGGGTACCCAGGGATATACCCCCGGACAGTCCTCTGGGGTTGCGTGTTGGAGGCACAATACGCAGGATAAGGTTAAGGCAAAAAGGCTTAGTTGGATCGGCTCCGGGCAGGCCTGGAGCCGGGGCCATTAGGGTAGGGGGCTGCACGTAGAGCAGCCGGAGCTGCAAGTCAGTGTTTACACCAGCACCTGCGGTATTGCGGCGGGCGGAGCAGGAGCTGTTGCGGGGAGAGCTGTAGTGGCTGAGCCGTGCCCACCAGGGACTGGTAAAGGATCAGGCCCAGGAGGTGGCCAGGCTCAGGTTGGAGAAGGAGGGTTATTCGTGTTAACAAGGTTCCTAGAGGGGGTGTGGAGAGTGAGTTTTAAGGGCAAAAGGGGAAAGGTTTAATTTCCAGGTAGCTAAGGAGGGGTCCTGGCTCCGGGGTCCTGGAATTTCACTGTGGGTGGGGATTTCAGGATTCTGGATGGTAGTCAGGTGGTCTTCACAGCCCTGGTTTCGGGTTGTGAAGGGGCAGCATTGTTTCTACGGTCTGGGGGCTGTGGAGACTGGTTGTCTGTAGGGATCGGGCGAGCAGCGCTGCGTCCCGGTGTTCGGCGTCCCGGTGGTGAGGGGCCCGGTCTTGGGGTTTTGGTATCCTGCGGTCAGTTCCTTAAGGGGGCTTGAACCGTGGGGGCCCGCGTCGCGGTGGCGGTCGCGGGTTTGACGTCCTGGTTCCCGGGGTTCCGGTGGTGGGGTACCCGGGTTCAGGAGTTATTCGTATCCTGCGGTCGGTTCCTTAGTGGGGCTTGAACTGTGGGGGCCCATGGCGTGATCATGCTCGCGGGTCTGACGTCCCGGTTTTTAGGGGGGGACCTCGGTTTGAGGGATCTGCTTCGGGAAGGTTTTTTCCGTGGTTTCAGGTTTCCGCAGGAGGGCAGGGACCTGGGCTGCCGTGGGTGAGGTTTTTTTTGCGGTTTGACTTTGAGGAGATCGGCACAGTGAGGGGGGGTCGGTCGTTCGCAGGGAGCGGGCTAGTGGCTCGGAGCTGGCGTATCAACTGCCGCCGCTCGGTTTTGACCCCCGGGCAGAGATTAGTGATCAGGAGAATGGGACAAAACTCCCTCCCATTCCCATCTCAGAGAGCGCCTTAAGGATCATATTATAGTTTGGAATGATGAGTTGAGAAAAGGGAAAATCAAAGAAATGCTGCTGTTTGGATTAGGGCTTCACGACCTACCCCTGTTCCCGTATTTAAGGACAAAGACAAGGAAAAGGCAAGACAGGCTGGTGTGAGAATATGGGAGAGGTAAAATCAGAGTCGGGGGGCTACCAAGAAATCAGAAGTGGCCTAATCAAGATCCTCAGTGGGACCATCAACAGCTTCAAGGGAGACAGAATATGGGAGGTAATACAAAGAATTGAAGAAGCTGTGCCCAGAAATTTTTATAAAGCCTTTAGTGTGAGCATCAGAAGAAGCCTCCTATGGAGTGGATGGTAAGATTAAAGAGAAGTTTGCAGCTCTAATCTGGAATAGATCCCAGTTCTGCAGCTGGGGTGATACTTCTCAGGATGCAGTTTGTGGCAAAACCATAGGCAGATATTAGAAAATGGAAAAGATTGAGTATTGGCAAGACAGAGGTTTAGATGTGAAGCTCAGAAGCTGTTTGTAAGGAGGGATGAAGAGAAACAGAAGGCAAAAGCTAGAATGTTGGTAACTGCTGTAAGGGTACTGGTGATTATGGATAGAGAGGAAAAAAAAGAGGTAAAAGTCTTATATGATAAATTAGCCTCAATAGTAATATTAAATAGAGTCCAGAAGATGATGAGTGATTGGATAAATAAAAAGAATGTTGATTGATGCTCTGTTTTAAATTTGCCTGACATGGACAAATAATTTGATTTTTGTGTACATCTCTATGGGGTGTTGACCCAGGACTGGACTGGAAGTAAAAATCCTGTAGGGTATTGTTCCAAGTTACTAGATTCTGTAAGTAGGTGAGGGCCGATTTGCTTATCAGTGACCTTTATTAGTAGAGGAGGCCCATAAAGCAACTATTTGTTTTGTTCTGGTCTCAGATCCCACCTTTGGGATTCCTGATGTATATGGGATTGAAGCTGGGGGTAAAGTATTAATAACAACTTGGAAAGGAGAGTCACTAATTTCCCCCTGGGAAGGATCTTTTCTTGGTTTTGTTAACAACAGATACAGCTGTCCGTACTGCAGAACAAGGGTGGACACATGCTTCGTGAGTAAAAGGACCACTTCAGGAATACCTCGGTTTGAAGGCTCTGGAACTAGCAAGACAAACCCACCTTTTGAAACATCTGAATCTGCATTGCAAGAAAATACCAAGGATTTCATTCTGTGTATAAAAGATCCTGGGACTTGATGTCATTGGGGATGGGTAAAGTGTAATAGTAATCGTAAACTGGTTATTTAGAAGAGTGGTGGTAAATTTTTCTGCTGCACTATAATGATGTGCTGAGAGTGTGTGTGGTTATAAATGTATGCTGTTGTGGTTATAATTTGAAGTGATTAGGACAGAGGATTCATCTGTGTTCTTTGTGTTAAAGTACCAAAACCTGTGTTCGGCTAGTGGGACCAGAGAGACTGCAATACAGAAAGGACTGCTGGATCCATCCACTGAATGGACTGAGGTACCCCAAAAGGGAGGACATGAGGATGAGTTCCAGTATCAGAATAGGAGTGGTAATGGTCCTTGCCTGAAAACATCACAAACTAGAAACAGGTCAGGGTTCAAAATTGGTACAACCTCCCTGGATAAGGGAAGGAGACACGGTCCGAGCAGAGCATTGGTGGGATTGAAGGAGGCAAGGCCGGGTAGACCTCTGTAATTGCCACAAAGAAGATCTAGAACCATGGCTGTGGGCAGCAACCCCATAGGCCATGTGAGTGGAGTTGCAAGTCAAACTGGACTCCTAATTCCCAGGATTAACCACTCAGAGGGAGAAAGTTGTCACCCAGATAGTACCTATTAAAGTAAAAGAGGAAGTATTTTCAGGCAAGGAACATCAGTTGTTATCCCATTCCTTTACCAGGAAGTTGAAATTGGGAATAAGTAATTATGGCTCAAGCCAAATGTAGTAAAAAGAAGGGGAGGGATTGTGAGAAACTGGTTATAATATTTGGCTTTCGCAAGGGGAATTACTGGGGACCGGGGCGGGCCCGATCGTTGGGCTTGGATCGTTGGGCTGATGGTCTATATTGTCTGGGGTATTGGGAGAGAAAGGGGAGGTGCCAACAGGTCTAAGGACTGGCCAGGTCAAAAGTGCAGGTTTTGTCTCAGTCCTGATGGAGAGGGGTGGGAGCGTGCTGGGGAATATATGAATATGTACGTTTTAATATATTAATATGTATGTTTGCCGTCTATATCAGTTCAACTCGTGTTGTTGGGGTGCGCCTCTAGCGAAGTCGCTATGCACCCAGCACTGTGTTGCCTTTATTTTATAATAAACTGGTTATAAATTTTCAGCATTGAGTTCGTTTCTCACATAGTGCATACTTACCTAAAGGGTAATACATGTTTAGAATGGCAAAATGTTGCATGTTGCCACAGGGGGACTTTGTGACAGGTGCTGTGTAATGCTTTCCAAATGAGCAGGTATGGCAATGTAACATGGCTTCTGTATCTTCAGAGCAGTTTACTATGGTTTGCAAAAAATTACTACATTTTTATGCATAGGTACAGCTCGGTGTCTGTGCTTCAGGGTAATATTTAAGCCATATTTACTTGCTCCATCTTCCTGGAGTTTGCAGCAGCTCGTTGCTGCATGTTTAACCTTCCAATGATGCTTTTTAAAGTATAGCTTAAAGCTTAGTGTGAGAAACTAACTCATTGCTGAAAATTTATAACCAGCTTATTATAAAATAAAGGCAACACAGCGCTGGGCGCATAGCGAGTTTGCTAGAGGAGCACCCTAACAACACGAGTTGAACTGATATAGACGGCAAACATACATATTAATATATTAAAGCGTACATATTCATATATTCCCCAGCACGTTCCCACCCCTCTCCATCAGGACAGACAAAACCTGCAACCTTGACCTGGCCAGTTTTCATTGGCTGTTCATACTGTCCATCCAATCCAAAACGATATTTACAGTTCGTGAGTAAAGTTCATAGTCCATTCTGGCTATGCTCAGATGTAGATGATTCAAAAGTCCCAAGAAAATCAGAAAATGAGAAAAATGGAAAACAGTTCATTTCTTCACTGACGAAGCGAAGAAAAAGGAAACGGGGATTCTCAGGGTCTCTTAGTTGACTCAGGGCTCTCAGGGATCTCAGGGTTCATGCACCGTAGATTCCTCGTTGATTCTTCCTCTGGACGTGATGTAGCTATACAACTGTTCGAAATTAACCTCTTTCAGCTAAAGTTAAATTTCTTTGTGGAATACACTGAATTTCACCATTCTCTTGCATTACCCAATAAGTGTGACCCAGACCTTCAGCTGAAACCACCCCTCGGACAGGTTTAGCCTCTCCTGAGGGTGAAAATACCCAAACAGTTTTACCTAACAGGTTCTTTTCTCTAACAACAGGAACTCTATCACCTTCTACTTTCCGTAGCAAATCTGAATGTGCAGGTCCAGCTCGGTTCACTGAACCTCTACTATTTACCAGCCAGGTTGCTTGTGCTAAATGGTTTTCCCAGTTTTTCAAAGATCCACCCCCCATGGCTTTGAGAGTGGTCTTCAACAAACCGTTGTAGCGTTCAATCTTCCCTGAAGCTGGTGCATAGTAGGGAATATGGAATATCCACTCAATACCGTGCTCTTTTGCCCAGTTCTTTACAAGGTTGTTTTTTAAATGAGTTCCGTTGTCTGACTCAATCCTCTCTGGAGTTCCGTGTCTCCACAGGATCTGTCTCTCCAGACCGAGAATGGTGTTGCGTGCAGTTGCATGTGGAACTGGATAAGTTTCCAACCATCCAGTGTTTGCCTCTACCATAGTAAGCACGTATTGCTTACCAGAACGAGAACGTGGTAGAGTAATGTAGTCAATCTGCCAAGCTTCACCATACTTGTACTTGGACCATCTGTCACCGTACCACAAGGGCTTAAGTCGTTTTGCCTGCTTAATAGCAGCACAAATGTCACAGTCATGGATGACCTGTGTGATAGCATCCATGGAAATGTCTATGGATCTGTCACGAGCCCATTGGTATGTTGCATCTCTGCCTTGATGTCCCGACGAATCATGAGCCCACCAAGCTAAGAATATCTCACCTCGGTGTTTCCAGTTGAGATCAAGATTAGAGTCCATGTCTACTTGAGAAACTTTTGCAGCTAGATCTGCCTGATGGTTGTGTTGCTGTTCCTCAGTAGCTTTGCCCTTAGGAATGTGAGCATCGATGTGTCTCACTTTCACTGGAATTCTCTCGATTCAATCGGCAATGTCCTGCCACAGGTTGGCTGCCCAAATGGGTTTTCCTTTCCTCTGCCAACCACTCTTCTTTCAGTTCTTTAGCCAACCCCATAGAGCATTGGCTACCATCCACGAGTCGGTGTAGAGATAAAGCTTTGGCCATCTCTCACGTTCAGCTACATCGAGAGCTAGCTGGACAGCTTTTACCTCTGCGAACTGACTGGATTCTCCTTCTCCATCTTTCGCCTCTGCAACTCGGCGTGTTGGACTCCACACTGCAGACTTCCACCTTCACTTGTTTCCAACAAGACAACAGGAACCGTATGTGAACAAAGCATATTTCTTTTCATCATCAGAAAGGTCATTATAAGGAGGAGCTTCCTCAGCACGAGTTACTTTCTCCTCTGGAGGTTTAGCACAGTTGATACCTTCAGGCCAACTTGAGATCACCTCCACTAGACCAGGTCTTTCAAGATTTCCCATTCGAGCTCTCTGTGTTATCAGAGCCATCCACTTAGACCAGGTTGAGTCTGTGGCATGATGCGGTGTGGAGCCTTTGCCTTTGAACATCCAATTCAAAACTGGTAATCTGGGAGCTAAGAGAAGTTGTGATTCAGTTCCAATCACTTCAGAAGATGCTTTTACTCCTTCATAGGCAGCTAAAATTTCTTTCTCTGTTGGAGTATAATTAGCCTCTGAACCTCTGTAACCTCGACTCCAGAAACCAAGAGGTCGTCCACGTGTCTCACCTGGAGCTTTTTGCCACAAGCACCAGGTTGGACCATTGTCACTTGCAGCCGTGTACAAAATGTTCTTAATGTCTGGACCATCTCAGACAGGTCCCAGACCCATTGCTTGAATTACTTCTTGCTTTATCTGGTCAAAGGCTGCTTGTTGCTCAGGTCCCCAGTGGAAATGGTTTCTCTTTTGAGTCACATCATACAGAGGTTTCACAGTCTGACTGTATCCAGGAATGTGCAGTCTCCAAAATCCCACTATCCCCAAGAAACGTAGGGTCTCTTGCTTGTTTGTGGGATTTGCCATGGTAGAGACTCTATTTACGACATCCACTGGAATGTGTCGACATCCACCCTGCCACTGCACTCCCAGAAACTGAATCTCTGTGGTAGGTCCTTTCACCTTGTCTCGCTTGATGGCAAAACCTGCATTCAGAAGAATGTCAATGATTTTGTTACCTTTCTCGAAGACTTCCTCAGCAGTTTTACCCCAGACGATGATATCATCGATGAACTGGATGTGTTCTGGAGCACCGCCTTTCTCCAGAGCATCGTGGATTACTGCATGACAGATGCTTGAGCTGTGGATCCAGCCCATTGGCAGCCTGTTGAAAGTGTACTGGATTCCTCTCCAGGTGAAAGCAAACTGAGGCCTGCATTCCTCTGCTATGGGAATAGAGAAAAATGCATTAGCAATGTCTATGGTAGCATACCATTTGGCCTCTTTGGATTCCAGCTCATACTGTAGCTCCATCATGTCTGGTACTGCTGCACTCATAGGTGGTGTCACTTCATTCAGGGCTCGGTAGTCTACCGTCAGACGCCAGTCTCCATTCTGCTTCCTCACAGGCCACACTGGACTGTTGAAAGGGGAATGAGTTTTGCTGACGACTTTCTGACTCTCCAACTGACGAATCAGATTCTGAATGGGCAACAAAGAGTCACGGTTGGTTCTGTATTGTCTGTGATGCACAGTCTGAGAAGCAACCGGCAATTTAATGTCCTGTATCTTATGTTGTCCCACAACTGCAGATTCATCAGAAAGCTCAGGTCTAGCAGACAGCTTTAATTTTTGTCCATCAACTTCTATAGAAGCTACTCCAAAAGCCCATTTGTAACCTCTAGGGTCTTTGAAACGCCCTTCTCTCAGAAAATCAATTCCCAAAATACAAGGTGCGTCAGGTCCGGTCACAACTGTATGCTTCCTCCATTGTTTACCAGTTAGACTTATATTAACCTCTACCTTACTTAACTCTTGAGATCCACCAGTGACTCCCAGAATAGTTATAGACTCTGATCCCTGATAATTTGATGGCATTATGGTGCACTGAGCTCCTGTGTCAACCAAGGCCCTGTACTTCCGAAATTGTGAAGTGCTAGGCCACTGGATGTACACATCCCAATAGATTCTATTATCTCTGTTATCCCTCTCCTCCCCCTGGCGGGAGGCAGGGCATCCCTAGTTATGGGGAACATGCGCACATGTGCATTGCACATAGTTTGCAGGGTTATAACTTTGCATGTTATAACTGGAGCTACTGTTGGAGCCATAAGAGTCGTTCTGGGGAACTGTGGAAGTAACAGCTACCCTTCTGGTATTACTACCTCGGGTTCTGCCACTTTGCAATTCCCTCAGTCTCCTGAAAAGATTAGAAGTTGGTTGGCCATCCCAGCGGTTCATGTTCTCACCAAACTGATCACGCAGAGTTATCCAAATAGTTCTACGTGATTGCCTTGGTGGTCTGTTTTGGAATGACCTGTTTTGGAATGACCTGTTTTGGAATGACCTCCTTGGAGGACGTGTATTCCTCACAGATGAAACTTGTACCCACCTGGAGGAAGAATTGAAATTATCCCTTTGTGCCAACTGGGATATGGAATCTTTCAGATCCTTCATGCAATTCTCAATCTTTCCAGACAGAGTTTCGATGGCTGAAACCAAAGAACCACGTGTCATACTATCTTCTAATTGTCTCATTTGATCACTGAATTGGCCAACCGTAGGAGAAGCTCCACCATAACTTCTTGACACAATTCTGCTTGCCAGAATGTTTGCATAATTGGAAGGAGCAAGTTTGATGATCTTTTTAGCAAGACCAATACCCACAGGAATGTCATCAGGATTCAGAGTTTCATGTTCACCATAGAGTAGCTCTCTAACAGCAAATTCTCTCAAGCGCTTAATTCCCTCATCTATGGTAGTCCAGGGTTTAGGATTCCATGGGAGATCATCTCGGGAAGGGTATCTCAGGGCAACCGCTATTAAAAGGCGTATCCACAGATTAACCTTACCGAGAGCTCTGCCTAGATGTCTATCTATTCCATTATCCCTTGAGAGAGATCCTAACTGAGCTGCTGACTTGTCTCCAACTGTTAGAGCTGGAGCACCTGTATCATAACATCTACTAAGCCAAGCTAGAACTGGCTCCTTATCTGCCCTGGTGAAATCTTTACGGACATTTCGCAATTCCTCACGTGGTGATGAACATTCTGAAATATCATCTTCGTCTTTGTCTCCCTGAATTCTTTGTCCATATAATCCTGCTGTCATTCTCCTAAGGATCTCTTTAAGCTGCGAACCACCTTTGCCAGCTGCTTTCCTAACTTCATCTCTATCCTGCTTTGATCTCACTAGGTTAGCTAGATCTTTAAAACAAACCTTCTCTTCCTCCTGAGCAGGATCTTTTAGAGTAGAGGGCCCCTCACCAGGATCAGTCTTCAGCTCTTCTTCTCCATTGTTGGCCTTTCCACTTCTAGTCTTTAAAATAGCCACCTTAACTGGAGCTGTGTTTGAATTTACAGCCACCTTAATAGAAGCTGACAGGTCCTGAGATAAATCAGCTGCTGGGGCAGTGACTTCCGGTCCCACTGAGGGAGTGGGTGGAAGTGACGTTGCTCCGTTAATGGCTGACGAAGAAGAAGAAGGAGGAGAAGGAGTAGGCGCCATGTTGATACCAGCTGCTGCCCTTGGCAGCTTGCTAGAATCGGCAGAAAAGTCATTTAGAGCTGCTTTACCAATTAACTTTTTAGCCTTCTTTTTAACTGACACAGATTCTGCACACTCTTCGTCACTAGATGACTCTGGGACTGATCCAGAGCCACGGCGTTTTCTTTTTGATCTAGTTTTAATAACAAAACAAACTCTGGACACCTTCTTCTCTCGCCATAAGGAATACAGAGAATACACATTAGTTATCACCAGCAGCAGAATTATACACATCACATAAATCGCCTTTGGATCCCAGGCATCACCTAAAGTTACTCTCTCCTCAGGTGGAATCTTAAAACCCTTTATCTCAATTGGGAGAGTGGTGGAGGTAACATTCCTGTATCTCACTGGCCATAAGAAATTAATGCATTTTCCATACCATAATCTAACTCCATACATAACCCACATATAAATTGTCCGCACCAAATATTTACCCAGGTAATCCAAAATCAAACCCAAACAATATCTGTAAACCAGAGCCCTAAAAATTGAAAAGAATAATCGCTCCACAAACCACAATACCTTCATGTTTGCTAATTCAGCTAGAAAACACTAAATCAATCAAGTAATAAATTAAACTAATTATCTGCCCCACATTGGGCGCCAAGAAAAAAAAAATGTCGTGGGGTGTAAGGGTAAGGCCAAGAAGCCTCCTCCCTTCCCCCTTGTAAGGTAAAGGGAAAGAAAATTGAAGGGAAAGGGAAAAAAAAACTCACAAGCTGAATTAGCAAAGCAGTGGAGCTTTATATTTACAAAGCAATGTAGGGTATGCGGGGGAATATATATACAAATTTACAATATTTACAATATATACAAAGATATACAATAAAGTAACACAGAAATGAGAGTATCCCCCCCTTGCAGAGGGGGTTCCCCACCTCCGCTCTCCCCTCTCTTCCCCCCCTTCCCCAGAGTAGATCAGAAAAGAGAGAGAGAGAGAAAGAAAGAAGTTAAAAGCAGTTTTGTGTTAATTGGAAAGCAGTTAATACAGGCCTTCTATCTTATCGGTTTCAAGGCCGAAGTCTTGGTAGAAAGCCCAGCACAGAAAGCTGCTGCCCAAAGAAGAGGCGGAAGCAAGACTGCAGAAAAGTGCTGGAAAGCCCAGTATACCTTCCTGTTGTCCCAGTTCAGAAGGTGCTTCCTCCCACTTCACCAATGAAATTAGTTTAGATTATTCTTTCCGTTTACCAACTTCCGTCCACCATATTCCCTTTCTTAAGGGGACAACGTCAACCGGTCACACCAGTCTTTAGACCTGTTGGCACCTCCCCTTTCTCTCCCAATACCCCAGACAATACAGACCCATCAGTCCAACGATCCAGGCACAACGATGGAGCCCGCCCGGTCCCCAGCAATTCCCCTTGCGAAAGCCAAATATTATAACCAGTTTCTCACAATCCCTCCCCTTTCTTTTTACTACATTTGGCTTGAGCCATAATAACCTAATTTAGCAACAATTCTACAACAAGCAAAAGGATTCCCAATTTCAACTTCCTGGTAAAGGGAATGGGATAACAACTGATGTTCCTTGCCTGAAAATACTTCCTCTTTTACTTTAATAGGTACTATCTGGGTGACAACTTTCTCCCTCTGAGCAGTTAATCCTGGGAATTAGGAGTCCAGTTTGACTTGCAACTCCACTCACATGGCCTATGGGGTTGCTGCCCACAGCCATGGTTCTAGATCTTCTTTGTGGCAATTACAGAGGTCTACCCGGCCTTGCCTCCTTCAATCCCACCAATGCTCTGCTCGGACCGTGTCTCCTTCCCTTATCCAGGGAGGTTGTACCAATTTTGAACCCTGACCTGTTTCTAGTTTGTGATGTTTTCAGGCAAGGACCATTACCACTCCTATTCTGATACTGGAACTCATCCTCATGTCCTCCCTTTTGGGGTACCTCAGTTCATTCAGTGGATGGATCCAGCAGTCCTTTCTGTATTGCAGTCTCTCTGGTCCCACTAGCCGAACAGAGTTTTTGGTACTTTAACACAAAGAACACAGATGAATCCTCTGTCCTAATCACTTCAAATTATAACCACAACAGCATACATTTATAACCACACACACTCTCAGCACATCATTATAGTGCAGCAGAAAAATTTACCATCACTCTTCTAAATAACCAGTTTACCATTACTATTACACTTTACCCA
Source organism: Melanerpes formicivorus (assembly GCF_026170545.1). NCBI lineage: Eukaryota > Metazoa > Chordata > Aves > Piciformes > Picidae > Melanerpes > Melanerpes formicivorus. Next base: position 7,575,023 of record NW_027142367.1, on the reverse strand, counting down.
TCCCCAATGACATCAAGTCCCAGGATCTTTTATACACAGAATGAAATCCTTGGTATTTTCTTGCAATGCAGATTCAGATGTTTCAAAAGGTGGGTTTGTCTTGCTAGTTCCAGAGCCTTCAAACCGAGGTATTCCTGAAGTGGTCCTTTTACTCACGAAGCATATGTCCACCCTTGTTCTGCAGTACGGACAGCTGTATCTGTTGTTAACAAAACCAAGAAAAGATCCTTCCCAGGGGGAAATTAGTGACTCTCCTTTCCAAGTTGTTATTAACACTTTAACCCCAGCTTCAATCCCATAACAAAACAAAATCTGCTTTCTGGGCCTCCTCTACTAATAAAGGTCACTGATAAGCAAATTTGCCCTCACCTACTTACAGAATCTAGTAACTTGGAACAATGCCCTACAGGATTTTTTTACTTCCAGTCCAGTCCTGGGTCAACACCCCATATAGATGTACAAAAAGTTCAAATGATTTGTCCATGTCAGGCAAATTTATTTATCCAATCACTCATCATCTTATGGACTCCATTTAATATTACTATTGAGGGCTAATTAAACATACAAGACTTTTGCCTCTTTTTTTTTTCCTCTCTATCCATAATCACCAGTACCCTTACAGCAGTTACCAACATTCTAGCTTTTGCCTTGTTTCTCTTCATCCCTCTTTACAAACACCTTCTGAGCTTCATGTAGTAATTCTTCTAAACCTCTGTCTTGCCAATCCTCAATCTTTTCCAGTTTCTAATATCTGCCCATGGTTTTGCCACAAACTGCATCCTGGAAAGTATCACCCCAGCTGCAGAACTGGGATCTATTCCAGAATAGAGCTGCAAACTTCCCTTTAATCTTACCATCCACTCCATAGGCGGCTTCTTCTGATACTCACTATAGGCTTTATAAAAATTTCTGGGCACAGCTTCCTTGTCCCATGTTCTGTCTCCCTTGAAGCTGTTGAGAGTCCCACTGAGGATCTTGATTAGGCCACTTCTGATTTCTTGGTGGCCCCCCCACTCTGATTTAACCTCTCCCATATTCTCACGCCAGCCTGTCTGCCTTTTCCTTGTCTTTGTCCTTAAATATGGGAACAGGGGTAGGGCGTGAAGCCCTAATCCAAACAGCAGCATATTCAGCTTTTTCCCTACTAAAACATTTTTCAAAGCTTGGCTCCATGTTCTCAACTCATCATTCCAAACTATAATATGATCCCTAAGGTGCTCTCTGAGATGGGAATGGGAGGGAGTTGTGATGACTTGCTTTTGTCCCATTCTCCTGATCACTAATCTCTGCCCAGGGGTCAAAACTGAGTGGCGGCAGTTGATACGCCAGCTCCGAGCCACTAGCCCGCTCCCTGCGAACGACCGACCCCCCCTCACTGTGCCGATCTCCTGCAAAGTCCAACCGCAAAAAAACCCCTCACCCGCCACAGCCCAGGTCCCTGCCCTCCTGCGGAAACCTGAAACCACGGAAAAAACCTTCCCGAAGCAGGTCCCTCAAACCGAGGTCCCCCCCTAAAAACCGGGATGTCAGACCCGCGAGCGTGACCGCGCCACGGGCCCCCACAGTTCAAGTCCCCTGAGGAACCGACCGCAGGATACGAAAAACTCCTGAACCCGGGTACCCCACCACCGGAACCCCAGAAACCAGGACGTCAGACCTGTGACCGCCACCGCGACACGGGCCCCCACGGCCCAGGCCCCTCCAGAAACCGGACCGCAGGAAACCAAAACCCCAAGACCGGGCCCCTCACCACCGGGACGCCGAAAACCGGGACGCAGCGCTGGTCCCCCGATCCCTACGGACGACCAGTCTCCACAGCCCCCAGACCGTAGAAACAAGGCTGCCCCTTCACAACCCGAAACCAGGGCTGTGAAGACCACCTGACTACCAGCCAGAATCCTCACCTACAGTGAAATTCCAGCACCCCGTAGCCAGGACCCCTACCCAGGCAGAACTCACCGAACCGCCTGGATCCTATGCACCCTGATTGACATGAATTCTCCGACCTGAGCCTGGCCACCTCCTGGGCCTGATCCTTTACCAGTCCCTGGTGGGCACGGCTCAGCCACTACAGCTCTCCCCGCAACAGCTCCTGCTCCGCCCGCCGCACTACCGCAGGTGCTGGTGCAAACGCTGACTTGCAGCTCCGGCTGCTCTACGTGCAGCCCCTACCCTAATGGCCCCGGCTCCAGGCCCGGCCGGTGCCGATCTAACTAAGCTCAAAACCAAAACAAAACCCTTAAGATCTCTCCCACAATCTACTTTTCCTTTTTGCCTTCTCCTTATCCTGCATATTGTGCCTCCAACACGCAACCTCAGAGGACTGTCCGGGGGTATATCCCTGGGTACCCTTGTTGCTCCCATGTTTCCCGGGGCTGGTCTACACCTGACCCTTGCCCCATTTCCCGAGGTCCATGCTTTCCATCACCAACCGCTTCGTCCCTTCACTGGCCAAGTCCCTCGCGGGTGCTTGCAAATGCAGTTATAAGAACCCCACAATCACTTCGTGGATCCGGACTGTCCAGTCCACATCCACCGCATACATGCACACTCACTGACCTCAATACCTGCCCAACCGGACAATACTTACAGTCCTTTTCTTGCCCGGGTCTTTGTGCACTAGAATTACAGGCTAGTTCCGGGAGCTCCTTCCCTTGCCTTTATCTTATAATGTCGGCTGGATCATCTACCTGTGTTCCGAGAGGCTTCCAGGGTCCTCCTTCTGAGCCGCTGAAATTGGCGGGGGCTGCCCCCCTTCTGAAGGGTCCTGAAAGCCGTTGGAGGCAGGGTAATCATGTCGGGGTCACCAAATTGTGAGAAACGAACTCACTGCTGAAAATTTATAACCAGTATATTATAAAATAAAGGCAACACAGCGCTGGGCGCATAGCGAGTTTGCTAGAGGTGCACCCCAACAACACGAGTTGAACTGATATAGATGGCAAACATACATATTAATATATTAAAATGTACATATTCATATATTCCCCAACACGCTCCCACCCCTCTCCATCAGGACAGACAAAACCTGCAACCTTGACCTGGCCAGTCTTTAGACCTGTTGGCACCTCCCCTTTCTCTCCCAATACCCCACACAATACCCACCAACAGCCCAACGATCCAGGCACAACGATGGCGCCCGCCCGGTCCCCAGCAATTCCCCTTGTGAAAGCCAAATATTATAACCAGTTTCTCACATTAGTTACCTAAACGTGTTCATGAAGTCAGACCACCTATGTCAGCTATTTGTCAGACAGGGCTAGCTGTACTGGGGACTTCACCCAGGCAAATGTAGCTTCACAGGGCTGAGAAAGGGCAGGCCCTAGTAAATCCTGTGAAAGCCACCAGTAACTGCGCTAAAAGGAACAGAATTAAAACGTAGCGAGCTCAGGATCTGCTAAGGATCTGCTAAGGATAAAGGATCTGTGCTTGGGTCTTGGGGTGAGAGGACTCTCAGTGCTCCCTCCCTTCAGAGTCCTCTAGTGGAGAAAGAGCAGCAGGACCTACATTTCCTTTCGAAACCACAAAACTAAATTTACTCTTTTGAACCCTTCACTCCATGCCCAAAATAGGTCCAACATTGTGTGCTCAAGAGCACTGTCAAAGCGAAGACAGGGCGTGTTCAGACAGCTCACCTACTGACACTCCACTGGCCTTTTTAATCCCCTGGTTCCTCTATTTCCCTCACCTTTCTTCCTCCTCAAATCACCCAAACCCCCCCTTCCTCCCCTGCTTGGTTTCTTCCCTAAACAAGGCATGGCTTCATGCCTCAGACTGGCAGCTTTGGCTTCTTTCTCCCCCGATGTTTTTGACTCTGTCTCGGGGAAAGTGCCAGCTGTCCCAGGCAGCCCTGCAAGAAGGTCTCCCCTCAGTCTGCTTTTCCCTAAGCTCGACCCCCCCCGGTTGCCTCAGCCCTCCCCGCCTGAAGGATTCTCTCCCTCCCCGGGCAGCAGCAGGGCTGTGGCAGGGGGCCGAGCTCCTCATGTATGGTGTCCACTTCTGGGCCCCTCAGTTTAGGAAGGATGTTGACTTGCTGGAGCGTGTCCAGAGAAGGGCAACGAAGTTGGTGAGGGGTTTGGAACACAAGCCCTATGAGGAGAGGCTGAGGGAGCTGGGGTTGCTTAGCCTGGAGAAGAGAAGACTCAGGGGTGACCTTATTACTCTCCACAACTACCTGAAGGATGATTGTAGACAGGCGAAGGTTGGTCTCTTCTCCCAGTCAGCCACCAGAACAAGAGGACACAGTCTCAGGCTGCGCCAGGGGAGGTTTAGATTGGATGTTAGGAAGAAGTTCTATACAGAAAGAGTGATTGCCCATTGGAATGGGCTGCCTGGGGAGGTGGTGGAGTTGCCGTCATTGGAGGTGTTCAGGAGGAGACTTGATGGGGTGCTTGGTGCCATGGGTTAGTTGTTTAGGTGGGTTGGATTGGTTGATGGGTTGGACACGATGATCTTGAAGGTCTCTTCCAACCTGGTCTGGTCTATTCTATTCTATTCTATTCTATTCTATTCTATTCTATTCTATTCTATTCCCATCCCAGAGAGCGCGTTAGGGATCATATTACAGTATTGGGATGATGACGAGTTGAGAAAAGGAAAATCACAGAAAAAAATGGTTTATCTTTTGATGCTTGGATTTGCCAAGCTTTGAACCATCATGTGAATTCTAAAAAGTGTTTTAGTAGGGAAGAAGCTGAATATGCTGCTGTTTGGATTAGGGCTTCACGCCCTACCCCTGTTCCCATATTTACATTAATGCCTGAGAGTAAGGACAAAGACAAGGAAAAGGCAGACAGGCTGGCGTGAGAATATGGGAGAGGTAAAATCAGAGGTGGGGGAGCCACCAGGAAATCAGAAGTGGCCTAATCAAGATCCTCAGTGGGACTCTCAACAGCTTCAAGGGAGACAGAACATGGGAGGTAATACAAGGAATTAAAGAAGCCTCCTACGGAGTGGATGGTAAGATTAAAGAGAAGTTTGCAGATCTATTCTGGAATAGATGCCAGTTCTGCAGCTGGGGGGATACTTCTCAGGATGCAGTTTGTGGCAAAACCATGGGCAGATATTAGAAATTGGAAAAGATCGAGGCTTGGCAAGACAGAGGTTTAGAGGAATTACTATGTGAAGTTCAGAAGGTGTTTGTTAAGGAAGGGATGAAGAGAAACAGAAGGCAAAAGCTAGAATGTTGGTAAGTGCTGTAAGGGTACTGTTGATTATGGATAGCGAGGGAAAAAAAGAAAGGTAAAATCCTTATATGATAAATTAGCCCTCAATAGGAATATTAAATGGAGTCCAGAAGATGATGAGTGATTTGATAAATAAAAAGAAGTAAAAATCCTGTTGGGCATTGTTCCAAGTTATTAGATTCTGTAAATAGGTGAGGGCCAATTTGCTCATCAGCAGCCCTTATTAGTAGAGGAGGCCCAGAAAGCAACTTTTTATTTTGTTCTGGTCTGAGATCCCACCTTTGGGATTCGCGCTATATAAAATTAAAGCTGGGGGTAAAGTGTTAATAAAAACTTGGAAAGGAGAGTCACTAATTTGCCCCGGGAAGGATCTTTTCTTGGTTTTGTTAACAACAGGTACAGCTGTGCGGACTGCAGAAAAAGGGTGGACACATGCTTTGTGAGTAAAAGGACCACTTCAGGAACACCTCGGTCTGAAGGCTCTGGAGCTAAACCCACCTTTTGAAACATCTGACATTGTGTGACATCAAGTCTGCATTGCAAGAAAATATCAAGGATTTAATTTTGTGTGACTTGATGTCATTGGGGATGGGTAAAGTGTAAATGTTGTAAGAAATTTTATTTGTTATAATCGAGGAGTATTTTATCCTGACTGAACTGGAAGAAGTCCAAAACATCTAAGACCATGTCCCCAGGTGTGGATAAATTCTCCTCCAACATTAGTAATGGTAAACAGGTTGAATTAGCAATTAGGCCTACTAAAACTTAGAAAAGTGATGGTAAATTTTTCTGCTGCACTATAATAATGTGCTGAGAGTGTGTGTGGTTATAAATGTATGCTGTTGTAGTTATGTAATTAGGTTTCCTGTGGGTTCCAAAACTTTAACTTCTTGATTATCAAATGTAAATTGGCTTGTTGGAACAATTGTAACATTGATCTATGTGGCTAAAATTTGAAGTGATTAGGACAAAGGATTCATCTGTGTTCTTTGTGTTAAAGTACCAAAAACTGTGTTCGGCTAGCGGGACCACAGAGACTGCAATACAGACAGCCAACGTGCAACCAGAGTTAAAGGACTGGTGGCTCCACCCACTTAATGAACTGTGGTACCCCAAACAGAAGACATAAAGATGGTCATGAGATAAGTTCCAGTATCAGAATAGGAGTGGTAATGGTCCTTGCCTGAAAACATCACAAACTAGAAACAGGTTGGGGTTCGAAATTGGTACAACCTCCCTGGACAAGGGAAGGAGACATGGTCCGAGCAGAGCATTGGTGGGGATTGAAGGAAGCAAGACCGAGTAGACCTCTGTAATTGCCACGAAGATCTAGAACCATGGCTGTGGGCAGCAACCCCATAGGCCATGTGAGTGGAGTTGCAAGTCAAACCGGACTCCTAATTCCCAGGATTAACCACTCAGAGGGAGAAAGTTGTCACCCAGACATTGGAATATACCATAGCCACTCACTGTGTATGGTGCCTATTAAAGTACAAGAGGGAATATTTTCAGGCAAGGAACATCAGTTGTTATCCCATTCCCTTTACCAGGAAGTTTAAATTGGAATCCTTTTGCTTGTTGTAAAATTGTTGCCAAGTTAGGTTATTAGGGCTCAAGCCAAATGTAGTAGAAAGAAGGGGAGGGATTGTGAGAAATTGTTTTTAATATTTGGCTTTCGCAAGGGGAATTACTGGGGACCATGGGGTTCGATCGTCGGGCTGATTGGTTAGTTATGGCCTGTATTGTGTCGGGTATTGGGAGAGAAAGGTGAGGTGCCAACATGTCTAAAGACTGGCCAGGTCAAAAGTGCAGGTTTTGTCTCAGTCCTGATGGAGAGGGGTGGGAGCATGTTGGGGAATATATGAATATATACATTTTAATATATTAATATGTATGTTTGCTGTCTATATCAGTTCAACTCGTGTTGTTAGGGTGCGCCTCTAGCAAACTCGCTATGCGCCCAGTGCTGTGTTGCCTTTATTTTGTAATAAACTGGTTATAAATTTCAGCAGTGAGTTCGTTTATGACACTGGGCAAGATGGAGTTCCCATTTTCTAGGTGGGTGGGCAGGCAGAGCCACCTCTGGTGGGTGACAATGTGGGGTAGACCAAGCCTCCTCCCTAACATCCTTGGGCATCCGCTCCCTGCCCTCTGAAGAGCCCCCAGGGTGCCCAGGCCTGCAGAACGTGGGCACCATCAGCTGCCACCCCACCCATTTCCAGAGGGACTCCCCAGTGCCTCCCCAGCCCCTGGCATCTCTCCTGTGCTGGCCAGGGAAGGGCCTGGGAGGATGCCAGGTGTCACCATGGAAACTGCCTGCCCCAGGACATCGCCATGGACACTCCAGACAAACACCCCCCAGACCCCTGTGACGTCACAATGGAGCCTGTGCCGGTGAGGTGCTAAAAGGGGGTGGGGGCTGGGGGGCAGCAGGCAGTCGGCAGTGGCAGCGCAGTCTGCAGCCTTAGCCCCTGCCATCTCCCAGCGGTGTTGGGATCCTGTCTCTAGGACCCAGAGGAAACTGGGAACACGAGTTGTGGCCTGTTCTGATCATTTGATTTGCTGTGACTTCACCAGAGCCAGGACAATGGAACTGGTTCTGATGGTCGCTCTGCATGTTTTCTTTGTTGTTGTGGTGAAGATGAGCCTGGAGGTAGGTGACTGATGACCAGGCCCCTCCTGATCATCCCTGGTGAGGCGGGGGGGGCATGTTGCGTGGTGCTGGGAGCTGCTGCCATCTCACTCTGCTCTTTGGGGTCCTACAGACGTGGCAGCAGAGGGGAAAGGGCAAGAAGAAGGCAAGGAAGGAGAAGCTGAAGAGCCAGCTGGCTGAGAATGCCCCCAGTGCCAAGCTCCCTGCCAAAGGCCAACAGCCAAGAGCAGCGGTGCACAAGGGCCATGGTGGGGGATGCCAGCCGCCCATTCTTCCTCTTCCCTCGGCACCTTCTTCTGCGCCTGTGAGAAGAACCTCCCGGAAGGCTGAACAGACATGGTACAGGAGGTGAGTGCTGGGGAGAGATCCCCATAATCTTCCCCAGATTCTCAACTCCCTTCCCTGCCACTGTCCCCACTGCTTGAGGAAGGGCTGCTGCCAGCAGCTCATCCCAAGTTGCCAGGATGTAACAAGCTCTGTTGTGGTTCCTCTCCTGCGGTTCAAGCCCAGTGACAATAAGGCGGAAGAGCCTGGTCCCCCGTGACCACCCCCTGGCCTCCTTGTCCTCCTCCCAAGAGTCCTGTTATACAAGCCCGGCGACAATAAGGAGGAAGAGCATGGTCCCGCCTGAACACCCCCTGGCCTCCTTGTCCTCCTTCCAAGAGTCCTGTTATACAAGCCCGGCGACAGTAAGGAGGAAGAGCGTGGTCCTGCCTGAACACCCCCTGGCCTCAGAGTCCTCCTCCCAAGAGTCCTGTTATACAAGCCCGGCGACAGTAAGGAGGAAGAGCCTGGTCCCCCGTGACCACCCCCTGGCCTCCTTGTCCTCCTCCCAAGAGTCCTGTTATACAAGCCCGGCGACAGTAAGGAGGAAGAGCCTGGTCCTGCCTGAACACCCCCTGGCCTCAGAGTCCTCCTCCCAAGAGTCCTGCTGTATAGGCCCAGCGACAATAAGGAAGAAGAGCCTGGTTCCCCGTGACCACCCCCTGGCCTCCTTATCCTCCTCCCACGAGTCCTGTTATACAAGCCCGGCGACAATAAGGAGGAAGAGCCTGGTCCTGCCTGAACACCCCCTGGCCTCCTTGTCCTCCTCCCAAGAGTCCTGCTGTATAGGCCCAGCGACAATAAGGAGGAAGAGCCTGGTCCCCCATGACCACCCCCTGGCCTCAGAGTCCTCTGAGTCATCCCTAAGTTCAGACGATCTGGCTGAAGCTGCGGAGCTAGTGAGGCAGCAACCATTCAAGCCACAGGGCACTCTGGAGATGCTGGACGATGTCCTCAACCTCACCCAAGCCGTTGACACAAAAAAGGCATTCACTGTGCAGCTCCAAGAGCTGCTGCAGGTGTGCCTGAGCAAGTGGAAAAAGGCTGAGAGGAGGAGGATTGAGGCTAAGACAGGCTCCAGCAACACCTTCCTCCTGGCCAAGAGGGAGCCGCTGTTTCGCAACCTGAGGCTGCTGCAGGAGGAGGACTCAGAAAGCCTAACCCGGTGCAGAGAGCGTCAGCATGGGGTCTGTCAGCTGTGCAAGACAGTAGGGCAATGGCTACAGAAGGCAAAGGCTTGCATTTCCACGTTCATGAGGAAAGGCTCCAGACACCATTTCCAAAGCCACGCTCCCAGACCATTGAAGAGCCAGTGAGGCAAGTGGATGAGACCGATAGCCACCTGGAGATGCTGTTGGACCAGCTCCTGGAGCTCACCCTAGCCATCCAGAAAAGAAGGATGGAGACTAAGCAACTCATAAAGCAGCTGCCTGACCAAGTGGCGAGAGGCTGAGGGGCTCCACAGCAATCTCCTCCGGGTGACCATGAAGCAGCAGCAGTTTCAGCATCTGAGGCTGCTGCTGCAGGAGGACTCAGCAAGCCCAGCTTGGTAGTGGGACTGTGCCTGGGAGGCCCAGCAGCAGCCAAGGCAAGCTTTTGCATTGCCTGCTTCACCTATATCAGTGCATGAGGAAGTGCTGCAGCTGATGACTTTTTAACTCACTGGCATTGCCAAGCCATGGTGGGGGATGCCAGCCGCCCCTTCCTCCTTCTCCCTTGGCACCTTCTGCGCTTTTGAACTGCCTGGAAGGCCAAATGCAGATCGTCAGGGAGGTGAATGTTGGGGAGAGACCCCCATAATCTTCCCCAGACTCTCAATTCCCTTCCCTCCCCTGCCCCCAGTGCTTGAGGAAGGGCTACTGCCAGCAGCTCATCCCAAGGTGCCAGGATGTAACCAAGCTCTTGTGTAGTTCAAGCCCGGTGACAGTAAGGAGGAGGAGCCTGGTCCCCCCCCCATGACCACCCACAGGCCTCCTTGGGCTCCTCCTCTGAGTCCTGTGAGTCATCCTCAAGTTCTGACTGTCTGGCTTTAAAAGATATCTGGAGCCGTGTGAGGGAACACCTGGGTGGGGGCCGCCTGGCTGCAAAGCAGCTTGCCAGAGGAGGCGTTTGGGGGCAGAAAGCTATGCCGGAGAGATCCTCTGCTTGGTGCAGTCAGGGCATCGGCAGACCCCACTGTGTGATGACAAGGGCAAGAGGGAGGCCCCATTTTCTAGCTGGGCAGGCAGAGCCCCCTCTGAACATGGGTGACAATGTGGGGTAGGCCAAGCCCCCCTCCCTAACATCCTTGGGCATCCTGTTCCCTGCCCTCTGAGGAGCCCTCAGGTGCCCAGGCCTGCAGAACATGGGCACCATCAGCTGCCACCCCTCATTTCCAGAGGGACTCCCCAGTGCCTCCCCAGCCCCTGGCATCTCTCCTGTGCTGGCCAGGGAAGGGCCTGGGAGGATGCCAGGTGTCACCATGGAAACTGCCTGCCCCAGGACATCGCCATGGACACTCCAGACAAACACCCCCCAGACCCCTGTGACGTCACAATGGGGCCTGTGCCGGTGAGGTGCTAAAAGGGGGTGGGGGCTGGGGGGCAGCAGGCAGTCGGCAGTGGCAGCGCAGTCTGCAGCCTTAGCCCCTGCCATCTCCCAGCGGTGTTGGGATCCTGTCTCTAGGACCCAGAGGAAACTGGGAACACGAGTTGTGGCCTGTTCTGGTCATTTGATTTGCTGTGACTTCACCAGAGCCAGGACAATGGAACTGGTTCTGATGGTCGCTCTGCATGTTTTCTTTGTTGTTGTGGTGAAGATGAGCCTGGAGGTAGGTGACTGATGACCAGGCCCCTCCTGATCATCCCTGGTGAGGCGGGGGGGGCATGTTGCGTGGTGCTGGGAGCTGCTGCCATCTCACTCTGCTCTTTGGGGTCCTACAGACGTGGCAGCAGAGGGGAAAGGGCAAGAAGAAGGCAAGGAAGGAGAAGCTGAAGAGCCAGCTGGCTGAGAATGCCCCCAGTGCCAAGCTCCCTGCCAAAGGCCAACAGCCAAGAGCAGCGGTGCACAAGGGCCATGGTGGGGGATGCCAGCCGCCCATTCTTCCTCTTCCCTCGGCACCTTCTTCTGCGCCTGTGAGAAGAACCTCCCGGAAGGCTGAACAGACATGGTACAGGAGGTGAGTGCTGGGGAGAGATCCCCATAATCTTCCCCAGATTCTCAACTCCCTTCCCTGCCACTGTCCCCACTGCTTGAGGAAGGGCTGCTGCCAGCAGCTCATCCCAAGTTGCCAGGATGTAACAAGCTCTGTTGTGGTTCCTCTCCTGCGGTTCAAGCCCAGTGACAATAAGGCGGAAGAGCCTGGTCCCCCGTGACCACCCCCTGGCCTCCTTGTCCTCCTCCCAAGAGTCCTGTTATACAAGCCCGGCGACAATAAGGAGGAAGAGCATGGTCCCGCCTGAACACCCCCTGGCCTCCTTGTCCTCCTTCCAAGAGTCCTGTTATACAAGCCCGGCGACAGTAAGGAGGAAGAGCGTGGTCCTGCCTGAACACCCCCTGGCCTCAGAGTCCTCCTCCCAAGAGTCCTGTTATACAAGCCCGGCGACAGTAAGGAGGAAGAGCCTGGTCCCCCGTGACCACCCCCTGGCCTCCTTGTCCTCCTCCCAAGAGTCCTGTTATACAAGCCCGGCGACAGTAAGGAGGAAGAGCCTGGTCCTGCCTGAACACCCCCTGGCCTCAGAGTCCTCCTCCCAAGAGTCCTGCTGTATAGGCCCAGCGACAATAAGGAGGAAGAGCCTGGTTCCCCGTGACCACCCCTTGGCCTCTTTGTCCTCCTCCCACGAGTCCTGTTATACAAGCCCGGCGACAATAAGGAGGAAGAGCCTGGTCCTGCCTGAACACCCCCTGGCCTCCTTGTCCTCCTCCCAAGAGTCCTGCTGTATAGGCCCAGCGACAATAAGGAGGAAGAGCCTGGTCCCCCATGACCACCCCCTGGCCTCAGAGTCCTCTGAGTCATCCCTAAGTTCAGACGATCTGGCTGAAGCTGCGGAGCTAGTGAGGCAGCAACCATTCAAGCCACAGGGCACTCTGGAGATGCTGGACGATGTCCTCAACCTCACCCAAGCCGTTGACACAAAAAAGGCATTCACTGTGCAGCTCCAAGAGCTGCTGCAGGTGTGCCTGAGCAAGTGGAAAAAGGCTGGGAGGAGGAGGATTGAGGCTAAGACAGGCTCCGGCAACACCTTCCTCCTGGCCAAGAGGGAGCCGCTGTTTCGCAACCTGAGGCTGCTGCAGGAGGAGGACTCAGAAAGCCTAACCCAGTGCAGAGAGCGTCAGCATGGGGTCTGTCAGCTGTGCAAGACAGTAGGGCAATGGCTACAGAAGGCAAAGGCTTGCATTTCCACGTTCATGAGGAAAGGCTCCAGACACCATTTCCAAAGCCACGCTCCCAGACCATTGAAGAGCCAGTGAGGCAAGTGGATGAGACCGATAGCCACCTGGAGATGCTGTTGGACCAGCTCCTGGAGCTCACCCTAGCCATCCAGAAAAGAAGGATGGAGACTAAGCAACTCATAAAGCAGCTGCCTGACCAAGTGGCAAGAGGCTGAGGGGCTCCACAGCAATCTCCTCCGGGTGACCATGAAGCAGCAGCAGTTTCAGCATCTGAGGCTGCTGCTGCAGGAGGACTCAGCAAGCCCAGCTTGGTAGTGGGACTGTGCCTGGGAGGCCCAGCAGCAGCCAAGGCAAGCTTTTGCATTGCCTGCTTCACCTATATCAGTGCATGAGGAAGTGCTGCAGCTGATGACTTTTTAACTCACTGGCATTGCCAAGCCATGGTGGGGGATGCCAGCCGCCCCTTCCTCCTTCTCCCTTGGCACCTTCTGCGCTTTTGAACTGCCTGGAAGGCCAAATGCAGATCGTCAGGGAGGTGAATGTTGGGGAGAGACCCCCATAATCTTCCCCAGACTCTCAATTCCCTTCCCTCCCCTGCCCCCAGTGCTTGAGGAAGGGCTACTGCCAGCAGCTCATCCCAAGGTGCCAGGATGTAACCAAGCTCTTGTGTAGTTCAAGCCCGGTGACAGTAAGGAGGAGGAGCCTGGTCCCCCCCCCATGACCACCCACAGGCCTCCTTGGGCTCCTCCTCTGAGTCCTGTGAGTCATCCTCAAGTTCTGACTGTCTGGCTTTAAAAGATATCTGGAGCCGTGTGAGGGAACACCTGGGTGGGGGCCGCCTGGCTGCAAAGCAGCTTGCCAGAGGAGGCGTTTGGGGGCAGAAAGCTATGCCGGAGAGATCCTCTGCTTGGTGCAGTCAGGGCATCGGCAGACCCCACTGTGTGATGACAAGGGCAAGAGGGAGGCCCCATTTTCTAGCTGGGCAGGCAGAGCCCCCTCTGAACATGGGTGACAATGTGGGGTAGGCCAAGCCCCCCTCCCTAACATCCTTGGGCATCCTGTTCCCTGCCCTCTGAGGAGCCCTCAGGTGCCCAGGCCTGCAGAACATGGGCACCATCAGCTGCCACCCCTCATTTCCAGAGGGACTCCCCAGTGCCTCCCCAGCCCCTGGCATCTCTCCTGTGCTGGCCAGGGAAGGGCCTGGGAGGATGCCAGGTGTCACCATGGAAACTGCCTGCCCCAGGACATCGCCATGGACACTCCAGACAAACACCCCCTGTACCCCCAGCTCCCTGTGACATGGCAGTGGAGCCTGTGCCGGTGAGGTGCTAAAAGGGGGTGGGGGCTGGGGGGCAGCAGGCAGTCGGCAGTGGCAGCACAGTCTGCAGCCTTAGCCCCTGCCATCTCCCAGCTGTGTTGAGATCCTGTCAGTGGGACCCAGAGGAGAAACCAGAAACTTGAGTTGTGGCCTTTCTTGGTTTGCTGCAGCCTCAGCAGATCCAATAAATAATTTACACTGCCATGGTTGCTTCAAATGTGTTTTGTGTTTCCTAGGGACACAACACAACTTGTATAAGACTTTCTGAGAGATGACAGATTGTCTCCATCGTCTTATGGAACCTATGTTCTGCAAAATACTGTTCATTACCAGCAAAAGCAATGCTTAGCATAAACACTGATGGAACCTTTCATTAGCTTCTCTTTTTGTCAAGGTTCCCATGTTAAACCATCCCAATTCAACACAGTTGAAACTGGAGTATGTAGTAGAAATGCACTCCCCTAGCAGCCAGGACACCTGGGAGTGGGAACTTCCTGGGGCAGCTCTATGCAGAAATGTTAAGAAGTTAATTTAGTATCTTCATCAATGATGCAAACAGTGTGATTGAGTGCTGCACCCTCAGCAAGTTTGCTGATGACATCAAGTTGAGTGCTATAGTCAAGAAGCCACTGGCAGCCTTAGCCCCTGCCATCTCCCAGCAGTGTTGAGATCCTCTCACTAGGACCCAGAGGACAACCCAGGAACTTGAGTTGTGGCCTTTCTTGGTTTGCTGCAGACCCACCATAGCTGGGACAATGGAACTGGTTCTGATGGTTGCTCTGCATGTTTTCCTCTTCTGTATGGGGATGTGCCTTCAGGTAGGTGACCACTGCACATTAGGGGGTAAGAGGGTGGGGGGAAATATTGTGTGGTGCTGGGAGCTGCTCCCATCTCACTCTGCTCTTTGGGGTCCTACAGAAGTGTCAGCAGAGGGGAAAGAGCCAGAAGAGGACAAGCAAAGAGAAGCTGAAGAGCCAGCTGGCTGAGGATGCCCCCAGAGCCAAGCTCCCTGCCAATGGCCAATAGCCAAGAGCAGCGCAGTGCCAGGGCCATAGTGGTGGCTGCCAGCCACCCATTCCTCCGCCCATTCCTCCTACTCCCTTGGAACCTAGAAAACAAACAAAGAAACAACAACAAAAAAAAAAACCACCAAAAAAGACGCAAACCCAGCAACTTTGGGAGAAATTGACCTTTAAAAATACTGAAGATGATATTAATGTAACATAGTACTTTCAGTCAAGTGACATTCAATAGTCATAATCCAACTCAAGTCTTTCTTGTGTGAAGTACGGGGAAGATGCTCAGACAGGGCTTAATTTCAGCGAAGGGCACACTGGCAGGTATCATTGAGGTTGTGACACACCAGGCATTGTAGTTTGAAGTCAGTAATTCATGTTCAACTCAGGAACTCCTACAGCAAGCCAGAGGTCATAAATGCATCAAGCAGTGTCTGCTGGAAAGAATCCATCCGTGTTCTTGTGCTCTCATATGGGATTTACAGTCAGGATAAACCTCAAGCCACACCAGTGATTTCTAAAGTGTGTTGCCAGCTGCTGTCAAATCCTGAAGCTTCATACCTTCCATTTCCTTTGCAACTGCACTATGATGGACTTTTTTTTCCCCACAATGAGCAGCTAATACTTTTACAGTGTTACAGTTCTACTTCATGGTGTCTAAGAGAATGCCAAATAGCAGATTTCCAATGAAATGGAGAATTAGCAACACAACTATGAGAACAGAAAAGCTTTACTCCGTACCTCAGTTTATGCTACAGCAGGCAAAGAGAACACTTACTCAAATGCTTACATTTCCTCATTCCTCTGGCCTGCAATTAGACTAGCTTTAGATATTATTGTCTTAAAAACCACCTTAGCTCAAGCTTGAATTGACAGCACAGACTTCTGCTCTCCAGTCTCAGATAGAACATATTTTAATATCTTCCTAGAGTCTTTTCAGATGGCCTTAGGTGGCTTTTAACAAGGCATTTTAATGCAAATGCACTTATTTGCATTTTAGCTTTGTTTTAAAGTTAAAAATAAAAACAAAAATTTAAAAGGCAAACAAAAAAGGGATGGGAAGAGAAGGAAAAAAAGAAAACCACAACAGAAAAGGAAACAAAAAACCCCTTTGTGAAGAGGTGCTGAAAAAGAATTCAAGTACAAACTGTATGCTAGCACCTGAGTCAGCTGTGAAAAACCCACAGCCAGTCTGGAAACTGATCTATAGCCACAAAATACTGTGGGACTACTGCCATCTTCTGGGACATTAAGCAAAGGCATGCCAACACTGAAAAGATTTTCACTTAGAGCAGACCAGGTTTAAGGTTTGAGAGGCAGAAAAAGTAGAAATTCTTGCGGGCTGACTCATTTGCCCACAGTTTCTTGTAGAAGTCATATTCCAGTTCTTCTCCATTTATGTATCCGAGTCCTAAGAATTAGTTTACCCTCACTTTATAAGCAGAGTGAGATTATACTCCTTAAATTGTGGGGGAAATATTTGTAAGCATTTGTTGCATTCAACTCCTGGGAAGTTTCTCAGAGTGACTGCATGGGAATAGTGTGATTTCTTAAATGTTTGTTTCTTTTTTGTTTGTACTGCACTGATGGAAGTGGTTTGTTCACGATCAGGGCTTACTGAAATACTGTTCTATAAAGATACCTTTCACAGATTCATAGAATGCCAAGTTGGAAGGAACCTCAGGGATCATCTGGTCCAACCTTTCAGGGTAAATTTTTCTGTGGAATGGACGGAATGGACTAAATCTTAACAGATTTTGGGAAACCACCTTTGGAGGAGAATGGTGGAAACAATTAGGAATAGTGGTAGGGGGGTTGTGTTTGGGATTGCTAATAATTCCTTGTATGATTCCTTGTCTCACAAGATTCATTCAAACTGTGATCCAGGGAATGCAATTTACTGCTACCCAGGAGAATATAATAGAGATAAGAGACAACCCCTCGTGGTTTTAAAAATACACAACCAAAAGCCAGAGCCAATTGAATTACAAGTTAGTTTTAGCCAAATTTTAGCCTTGCGAGCCGCGCGGCTCCCCCCGCACCTTCGCGCGCCCGGCGCCGGCCCGGAGCTGTGTAGGGGAACACCTGAGTGGGGGCTGCCTGGCTGCAAAGCAGCTTGCCAGAGGAGGTCTTGGTGGGCACAAAGCTATGCCGGAGAGATCCTCTGCTTGGTGCCATCAGGGCGTCAGCAAGACCCCACTGTGTGATACCATGGGCAAGATGGAGCTCCCATTTTATAGATGGGCAGGCAGAGCCCCCTCTGGAGGGTTACACTGTGGGGTAGACCAAGCCCCCCTCCCTAACATCCTTGGGCATCCTGCTCCCTGCCCTCTGAAGAGCCCCCAGGGTGCCCAGGCCTGCAGAACATGGGCACCATCAGCTGCCACCCCTCATTTCCAGAGGGACTCCCTAGTATCGGGATTGAGAGATGGAGTCAAAGGTTGATGCAAGCAAAGTGTCTACTTTATTGTCCAAAGTCTTTTCTTTATATAGGCTAACATAATCAAAAGCACCTCGTGATTGGTAATTAAATGTGTCCGTGCGACAGTTAGAGATTCGTGATTTGAATGCCGAGAAAATGCCAGGAAACACACATCGCCGGGGAAGGCCCAGGCAGGGTTTAAACAAAAGGCAAACGATCAAGCATCTCTTATCTTAGTTCAGAGAGAAGACAAAAGAATCTCTTGCAATGTTTGCTAGCTCTTATTCTCAGGTCGTTGTGTGGCTTCCTGAGTCACAATGGCCGTTCGTAATTAGCTAAAGGCTTTTTCTCTTTACACAGTTGCAGTTTTTCCGAAGGTCAGTGGCCTAAAAGGGCTAAAACATTTCCTTCTATCAGCTGAGCATTGCTTGAGGTTCTACTCCCTAAATTCAGTGCGTCACCCCAGTGCTTCCCCAGCCCCTGGCATCTCTCCTGTACTGGCCAAGGAAGGGCCTGGGAGGATGCCAGGTGTCACCATGGAAACTGCCTGCCCCAGGACATCACCGTGAACACAGAACTAAGAATGTTCTGGTGCCTGCTATTTATGCAAAGTTTATTTATCTAATCCTGCCCTCCTTAAGGTCCATCCACCTCCCTCCTGCATTCCAAGGAACAATTGTCGGTGACTGAGAATAGAGTCAATACAGATGACCAGTATGATCTAGTATTGTTCCAGTATTGTTCCTTTATTGTATAGTGTATAGTGTATTGTATAGTGCTGTACGAGTATAGTGCGAGTATTGTGCATATTAAGGGAACCTTTACAGCCTATATAGACTCGGAGAGCATCGTTGCCATAGCTTCATTGGTTCCTCACGAGTGACCACACGTCATACTATTATAGATTATTGGTCAAACTACTAATAATACACGAGGTTCTTGATGCCGGTGTGCGTCCTGTTATTCCCAGATAACTTTCTGTGTTTAGAGCTACCAGTGCCCTGCTTTAGTTACATGCTGCAGGCATAGCACTGTTTTGCTAGACTGCTATCTACTTCTGCACTTACGCTGAGCATGGCCTACCATCATGTCATGCTATAAACTTATACAGCCTGACTGCTCACACCGCTTATTGCTATCATTGCCACAAATCCCACTTTTTTGTTTTTGTGAGCAATCTGGTCATGAGAGTTGTTCTCATCCCGTACAAGATGCTATTTGCATATGCAGAAGCAAGCAAGTTAAAACTAAGCTCTATAGCAAAAGCAAAAGTTCTGTAGCGCAGCATGTCTATCAGACTGATGTAACCCATACAAGGCATGGTGCTTAAGTTGAGCTAGTTAGAATGTTCTAACAGAGATGGCCATGGTCAAAGATAACACACACTGTAAAGAACAACTTAGGTCTTAATAGTTCTGATCTTTACATTTCGCTCTTCTTATTGACAGAAAGGACTTGATTATGTCCGAACACATTGCATACAGAGACTAAGACACAAATCCAATCCTCAGCACTGTCTTTTACAATCTGCTTTAGGGGTATGTTGCATCTTTATTTTTCTAGGATGGTCAAAAATCATAAATTGTTTAATGGTAGCAAGATTTTCTTTAATCTGTAAAGGTAGATCTGGCCAGGCCCTAGCTTCACAGATAGAAAACTTGCAGGCAGACAGCGAGAGCAAAGAAGCTTCATTGCTTTGCCCTATATAAAATTGCACATAATCATGCGTTTTTGCTCATCCTACTAATACTGATCTCTTAATGTTCACACAACAGTTAAGCAATCATGACACTCAGTTTATAAATTAGATGCTTTCTGTTAACCTCTTGGATTATTGTGACAGTCATTGAGGTCAGCGCTAGGCAGGTTTGTCATTTTCATGACAGTTATGCTGTGTTCGTGCTGTCTTGTGGTGAGAGGGTTGCAGCACTTTGCAAAGTTGCTGTTTCTAGGTGTTGACATGAGCTAACTATCTCTTGTGGGTACCATTAAAAAACTTTTTTGCTATGGGGTATTCTCTCTTCCCCCCCCCCCCCCTTTTTTTGGGGGGGGGGGGGGCAGGAGGGAAGGGTATTTGTTTGGTTTTGTTTTCAGCCTAAAATGAAAATGCATGTTGTGTTATAATTAATTTTGACTTTCCCTCTAAGTGTTTAAAATTATGGCAAACTGGCGAGAGAACATATAAATCCGTATGAATATTTTCTCTAATCACACAACAATCAAACAATCATAATAGTCCTAATTCAGATGGGTTTGGGGTACATTCTTCTGACTGATGCTTTTCATCTCAGATTATCGTAACAGTTATTGTGATCAGTGTTCGACTTCATGGGAAATGCTATTTCATATGGTTGATTCTTCTGCTGTTGTTTATTGTGACGATTGCAGTTTACATGGGTTAGTTGCTTCTTGCTGGTATCACTGAAAACCATTAGCTATAAAATATACATTGTCGTTTTTATTTTGTTGTTGTTTATTTTTTCTTGATATATTTTTAAACTTTGTTATTGAATGTTATTATTTTTATTTTGTTATTTTATTTATTTGTCTTTTAAATTCTTATTCTAATTATCATTATTTGTTAACTTTGTTCACAAATAAAGTTAACCTTGTTGACTATTCGTTAACTATTACTTTATTTGTTAACTTTGGCTTTGAATTTTAGTTTTATTTTGTTATGGTTTTTTTTTTTTTTAATTTGTATTTTAATTTTTTATTCTAATTAACTTTTCCTTTTGAAATTTTTTTTAAGTATTTTTTAATTTTAATATTTTAATATATGTTGAGGAATGGCTTGAATTGTAGGGACATGGTTCTATGGAACAGCTGCTTGAACAGAGTGTGTAGGCCAGACTCCATCGTGCTGTTTACTGCTCACAGCTTAGCTGGTGTGCTGATGCAGCAAGGCCACCACAGCCTTGAGACTGTGCTTGCAGTTGCTTCTAAGATAGCAGCATGTGAAACAAAGTATGTGTGAAACAAAGAACTACTGAGAAAGGAGTTTGTGAAGTTGCACGTAGGCCTAACTGCAAGTAGGCTGGATATTATAATGTAACCCTGGACTAATAGCCAATGGAATAATGACACTTGTGCATATTTAGCTGAGATGCTTTATAAGCTGTGATTTCGAGCAATAAAGTTGAAGCTTGCTTATCAATCATATTGATTGCTGTGAGTCTTTCCCTCACCGTTTCTCGCCGTCGGATCGCGTCCCGACAAATATATTTTAAATTCATTTTTTAAGTTTAATTTTTTACTGCTTACTTTTTTTATCTTATTTTTATATTTAATTTTTTTATTACTTTTTGCATGTTTGTTTTATTTACTCTATTTTTTCATTTTTTAATTTCAATTTTTATTTTTAATTTTTAAAATTCTAATTTTTTTAAATTTTAAAAATGTCTGTTTATTTAAACTTTTTTTTTAAATGTTATTTTGTTTTGTTTTTATTTTCTTATTCTAATTTTGATGTTTTGGGTTTTTTTTTTTAATTTTTATATTCCTTTGAGGTTTTTTATTTCAATTTTTTAAATGTTATTTTGAATTATTTTTTAAATTTTATTTTTAATTTAATTTGCTTTATTTTTAATCTAATTTTCAATTTAGATTTTTATACCTTTTTAATGTATTTTTTTATTTCTTTTTTCATTATATATATTTTTACTTATAATTTTTAATAACTTTTGTAATGCTTAAATTTTAATGTAATTTTTTTTCCTTTAACTTAAATCTAATTTAACTTTTTTATCTATTTTTTTTAAATTTTACTTTATTTGTTAATCTATTTTTCTTGTTGTTTTAGCTCTAATTTTTTAAATAGATTTTTTCCTTTTAATTATTTTTTTGTTTTTATTTAAGGTTTTTTTTGCTGGGTTTTTTAACCTTCTTTTTATTTATTTTTAATTATTTTTCATTTATTTTTTTATATTTTTAATAGGTTTTTTGTTTGTTTTAATTTAGTAGTCTTAATAATCCTTATGGTTTTTGTTAATAGTTATTTTTTGTTAGTAATCCTTATGGTTTTGGTTTGGTTTGGATGATGATGATGATGATGATGATGATGATGATGATTATGTTTTTATTTAGTTGTTGTTTTTAATTATTTTGTTCCTTTGTCCTGGCTCTGGTGAAGTCGCAGCAAATCAAATGACCAGAACAGGCCACAGCTTGTGTTCCCAGTTTCCTCTGGGTCCCAGTGACAGGATCTCAACACTGCTGGGAGATGGCAGGGGCTAAGGCTGCCAGTGGCTTCTTGACCATAGCACTCAATTCAATGTCATCACCAAACTTGCTGAGGGTGCAGCACTCAATCACACTGTTTGCATCATTGATGAAGATATTAAATTAACTTCTTAACATTTCTGCACAGAGGTGCCCCAGGAAGTTCCCACTCCCAGGTGTCCTGGTTGCTAGGGGAACCAGTTCTTCTTCTGGGAACAACACAGCAGGGGGCTTGGCAATGCCAGTGAGTTAAAAAGTCATCAGCTGCAGCACTTCCTCATGCACTGATATAGGTGAAGCAGGCAATGCCACAGCTTGCCTTGGCTGCTGCTGGGCTTCCCAGGCACAGTCCCACTACCAAACTGGGCTTGCTGAGTCCTCCTGCAGCAGCAGCCTCAGATGCTGAAACTGCTGCTGCTTCACGGTCAGCCGGATTACATTGCTGTGGAGCCTCTCAGCCTCTTGCCACTTGGTCAGGCCCACCTGCAGCTTCTCTATGAGTTGCTTAGTCTCCATCCTTGTTTTCTGGATGGCTAGTGAGTGTAGGAGAAGTAGGAGTGCAGGAGAGTGTAGGTGTGCCCTAGCCAGTGCTGAGTACAGGGGCAGAATGACTTCCCTGCTCCTGCTGGCCACACTATTCCTGTTACAGAAATGAGCTTTGAGGAAGAGTAGGTTTGGACTAGTTTGAGGGTGGTGAGACTCTGGAATAGGCTGCCCAGGGAGGTTGTAGGTGCCTTCTCCCTGGGGGTTTTCAAGGCCAGGCTGGTTGAGGCCTCAAGCTGCCGAATCCAGTAGTGAGGCATGCCTGCCCTTGGCGGGGAGGTTGGGAGTAGGTTATCTCCAAGGTCCCTTCCAATCTAAGCAATTCTATGATTCTGTGACATGTAGAAAACACATTGCACACATAGTGTGAATGATCCATTACCTTACCAGTTTCTTTTCTGTAAAACAAGATGAGAACAATGGTTCCTCCATTCTCCAAACACCTGAACACTTGACAGCCTTGCAGTGGCAAGTTGTAATCCATTCCTTGCAGAAGGGATTTTTTCCAACCCTGATTCAAAACCTGCTTCCCAATTTTTCACAGACCTGGCCCTTTCCCTGTGCTTATAGCCATCACTAGAAGGAAGATGTCAATAAACCAGGGTTTTCCTCAGAGGCAAAAGCACAAGATGACTTCCACTCTAGTTACAGAAACTCTGTACTGAAGTGCAGTAGCTAGATGGAAGTGTTTTTCAACTATGCTGAGCTAATACAACTGAAATGCGTGCCATTGGCTTATCAAAACACAGCCCATATGTTTCTGTGTAATTATTCTGATGGAATAAATATTTTGTACAACCACCATAATGATATGCTCTGCAGGTGTTGCATAATACAGGTTATCTTGCTTGTAGTTTGATCTAGCATTTCTGGACATGTCTCGTGTGTCCTTGTATCAAATTGACTGCCAAAGCTGTATACGATGTGTAATGTTTATAGCTTTAACCTTACATGCATTTCCCTTTTGTAAAGCACATTTTTATTAGTTAGTTTCAGATTGCTCCCTGCAGTTGAGAACACACATATTCTTTAGGTATATATTTTCAGCCACAACAACAATTTTCTGCTCTTAGTATCATTTTCCCTGTTACTATTTTTGTTTTAATCTCTATGTATAATTTACATCCCCGGATGTTTAACATTTCTTTACTTTGTTGTATGTACATCTCTTCTGTTTTAGTAAGGTCATGCCCTTTTGCTGTAGAAATGTTTAAGAGTGGCTTGACCCTCAGAAGAAATTGCTTCTCTTCATACCTGAATCAAGGTATTACTAAGATACTGCCTCCAATGGTACATGATTTCGACAAGGTCCATTCTTGCTGTTGGTTATTAATAGGAAAGAATGATTGCATTTTCTCACATTCACATGTTTAAGGCCATGGATAGTTGACATATGTTACTGAATCAGGAAAACAAATAAAATTACAAATTATAGGCCAACAAATCTTTTCTTGGGTTTAACTTTGTTGTTTCTATCCCTTCAAATTTTAGTTGCCATATTCAGCAAATATTTTACCTTTTACATCACTGATTAAACTAAGAGGCAAAATAATTTAAAGGCTCTGACTCCTCTTGAGTGTCAGAAATTCAGATGCTTATTAAGTACTTTAAAGTGTATTTCTTTAAACATATATTGTTTCACATCCAGTAGTCAGTAAAACATTTAGCATTTGTGTATTCTTAAATTTATTTAAATATTATAACCTTTTTTTCTGTAGTTCAAGGAAAGTTTTAAAGGCTGTATACGTTATTTCCTCATTCTGAAAGAATGACTAACCCTAATTGCACCAAATATAGTCTTCCTCTTGCCTTTTGTAGTTAGAAAAATAAATTTGCCTTTACAAAGTGTTATGTCTTTGCTTGTTCCTAATAAAAATATCATGTCTCCACTCACTCTCTATTTGAAAGGTTAAGAAAGACCAATGATCAGAGGAGAGAACAGCGAGTCAGTGCTAGAGATGGGTCTGGACTTAAGTCATACACCGCTCTGAATCCTATTTTTCCCCCTGTTCTTTCTTCCATAAATTAAAAACCTATTCTGGAACAACAGCAATCAGCCTTTTTTGTCTGTCCCAAAATACTCCTGAAGGTGCAGCTACATAAACTGGAGTTTCTTGTGATGAAACATGAATCTGTTGTAGTTTTCCCTCCTCCAAAGTTTTTAGGAAAATTAAACTGTTATCCTCTGCCTTCTCCACTGACCTTTGGCTGTAACTACTGGGGACAGAGAGGAGGAATAAATGGTGAAAACAAACTCCATGACATTTCTTCAAAGGCTCTTTGTGAGAAATAAGAGAACAAGTCACGAGGCATGACTACACCAGCCCCATGTTAAACAGAGAGGGAAAATCCTGACACTTGTAGACACTCTTTATAGAGCTAATCACTTGAGAACTGAAAGAAGTTGTGAGCCCAAAGCAAGTTAAATACAGTACAGTGACATCTCCAAATAATGGGATATGCAGCATGTGATCAGGACACAAGGATCTGGACATCCTTCCCAAAACAGGCCCTTGGTAAAGTGTTTTTGAAGATCTCATTGCCTTGACTCATAAGCTGTCTTGTTTCTGATTTTTTTTCCAATTTTCTCCTCCAATTTCAGTGGGGAAAGGGGGCTGACCAAACAGCTTATTGGGAACTTGTGTTCCAGCCAGAGCCAATCCACTCCAGAAATCCAGCAAAAACCAAGTTGTCTGTAAGCTTTGGGCTTAAGACTAAACAACAAAAAGACATAAAGGAATACAGGCTGCCAGTCTCTGCTTCCTCACATTGTCTGTGCACTGAACTTCACATCAGAAAGTTAGGAGACTTGGTTTTCAATGAACTTAGAAGCTATCATTTTATAGATGTGCAAAGTACTATGAGACTGATTACACAGCTCTTTAAGTAAGAGAGTCTATCTGATCTTCTGCAATGTCAGTGAGACCTTGAACTGCTCAGTATTTCCAACAGCAATTTATAAAGTCCAGTTTCTAGAGGAACACTGGAAACATAACATGAATTAATCTGCAGGTTAATAAGCACAAAGTAAGGTATAAACATCCAACGTGAACAACTTCCATCATCTACTTCTATCCCTTTCTTGTTGATTAGGCATATTGTTCTTAAATCTGTTCAGTAAGTGTAAATCTTACTCCAGCAACTTTCATTCTGTGAGAATCCAGGGAATTCTTTTCTCAGCTCCTTTATCTTCTTGCCTGAAGGCATGTGTATGGAAGACACAATCTTCAGAAGCTAATACAAAATACTCCACACAAGACATGAGCTGTAAAAGATAACTGAAATGGTTACAAAAGCAACAAAGCACGCATAACAGAGTATTCTTAAAATAAAAATGCAGCCTTTATTGATTCTATTTTGTCAGCTATTATAATCTTGTACCTTATAAACTATGTTCATGAATTGTATCTGAAAGTTTTAATTCCCACATTAAAATTGGAATTTGTTTTTTAATTTGCATGCATTCTTAAAAACAAATACTATGTAAGTGGGGCAAAACTGTCTTGTGGGCTTATCCTTTTCCAACTGCACATTGGTTCTGCACATTGGCCATAACAACCCCAGGCAGAGCTACAGGCTGGGGTAAGAGTGGCTGGAGAGCAGCCAGGCAGAGAGGGACCTAGGGGTACTGGTCAATGGTAGGCTGAACATGAGCCTGCAGTGTGCCCAGGCAGCCAAGAGGGCCAATAGCATCCTAGCCTGCATCAAGAACAGTGTGGCCAGCAGGAGCAGGGAGGTCATTCTGCCCCTGTACACTGCACTGGTTAGGCTGCACCTCGAGTATTGTGTCCAGTTCTGAGCCCCTCAGCTTAGGAAGGATGTTGACTTGCTGGAGCGTGTCCAGAGAAGGGCAACAAAGTTGGTGAGGGGTTTGGAACACAAGCCCAATGAGGAGAGGCTGAGGGAGCTGGGACTGCTTAGCCTGAAGAGAAGGAGACTCAGGGGTGACCTTATTACTCTCCACAACTACCTGAAGGGAGGTTGTAGACAGGCGGATGTTGGTCTCTTCTCCAAGGCACCCAGTACCAGAACAAGAGGACACAGTCTCAGGCTGCACCAGGGGAGGTTTAGATTGGATGTTAGGAAGAAGTTCTATACAGAGAGAGTGATTGCCCATTGGAATGGGCTGCCTGGGGAAGTGGTGGAGTCGCCATCTTTGGAGATGTTCAGGAGGAGATTTGATGGGGTGCTTGGTGCCATGGGTTAGTTGTTTGGGTGGGTTGGATTGGCTGATGGGTTGGACGTGATGATCTTGAAGGTCTCTTCCAACCTGGTCTATTCTAAAAATTCTAAAATTCTAAATTCTAAAAATTGTTTGAAATTGTTAATGCTCCCTTATTGTGACAGTATCTCCCTCTCGAATATCCAAACCTGTAAATAAACCTCTAATTTGGTATGTATTTTGGGACAGGACTTTTCCAGGACAATAAAAAAAAATTCCATTTTCGCAATTCCTGCCTCACATTCATAATTAATAACTACAACACATGCTTGAAGCCACACATATGTACAGCACAAACTTCAGGAGCTAACACATAACATCCCACAAAAGACAAGAGTGGTAAAAGATGACAGAATAGAATAGAATAGAATAGAATAGAATAGAATAGAATAGAATAGAATAGAATAGACCAGACCAGGTTGGAAGAGACCTTCAAGATCATCACGTCCAACCTATCATCCAACACCACCCAACCAACTAAACTGTGCAACCAAGCACCCTGTCAAGTCTCCTCCTGAACACCTCCAGTGACGGCGACTCCACCACCTCCCCGGGCAGCCCATTCCAATGGGCAATCACTCTCTCTGTGTATGACCTCCAGCCTGAACTTCCCCTGGCACAGCCTGAGACTGTGTCCTCTTGTTCTGGTGCTGGCTGCCTGGGAGAAGAGACCAACATCCGCCTGTTTACAACCCCCCTTCAGGTAGTTGTAGACAGCAATAAGGTCACCCCTGAGTCTCCTCCTCTCCAGGCTAAGCAACCCCAGCTCCCTCAGCCTCTCCTCATAGGGCCTGTGTTCCAAGCCCCTCACCAACTTCGTTGCCCTTCTCTGGTCTCGTTCCAGCAAGTCAACATCCTTCCTAAACTGAGGGGCCCAGAACTGGACACAGTACTCAGGGTGCAGCCTAACCAGTGCAGTGTACAGGGGCAGAATGACCTCCCTGCTCCTGCTGGCCACACTGTTCTTGATGCAGGCCAGGATGCCATTGGCCCTCCTGGCCACCTGGGCACACTGCAGGCTCATGTTCATCCTACCATCAACCAGCACCCCCAGGTCCTTCTCTGCCTGGCCGCTCTCCAGCCACTCTGACCCCAGCCTGTAGCTCTGCATGGGGTTGGGACTGAAATGCTTACAAAAGCAATAAAGCACACAACTAAAAGTATTCTTCCAAAAAAAGCAGCCTTTATTACAATACATGCCAAAGTAAAAGTAAGGTCGCACTTTTCAACACCCTCTATGAATCGTATTTACAGGTTTAACACTGGAATTTCTTTGGGGTTTTGTTTGGTTGGTTTTTGGGGTTGGGTTTTTTTTTGGTTTTTTTTTTTTGTATTTGCATACATTGTTACAAATAAATATTATAAAATGTGACTGAAGAACAGATGCATATAAGGAGAAAATGGAACGCTGGCTTAAAATGAAGCCATTGCAGATTAGAGAATGCATTCTTTTAGAACATTAAAATACATGCTACTTGAACTGAGAAAGTAAACTTCTGTTAAAAAAGCAACAGATCACCTACAAACGAGCAAGGTGAGCCTTTCTTGTTTGTTTTTTTTTCATAGTGTCACGTGAAAGTTACACAGGAGACCCCAGTGATCACTAGGGAATCTGCCACAATCCAGTTTTTCCAACCCAACTAAGTCCATACTTTGTGGTTTAATACATCCCCCTTCTGCTGCAGGCCGCAAGAACAGGCGGTCAAACCTCGTCTTGAACTTGTAGGTTGCATTCAGGTTGGAGTTGGACTGCGTGTCCCAAGTGTAGCGGCAGTGCTCAGGTTTACCCAAAAGCTCCCAGATATCCACAATGTTGCCAGGTAACTTACCAAGTCTAGCAACCTAAAGCAGGGGAGAAGGAGGTAGAGAATACACAGGATAATGAATTCACAAATTTTGCCAAAGCCAGAAAATATCACTCTCTTCTGCAAAACAGGAATTGCTAAACCCAAAGATACTGGAGCTCTTTATAAATTGTGGTATTTCTGCAGGATAATCTAATGCCTGACCAGTTCTTGCACTACTTTTGAAATCCAAACCATGTTCCAAATAAACATTCAGCTCTGAGATTCTGAGGTTTGGGAGTCAACACAATGTTGCCTGGAACAACATCATTCCAGTTCACTGCAACGGAATTTCAGGATGGGGAAAGATGGAACACTGACCTTTTAATAGTAATGCAAAAGTTTCACTGTTAGCATTAGCAGCCAAAATGAACTTCCACTTTTGAATGTCTTGATGAGGGGGGATTCATTTTAAACTCCCAAGATCCACTTTGTCAGAGCACGCTCTTCTTTCACACTTCCTACAAGCATTAACTCTGAGAACCAGAGTCGACAAAGTAAAGATCAGGTTCTCAAAACAAGAAGATGTCTCTGAAGTTGAAAACTTTATCAACACTCCCTGTGTGTTCTCAGATATAAGGCTTGCAAATAAAGTGTTTTGTTATTGAGGTGGGGAGTAGAGCTCAGCTGTAACAATGCCTCAGGACAGCAGTGGCAGCCCTTCCACTTGTGAGACACACTTCTACTTTTTAAGAGTAGATGTTGCCTATCTCTGTTCCACCTAAGCAGGGCATTGCTCCTAAAGAAATAGAAAAGTCTGAGAAGATTATGTCAGAATACCTTCTCAAAATAACAAGGTGGCTTATTTCTATTTACCTCACTGTCTCTGAGGTTTGTATCCCCTCCAAATATAACAGTGGTAGACTCTGACTCCTCCTGCATTTTCTTTAATGCTATTTGCAGCTGCTTTACACGCTCCTTTGAGTGTGATTTAGTGCTCTCCAGATGAGAGGTCATAAGGCAAAGTTCAATACCAGATACGCTCACCTGTGCATGAAACAAAGAGGTAATCTCACTATCCACACCATGATAACAAGTTCAAAGACAAACTCTATTCACAAAATATATGACAGAGCTCTGGTTAATGTTGGTTTTACACTGAGGAAAAGCGACTTAGAGGAAGGGAGCAGGATTTCATTTTGTTTGTAACTCAGAAGCTATGAGACTAGAGAACAAAGCACAGACAGTTACTTCCATAGAAGGTTCAAGTTTGTTAGTATCAAATGCAGCTGAGTTTGTATGTTTGGAGAAGCTGGTTTTCCGCTGTTTGAGAGTGTCACGGAGTAAAGCCAGTTCCGTCTTTTCCCAGACTTTGATGTGAAAGCACAAATACAGCTGTTTCATACATACTGACTCACTCACATGCACAACTAAAAGGTTCCTCATCATGGAGGTTGTTGGAAAAGGTATTATCTCATGTTTCAGCAGCTTCACTCTTGATTTCTTCAACATTATGGCAGTGAAATAGCCAACTACATCACCTAAAGGACAACAGGAAAAGACACAGTCAAGAATAGTTTCTACACTGCCATAAAGAAGTTAAGGTTCTGAAAGAGACCTTTATACTGTGATCTGGGAGAATCACATTAATTTGTAGGACATAGAAAGTCAGTTCCAAGTTTCAAAATGGTGGTGTGAATGTTCCATATTTTTTAAATGCAAATATTTAAGAAATTACTGATCTATGGCACTTCTTGGGCCACCTTTTCAAAATGCAGAGAAAATGCACATGAAACCATCAGGAAATCAAGCTTTTCCCATCAGTAGTCTGCATTGAGCTATATCCTGATACCATATCACTGGAGGTAATTTAAGTGCTTCCTTCTTCACTCTGCTCTTTTCATCCAGAGATTTCAGCAAGGAGCATGGAACAAAATTAAGCTTACTTTTTCCAATCTCTGTCTTTAGATACTGAGGGTTATTTTTTACCTGGAATAATAGTGTAGTTGCTGAGTCTCTTCTGTAGAAGACCAAGATGTGGTGGTACAACCTCTTGTAAAAACACAACATCTGGACTGTATCTGAAAGCAGCACGAGAAGATTTTAAACTAACTACTCAAAGGCAGCACTGTTAGACTCCAAGGTCAAATAGAACAGGGATTTCAGGTGCACCTTATCCTCATCTTCCTATGTTGTAAGAAACCAATTTTAGAAAAAAAGAAAAAAAACTCTCTCCATCACATTCAGTGGCAGAGACAAATCACTGCCATAGGGACGGGACAGACATGGATCTGACATGATAATAAAATGCATTACTTCTTTATACCATTGAAGCTGGCTACATGGCAATAGAGAGATGAAGCGATACTTACAATCTCACATAAGAACAGACTCCTCTAGCTCGGTCTATTAGATTTGCTACATCCAGCCCATCAATGTTCCAGGTTAGCAGTGAGAAGCTGCTGTCATCTTCTTGTTGCTTCAGATCTGCACTATTGACACCATCATTACTAGTAGTTGCATCATCTGTGAGGTCAATACTGAAGAGAGAGTTTACTTGTTTGTCAGCGTGCATAATGATATATATCCCTGCTGCAATTACCTCCCTTATCTTCTGAAGGAAAGCTTTAGACCCATCTCAACTTGGAGGTGACCAACTAAAACTTTCCCAACAAATGAGTCAACATACATTGAAAGTGCAGTGACTAAAATATGCAGGCTCAATCATACGTAGCCTTAGTACCGAGGTGTAGTAAGCAGCTTTTCCTGATGGCCACAGACACAGGAAAACATCTCACATTCCGATTTAACTGAAATCAGACAGCAACCAATGTAAACTGTCTTTAGCTCAAGCAATGGGTTTTCCCAGGTTTACCCTTCCAAGTCTCTCCCCAGTCCCACTGGGAGGGGAGGAAGCAAGAGCTGTGTGCTGCTCAGCTGCCCACCAGGGTTAAATCACACCACCAATCCAGTGTGAATTACTCAAGTAAAGGGAAAGTCTGAAACAAAATACATTGAACAGTATAGTAAGAGTTGACAAACTGTATTTTGGCACAGTTGAGATTCTAGAGTTTTGTTTCTATACATAGTATTTGTATGCACCCATGAAAATAAGGTCTGGAACCAAAAGAGGACTTAGTAATGGTTTATGTTCTTCCTGCTGCACAAACACTGTAGGACTCTGGTACTACGCACACATGATCTAAACTGAAGTGAGAAAGAAAAGCTGGCAAAGGAGGGGAAGCTCAGAGACATTTAAGTAGGTAAATAATGTGGTATATGCTGCCAGTATTTCCCTGATGACTTTTTTACATTTATACTGTCATCTGAACGACTATGAGATGAAACATGAAAGTCTGCATAATCAAAAGAGATCCTCCCCTGACTGGGAGTTCTCCAGGCAGTCCTCTCTCTCAACACATTCTGTATACAACAGCTCAAGACAGAGCCAACAATACAAAGGCAGAGGCTGGTAAAGAAAAAGGTGCTGCCAACTGGATATGACTAAATGCTGACTCATCATGCACTATCTGGAGACCAATGCAACCATTCAGTAAGCTTCCAATGTTTTTATACATACGCATCGAGCAAAAGCAGGCATGCTGTTATCAAATATAGCTTATCCAGAACGATACAGATCCTAAGGCCTCTTTTATATAACATGCAAGTCAGTAACAAAAAATCTACAGGAAACAACTTTCCCTCTGGGCTCTGAATGCCAAGGATTTGTAAAAACTCAATTCCACATGCAGTTCAATACTTTTGGTGTGCCCTACTAAGTATGCTGTGAGATCATCTGTGTAGGACACAGATCTTCATTCCCCCAAGTACATTTAACAAGGTGTGCCTGTATCTGCCACTCTTATTTATAGGAATAGAAGTATGCATACATCTAGTACATGACATACATACACTAACAAACAAATGTGTGGGTATGTACAGTAAAATCCCCCTATCGATTGCTGCACAAAATTAGACAATGAAAATAAAATTGACTTGTCCCTTCTCCAGAACGCTCACAATCTACTGATACCCCTCTCAAGAGGAGCTGCCTATTCTCCTCCACGGGAGCAGCCTTGGGAAGCAACATCTAGCGTGGAAACATCAGTGTGAGGAAGGGAAACCCCCTCAGCAGAGGTGCGAGGTCTGGCGAAGCTCTAAGATGAGGGCTGCTCCCCAGAATGAAGCTATAACCCGGAAGATAATCCTACCCAGGTGCCCCCGATCTGCCTCCTTCCTGCCGTACCGATTGCCCCTGCTCGGAGGTCACCTACCAGATCACGGGCGCTTCGCGGGCTGGCCGTTCCTCGCCTGCTGGCTCCACCTCCACAACTTCCTTCACTGTCGGCGGCTCGAAATAGGCATCCAGCGCCCTCTGAAACACAAGGGTGGATAACAGATGGTAGGGAAGGGACCACAACCCCGGGGCAGCCCCGGACCCTGCCGCTGGTCGTACCTGCAAGTGCCCTCCGGATCCCCCCGCGGATCGTACCTGCAAGTGCCAGTCGTTACCGGCCAAGAAGCTTTGCGCAACCTCCGTATCGCTACATGTGATGGCAACGAACTCACAACACAGCACCTTCCTCCGCTTCGCCAGGTGTAACGACTCCTCTTCCTGCTCCCGCTGCTCCTCCCCCGGCAGCGGCTCCCCAGCCTGCGGCACCCGGGACACCCCAATCTCGTTCCCATCCCTATCCCCATCCCCATCCCTATCCCCATCCCCATCCCTATCCCCATCCCCATCCCTATCCCCATCCTCCTGCCACTGCGCCTCCGCCGCCGCCTCCATGGCTCCCGCGTCGGAAGTCAGGGGCAAGCCCCACCTACCGAGATTGCCGTTCCGGAGCGCGGCTCGGCCGTTGGTGGTGGACTGACACCATGGGGTTTACGTTGGAGAGCTTGAGAGAGGCCATGAAGTACATGGTAGAGTCGCAGGGCTTCGATCGAGTGCTCCGCAAGGTACGGGCAGGTCGCTGGAAAGGGCAAGCGGGGAGCGTCCCGCTGCCGGCAGCCTCTGGCGCCAGAGGGCAGTTCGCCCGCGGCGGGGCTGCTCTTTTGAAAGCCTGTTTGTCCCCTCTCACAATAAAAGGCTGAACCAGGACCCGGGCGAGGTCAGGCGAAGCTGTGCCACTCTGCTGGGGTCCACTGTCTGGGAGACTCGGGCCAGGCGGCGGAGCTGGAGGAGGCCTAGGCCGCGGCCTGCGCGGGGGTTGTTGGACGGCGATGGCATAGCTGTGGGTTACTGCGGGAACCCCCTGGTACTCTCCTGATGTTGTTTGCCCAGTTTCTTGATCTCGGATCTACACATGGTAGAAAACATGCACAATGACAGAGTGGTAGGTGCTGGAAGATACCGCTGGAGGTCACCTGTCCCGCCCTGCTTGCTAAAGGAGGGTCACCCAGAGCCTGGACCCAGTACTCGAGATGTGACCTCACTAGGGCAGAGTAGAGGAGTACAACCTCACTTGACTTGCTGGCTAAGAGTTACTCAATAATTTCCTTTTTAAATACTAGTGCTGCCTTCTGTTACCTCTCTGAAGGTGAGGATTGTGCTGAATGACCTTCCATGATTTATTTAGGAACTAGTAGTCTTCATTTGTAATACCTATGACTAAGCTAACTTCCAGGACTGTGAAGTTATTAAATAAATGACTAGTCTTCTCTATCTAAAAGTAAAACACCAGCTCATCATAGCATCTCATACCTCATCTTGAAATCAGACTGAAAGCACAAGCACCTCAGTGAGTTTCTGCGGTCCAGTATAGAGAAATGCATTTGGTAAATTTCTAATGTAATGCTGTGTTATGATAAAAAAGCTGAAATTATGTTACTGAGTTATCTTAAATTCTGTAGCATGCAGTAGCGTAGCTGCTGTGTAGAGTGGTCCTGTGAAGTGGTTTCACTGTTCTCATTAAATTTTGCAACTCTCACGCTATTTGGGGGAAGTTTAGGCTTGATCTTAGAAAGAAGTTCTTCACAGAATGAGTGCTCGCCCATTGGAATGGGCTGTCCAGGGAGGTGGTGGGGTCAACGTTCCTGGAGGTGTTTAAGAAAAGACTGGATGAGGCACTTAGTGCCATGGTCTAGTTGATTAGGTAGGGTTAGGTGATCAGTTGGACTTGATGCTCTTGGAGGTCTCTTCCAACCTGGTTGATTCTGTGATATAATTTCCATTAAAATGATTACCCTTGAATATAGAAAGGAATAAACCTTTATTAGAATAAACCAAACCAGGTTGGAAGAGACCTTCAAGATCATCGTGTCCAACCCATCAACCAATCCAACCCACCCAAACAGCTAACCCATGGCACCAAGCACCCTATCAAGTCTCCTCCTGAACACCTTCAATGACGGCGACTCCACCACCTCCCCGGGCAGCCCATTCCAATGGGCAATCACTCTTTCTGTATAGAACTTCTTCCTAACATCCAACCTAAATCCACTAAATTCTGTTAAATAATTAAATTATCTATTTTCTATTGATTTGTGCTACTGTGACATGCAATGATGCAATAAATCTCTGAAAACCAGCCATGCCAAAATGTACGTGTTTTGTATTGCAGAGGAGCAAATGTAATATTGGAATCTGATAGCTTCACGATCCAATACATTTAATAGAAAGTGGCAATTTCAAAGCAGCTCTTTCTGTCTTGTTTCCTCAAGACACGTTGGTCTTGCATATAAAAAGTTTTTGTAAAGAGTCTAATTAGTTCTTATTTACCTCTTCATTGTGACAATTGTACGCTGTCTTTAAATCATTCTAAGTGGAGTGCAAATGCAGTATTTCAGCTCATACAGGTAACTGGCTGCAAGTGAGCCTTGGGAGACAGGCTTCCTGCCTTGCTCTGGAATACTTTTAGACTTTTCCTGCAGTCTCCTAGTATTACGATGCTATGAATGTAATCATAGTAATACTAAAAGTACAGTTGTGTCTTAATTTGAAGTACATGTTGTTTTTCTCAGAGACACCTGAAGCCTTTCCTGCCAAACCTAAATATGACACAAGATTTTTCCTGTTCTAGAGAAGACAGGCTTTAGTCTCAAACTTTCCAGCCTCAGCCTCAAACTTGGCTTCTGGGTTAATTCCAGTGTGGTATCAACATAAGACTTAAGGCCCTTTGTGTGTTTTAAAGCCCTTTCTCCAGAGAAGTAAGCATGGCAGTAGTGGCTGGAAGCCAAAGCAGCATACTGCTCACGGAGAAAGACATGTGGGAGGGCAGGCACAGAAGTACTGAAGAGGTGCAAACCAGCAGCTCTAGCTGTGTGAGTCCTGGAAGCACTCACAATACTGAACTATTTTCGTCAAGGACAGCAGACAGCTAGTGCCAGATCAGAGCAATGACAAATGAAACCAGATGCTTTCCTTGCCTTGCTGATGGATTTGAGCTCTCCCCAATGGCAGTAGAAGCCATCTGCTCCCGGTGTCAACCATCAGAGAAGTCCTTATTAAAAATTCTCTCAGAAACTTAGGCTTCCAGTCATTGCAGTGCAGCATAAGCCTGGTGTAGGACTTGGGACTTTAATTCATCAGGGGCTGTTTCTATATTAGGACACTGCCTTGGGGATTCCCCCTATGCTTAATTCCTGCCGTTTCCATTGATGGGCTGTGTACTCCATCATCATCATTTATCTTAGTATCATTTCCCTGCAAAATTTGGATAGTTTTGTGTATCAGAAGTGGACATTGGCCAAAATTGATCTCTTACACTGCGTTACAAATAAGGAGTAGTGTGACTGGAGACAATGTCAGTCTTAATTCTTTTTAAGATTAAAAACATTTAACCCAACTCAGCTGATACTGATGTGAAAACATGAAAATTAAAGAAAAAAGGAAAAGAAAAAAAAGAGCAGCCTTTGTAAATAAATAGAAAATGAATAGGACTTACTGTACATATTGTGGCCACATTTCACTTGTGGCAGTCTAATGGTACTTCACCATACACATTTACACCTACAACTAAGACTTTGAAGTTACCCCAGAAAGATACCTGCTTTCAGATTTTGAAAATATATCAAGTTTTTATACAGTGCTACTAAGTGAAGAAGCTTTAAAAAAAACAAACATTTTAAATACTGAATATCAGTAACTGCTTGATCTCAAAAAAAAAAATCCCCCTTCATGTGTTGGCTACAGGGAGGAAGCATAGTCCCATAGATTGCCTGTAATTTTCCATCTACACCCATGGGCTGCAGTAAAAGCGTATATGCAAGTCATGATGCTGTGGTACAGCATGACACAGCCTTGCACACTTTTGCCCAGAAATACAAGTTTCAGTCCAGGGAGGCCAATCTGATTGGCATTTCCAGTGCTTGTTTCCATGCACAGAATAAAAATCGGAATACTGATTTTTACTGGAGTTGCTCCAGTATAATGATCAGTGAATTACTGTCGGTCTCACTTCCATTTTGTGAGCTCATAAAGACAACTCATAGTTATGGTACACACAGATAGAGGAGTTTTGTGTTCCCTCTAATCTTTTTTTTTCAGTCACAGGTGAAAGCAAAAGGAAAGCTGCAGGAGCATGTTGTTTGCTAAGCAATTCCTGGGAGCATAGCAAGTATTGAAGTTTGTTAAGCTGTCCATTTACATATCTGCACTAGAAATGCAAATTTTTCTGTGGCAACAGTCTCCTGTTCAAAATTTATGGAAATACTTAATGTGACAGCTGAACTACTGTATTTTGCATCTTTTAATTTGTCTCATGAGTCCAAAATTCAACAAGATTTATTTTCAGTTTGACTGAAGGCAGTATTGTGTGTTGGTAATATTGTCAGTAAGCTTTTTATTCCTCTTGGTTATACAGGTGAAACTTCTTTCTGCAACTCCTGGAAAAGTTGTCTGTGAAATGAAAGTAGAGGAGGAGCATACAAACAGAGGTGGTACGTTACATGGAGGCTTGACAGCCACACTTGTGGATGTTGTGTCGACAGCAGCGTTGCTATACACAGAAAGAGCAGTGCCAGGGGTCAGTGTGGACATGAACATCACGTAGGTACCATCCACTGTGTTTACCAGAACCTACTAACAGTTCTTCACCTAACATGGTATTGACTCCATTGTACATAATTTCTGTGCTTTAGTACTCACTTAGAAAGAGGTGTTTTCTTGTCTTGATTCATTGGGGGGGATTGTATTTGAGGATGTTGCCATTTGGTTGCAAATTTTGAGTTGGACTTTTCTTAACATTTGTTCCACATGTTATAGAAGTGGTACCCATCCATTCATGGAATGTAAAGGGATGTTGAGATATTCATATATATATATATAAAAATAAATAATTTTGATCTTATGAAATTGACTCAGCTTCTGTCTTCCCTTGTGAGGATAGATTAAATTGTGTCCTCAAAGACCAAAATCTAGGGTAAGCAGCTTTCTATAAACCCTTTTTTACTATTAGTCCATAAAATACTAAACCAGGAAAAATCAGGAAACGAGGAAACAGTTTAGCTCTGCTCACATAGAGGGCAAATTACAGATTGAATCAGAATTTCTCAGTCGAGGAAGATTCCTTTGCTTTAGGTGATTTAAAGGTAGTTCCATACTGAGCTTAGTTCTTGGTGCAATGCAAATTTGAAGCACAGTGTTGTAAAGTGAAAAAAAAAAAAAGTGCTGAAACTTCCTTTGATCATGCAATTATAGCTTGCCAGCTTTGATTCATTAATTTTAATGAAGAGATTATGACTGACTGGAACTGAAGTAATCCTGCTTGGAATAAGAGAGTATTCAAAATCTTGGAAAAGTAACCCCTCATCAAAACTGCCTTTAAAAAAATGGGAGATTAAAAAGAAAGCTTTAAAAGTACGTGGGGAATGATCTGTATCTTTAACAGTTTCCCTCCTTTACCCCTCCTCCCCCCCCAGCACTCTTTTGATTTCTTCAATAGCTGGGTGGGACTGGAACATCTATTACAGTTTTATACTACCACTGTAATCACGAGGAAATGACTGGAAATGCAAACCTGAAATTCCTCTGTGATTGTTTTTATTTCCCCTACAGTAATGGAACAAGAGGCCAACACCTGAATTGTTTATGCTATCGAGTGTGCCTCCTTAATTGCATAAGGGCTAAAATCTCATGACAGTGCTGTCTCTGGAGATGATCCAAAATGATTCAGTAGCATAACCTTTAGGAAATGTTACATGAAGCAATATTAATAGCTTTGTTTAGCACAGACTGCTGCTTTCATTGGACAAATGAGATTGGATATCAAATATTGCTATAACTCAACATTTTCTTTTTTGGGAAGGAGCTTTTTTAAAAGCTGGCAGGAAGAAGCTATTTCAGTAATGGAAAGAACAGAGAGAAACAGAGAAACTTTTTTTTTCCCCCCCCTAATCACAAGAGGATCAGCAGCAGCCTCTGAGAATGAAACAAAGATTGAAACCCTGCCCCCATCAGCTAATGGGGCTTGTGCAACCTCAGCATTAGCCATGAGTGACATACTTTTGACATTGTGTCATGTATAAAAATGGCCTGGCTGACAAAATTTATCTCAATAAGATTTATTTGCAGCAATTACACATTCTCCTCTGTAATGCTAACATTTGAATGTTGTTCCCTTACCTCAGACCGTGACTAGATCATGTTCCTCTTAATTCTTTCCAGGCTTTTTGTGGAGAAATGTCTTCCTGTTCCCTGGAGAGTGTGTTTTAAAAGCACACCCTCAAACTCCTGTAAATAAACCCAGTTATCTAATGAATGGAAACAGCATTAAACCTGGAAAATTTGAAGGCTTCCCAGATTTCTGCAACTTTTTTTCTGACTAGGGTATGGGAAGCTGTTAACCTATGCTTAAGTTCCATAGAGAAATGACCTTCTGAAGCCTTTGTAGCAAAGTCATTTCACGGCTAAACCAGCCAGACTAGTTTAGAAAGGCTGCAGGGAGCCACA
The DNA here is from genome assembly GCF_026170545.1 of Melanerpes formicivorus. Classification (NCBI taxonomy): domain Eukaryota; kingdom Metazoa; phylum Chordata; class Aves; order Piciformes; family Picidae; genus Melanerpes; species Melanerpes formicivorus. The sequence continues at coordinate 7,536,072 of NW_027142367.1, read as the reverse complement.
AGTGGCTGGAATAGGACTTGGAGCTGAACTTCTAACTGAGCTCTTTCATACCTAATTGCTGCTGTGCTAAAATGGACTTTTCCTGCAAACCAAGCCCATGAGTTTCTTTCTATCTGTCATATTGTCAGAGAACTCTTATACTGAATTACCACTACAGTACCTAAAGGAACCAAACAACTTTAAGACATGGGGATTTGCAAGCAGACAGTAGGAGAGAGACGTGTCTTTATTACTTTTGCTAATTCTCTTCATGATAATTTAAAATGCAGGAATATTCTTGGATTTGTGCTCTGTACAGCTTCTTACCTGTTCATTTTGTTCTTCATTGAAGATACACTTCTGCTGCTAAAATTGGGGAAGAGGTGCTGATTACAGCTCAGATTTTGAAGCAAGGAAGAAATCTTGCATTTGCCACCGTGGATTTAACAAATAAGGCTTCGGGAAAGTTAATTGCACAAGGTAGACATACAAAGTATCTAGGAAATTAATACTAAGCTGTTCAAAAATAATCATGTTTGACTTCAGAATCCTGTATAGAATGATTTTCTCATTTATGCAATAACACATCATCTGCACAAAGCTCTGATTGTCTGTATTATATAAAGTGAATTTTTCTCACTCCCATAATAGGCAAACAGACTTCTTAATTGTCACAAGCCTAAAATTAGTGCCTATTTGAGAATGGACAACAGTGTGATAGCATGGGGATGCATCTGGGGGTTTTTGGTCAAGACAGCAGAAGGAAAGAGCATTTGGACTGGCATATGGCTTACCAGCATGACAGTGCTTTAAGAGGCCTGTTCTTTTCACCTATGGTGATGTCGTGTGACAAAGCAACCCTCTCATCAGGCCCATCACAGTCACTTTCAAACAACACTGTATGTGCTTACAAACCTGAACTTCTGTGAGGTGGTAGGGACATAGTAAAATTCATCTTGATGGGAACAAAGACTTGCTGGCAAAGAGCAGTTGAAAAACAGAATTTACAAGGACAAGACACTGATTTTCCAACCACATGCAATAGAGAGGGAGGTACCTTCATTCCTTGACAAGGAATCCTGGAGTGAATCAGACCGTCTTCAGATGTCATGGAAGGATAAAAACAAGTTGTGAAATTCCAAACTGCATGAACTTAAGACCCCAGAAGATAACATGAATATGCAGGACTGTTCCAGGAAACCTAATGTAAATGCATGTGTTTCAGAGCAATAGAGCTGCTACTTTGTCTTGTCAGGGTACGGGATCTGAGATGTGAGACTCCTTGCACCAAAACTTGTGCAGCTTTGTAATAAAGATTCCCTGCCTTGTAAAACTTAAAACTGGAGTCTTATGGAGTTTCCTTCTATAGCTGAATTTTACAACAACAGTAGTACAGAGTTCCTGTAACAGTGTGAAACTGGTTTGAAAGTATAAAGCAGGATAATACAGAATGTAATACAGAATGTGATTTACTGACACTGCAACAAATTCAAAAGTAGTCAATAAAGCTTTCTGAGAACACTTTTAGAGATCATGTAATCATTTTGTAATCCCTTCCCTCTAAAAGTTTGTCAGCATGGAGTGGTTGAAAGAGGATGTGACAGAGTCTTTGTACACAAATTCCCCAGGGATTACATAATCTTTATTCATTCCTGAATCTGAAAATACAGTTACGTCAGCAGGGCTTTCCACTTCTCTCTACCTGAAGTTCTGGCTCTGTTTAAAAATCATCAGCTGAGAGTTAGAGATGGTATTAGAATGAATTTGGTGAGCCTTTTATCAAATAAAGGCTGTGGATTGTCTGACTTGTGCTGGATATGGTAGAGTTAAGATGCTGTTCAGCAGCTGAAGGCTTGTCTTCTCCCACTGTTGTGGACAGTTGCTCTCTTCAGACGGATGACAAGCAGTCTTTGGCCCAGCTATTGTGCTGCAATAAAATCAGCAATGATGCTACACCTGCAGTGAAAACTTTTCTTCTCTAGTGGGAGATTTGAAAAAGTTAATCTACACGAGTAAAGGGCATGCATCATTCCTTTTGGTATAGAAAATTACTCTCTTCAGCAATTCTGTGATTTTTAAAATGCATGGTTCAGGATTTTTTTTTTTTTGTTTCTTTACATTCCTAAACCTAAAGAAACAATTTCCAGTCAGTGAGCTGTTCATACAGACTGATTTTCAATATGAAGTTAAACAAGTGTAGCAAAGGCCTTTGACAGTGTCCCCCACAGCAAATTACTGTCTAAGCTGTCAGCTCGTGGCTTGGACCACTACACTCCCTGCTGGGTTAGGAACTGGCTGGAAGGCCGAGCCCAGAGAGTGGTGGTGAATGGTGCCACATCCAGCTGGCGGCCAGTCACCAGTGGTGTCCCCCAGGGATCAGTGCTGGGCCCCATGCTCTTTATCATCTTCATTGATGATCTGGATGAGGGCATTGAGACACTCATCAGCAAATTTGCAGATGACACCAAGTTGGGAACAGATGTTAGTCAGTTAGAGGGTAGAAAGGCTCTGCAGAGGGACCTTGACTGACTGGACAGATGGGCAGAGTCCAAGGGGATGTCATGCAACAAGGCCAAGTGCCGAGTGCTGCACTTTGGCCACAGCAACCCCATGCAGAGCTACAGGCTGGAGTTGGAGTGGCTGGAGAGCTCCCAAACAGAGAGGGACCTGGGGGTGCTGATTGACAACCACCTAAACATGAGCCAGTAGTGTGCCCAGGTGGCCAAGAAGGCCAAAGGCATCCTGGCCTGCATTAGGAATAGTGTGGCCAGCAGGAGCAGGGAAGTCATTGTGCCCCTGTACTCTGCATTGGTTAGGCCACACCTTGAGTACTGCGTGCAGTTCTGAGCCCCTCAGTTTAAGAAGGACATCGAAACACTTGAACGTGTCCAGAGAAGGGCAACAAAGCTGGTGAGAGGCCTTGAGCACAAGCCTTATGAGGATAGACTGAGGGAGCTGGGATTGTTTAGCCTGGAGAAGAGAAGGCTCAGAGGTGACCTTACTGCTCTCTACAACTACCTGAAGGGTGGTTGTAGCCAGGAAGGGGTTGGTCTCTTCTCCCAGGCAACCAGCACCAGAACAAGGGGACACAGTCTCAAGCTGCACCAGGGGAAGTTTAGGCTCAAGGTGAGGAGAAAGTTCTTCACTGAGAGAGTCATTGGTCATTGGAATGTGCTGCCCAGGGAGGTGGTGGAGTCACCATCCCTGGAGGTGTTCAAGAGGGGATTGGATGTGGCACTTGTTGCCATGGTCTAGTCATGAGGTCTGTGGTGACAGGTTGGACTAGATGATCTTTGAGGTCTCTTCCAACCTTGGTGATACTGTGATACTGTGTGATACTGTGATGTAACAGCATTCTTTCCCATATTACTTCCAAACAAGCAACACAGCTGATACCTTACCCTTCCATAGAAGCTCTCTTGAAAAAAAGTAATAAAATACCTACAGCAGACCCAGGCTATCAGTGTGCATTGTTAGTGCAAGTTGTTCATGGCATACACATCCTCAACAGCTTTTTCTCTGAGGCTGTCTCAGAAGCATGCGTGACTTACATGCCTGTGCTACTTGAACTTTTTAAGTAGCCATAGCCTCTCTTCAGAAGTACATCTGAAATGTTGTCCCCTTTGAATCATCCCTGAATCCCATTTACAGAAACACAATCCTGCGCTAAAGAAGTTCTGTGAAGATACTTATTACAGGAGCAACCTTTTTTAGTTCAAGTCTGCTCAGCAGAATTATCTCCTTCACTGTTGTTTCTCACTATACAGCTTCTTCAGCCTGCAGCTCTATTATGAATCTTAAGCTTCTCCAGCTCCTCTACAACTACTAGGATAAGCAGACACAGTGTCCATCACAGGTAGTGGGTTTAGCAATCGCTGTTCTGGTTGTCTATTAACAAGTTCTGGCTTATCCAAACAGTTTTTTCCCTTACTCTTCAGTTTACCATTTTTCTTCCATAGGTTACCCATGTAGAACAGTGCAAGGAAATAGAAGCAAGGATTAAGGTGAAGTTATCCATGATAGACTTACAATCTTTGAGGCCCTTGTTGCAGGACTGCATCAGGGTCTTCTTGCACCCGCTACTGCACCATGGCAGCCACCCTCTTCCCACCCCTCCCACTGATCCCACCCGGTTATGAGGGATACAGAAAAGGTTGAAGTACTCAGTGATGACTTTGCACCAATCTTTACCAGCAAAGACCCTAGCTGCACCACCTAAGCTCTAGAAGGCAATGGTTGGAGAGTGGGAAGTAATCAAAGATCAGGTTTGAGAACATCTAAAGAACCTGAAAGTGCATCATGGGGCCCAGTGAGATCTGTCCATGGGCCCAGAGGGAACCGGCAGATTGGAAAGGTGATGGCAATCTGGTGAACTCCCTGCTGACTGGAAAAGGGAAAACATACCACCCCTCTTCAAAAAGAGAAAAAGAAAAGACCCAGGAAACTATTAGGCTAGTCTCAACTCTACCTGGCAAGATCACAGTATCACACTATCACAGTATCACCCTATCACAGTATCACCAAGGTTGGAAGAGACCTCAAAGATCATCGAGTCCAACCTGTCACCACAGACCTCATGACTAGACCATGGCAACAAGTGCCATGTCCAATCCCCTCTTGAACACCTCCAGGGATGGTGACTCCACCACCTCCCTGAGCAGCACATTCCAATGGCGAATGACTCTCTCAGTGAAGAACTTTCTCCTCACCTCGAGCCTAAACTTCCCCTGGTGCAGCTTGAGACTGTGTCTTCTTGTTCTGGTGCTGGTTGCTAGAGAGAAGAGACCAACTCCCTCCTGACTGTAACCCCCCTTCAGGTAGTTGTAGAGAGCAATGAGGTCTCCCCTGAGCCTTCTCTTCTCCAGGCTAAACAATCCCAGCTCCCTCAGCCTCTCCTCATAGGGCTTGTGCTCAAGGCCTCTCCCCAGCCTCGTGGCCCTGCTCTGGACACGTTCAAATGTCTCAATGTCCTTAAACTGAGTGGCCCAGAACTGGACACAGTTCATGGAGCCGTTCACAGATCATGGAGCAGATCCTCCTGAAGGCTTTGCTGCATATGGAAAATGAAGGATAGGCAATTGGTAATAACCAGCATGGATTCAAACAAGGGCAAATCATGTCAGACAAACTTGGTGGCTATTTATGATGAAGTTACAGCATGAGTGGGTAAGGGAAGAGCAGCTGATGTCACCGACCTGGACTTGTGCAAAGCACGTTACACTGTCTACATGAGCTCCTGATCAGCAAATTGAAACAGCACAGACTTGAGGGATGGACCACTTGCTGGATAAGGAACTGGCTGGATGGTCACACTCAGAGTTGTGGTTAACAGCTCAGTTCAATGTCCAAATGGAGACCAGTGACAAATGGCAGCCCTCAGAGGTTCGTACTGAGACCACATCATTGGTGAAATTGAGTACAGCCTCAGCAAGTTTGTGGGTGACACCAAACTGTGTGGTCTGGTTGACAATGGAGCAACAGGACGTCATCCAGAGGGACTTGGGCAGCCTTGAGAGGTAGACCCATGCCAACTATATGAAGTTCAGCAAGGCTAAGTGCAAGGTCCTACATCTGGCCTGGGGCAATCCTAAGTTCAAATATAGACCGAGAAGGGAGTGGCTTAAGAGTAGTCTTGGGGAGAAAGGCTTGTGGCTCTCAGTTGATTAAAAACTTAACATAAGCTGGCAATGTGTCCTTGCTGCCCAGAAGGCCAACTGTATCCTGGGATGCATCAAAAGAAGTATGACCAGCAGGGTTAGGTAATTCTACCCCTCTGATATGCTCTTGTCTCAAACACAAGAAGAACATGGAACTGCTGGAGTGGATCCAGGAGGGCCACAAAGGTGATTAGAGGACTAGAGCACCTCACCTATGGGGACAGACTGCAAGAGTTGGGGCTGTTCAGCCAGGAGAGAAGGCTCTGGGGAGACCTTATAGAGCAGCCTTCTAGTACCTGAAGGGGGGCCTAAAGAAAGCTAGGAAGTGACTTTTATTTACAAGGGCTTGTTGTAATAATAGGATGAGAGGAAAGGGATTGAAGCTCCAGGAGGGAAGATTGAGACTGGGTATTAGAAGTTTTTTACAGTGAGGGTGGTGAGACACTGGAACAGGTTGCCCAGAGAAGTCATGGATGCCCCCTCCCTGGAGGTGTTTAAGGCTAGGTTGAATGAGGCTTTGAGCAACCTGGTCTAGTGGAAGGCTGATGATCATTAAGGTCCCTTCTAACTCAAACCATTCTATGAATGTATGATTAAAACTCTCCTCAAGCTATTATAAACCCATCTTCACTGGAGCAGAAGAGGGATTGTGACTGTTATGTGAAATAAAAGACTGAGAGTGAGAATGATGGAGAAGACAAATTCAGAATGTGCTAAAAGATTCAGAAGCTGCTAAAAGATTCAGAATGCTTTCAGCTGTGTGCTGGGGCAACTCCATCCTTGTATAACCGTCCCAGTGGAACTTAATACGACTTCTCTCAATCAAAGCTGGCTGCCTCAGGAACCTACCATAGTTAAATGGACCCATTCTATCACTTAGCATTCATCATATCTACATAATTACAATTGAAAAGCATCCAGGCAAATTAAGAGTAGCAAACCTCAACGTGGAAACAACAGATTCCTCCTGTTCCCATTTAGGCTTGGCAAGGACTGCCACAGGCTGAGTGAGATACAAAACAAAACCCAGCAGCCCTTTTTTGAAGTTGCAAGTGAATGTTCATATTCCTTACAACAGAATTCAACATGGTATTTTAGTGCTACCTAATTAATAAGGGGGACATCATTAATATGCAGGCCATTTATTTTAGAAGTACTTCATTAAACCAATTATTTTAAGACAACCTTGTCTCTTATCCCTCCACCAGCAGCAGCTGACCTCAATTTATTTCACAATTTCAGATTGGAGATGATCTTGGAAGGAATTGCCACCATTGAGCTTGTTTAGCCTTGGGAGTAAACTGTCAAACATCAGACAGCATTTGGATTTGTTCTGTACTGATTTCACCCTAACCCACACGTTGAAAAATCTCTGTCTTACCTTACCCGAGTCTCAAGAGGGAGTAACAGAAAAAAGCTACCATAATAAGAACAAATAGTACATGGTTCCACCTGGTGTCAGAACAGACAGGTCTCCTGTGGGGTTGACCTGGTTCTATCACAGCAGATTTGGGCATCATTTCTTTACAAGCAAGCAAATAAAGTGACTTGACAAGATCTTGTGAGTCTCACTGGTGTACCGGATTACGTACCCAGCAACTGACAGCCATCTGTAAGCTCTCTTATCTTACAGCTGGAAATGAGAGTGTCCCTCCTCTGTTGTGCTTAGTGGTTTCTTTTTATCCTGGTGTGTATGTTCCCACCCCCCACCCCCCTTTTTTAAAAACAAACAACAACAACAAAACAAACCACCCCACAACACACCTACAACACCATCTTTGATGTCTAGTGGTCTCCTCACAGGGGGGCCACACTTTTCACAGTGGTATGCAATGTTGTGGGACAGTACATCAGAAAGGGCAAGCAGCTCCCCACTTCACACAGGGTATTGCTCAGCCCAATTTTACATGTTGGTTTCACATCACTGCTGTTGCAGGAACGCATTCAAATGGACACTCAGGCACTCACACCACGGCAGAACTGTGCGTTACAGATCCCCTGAGAAAATGAGGGTCTGGAACAGAATCCTGGCTGGCATTAAAACCAAAAGTCTAGATACTGATCAGGTGCAGAATAAAGTGCTGCAAGGAGGGATTTAGCCATTAAAGATTCCAGGAAGAAGGAATGTGTCAGTGATGAACTGGGGAAAGTGAGGGTAAGGAAAAGCATCAGTGCTGAAACAGACATTCAACTACCAGGATTCCTCATTAAATCTTCCAGGTTGAGCCACCTGTCACTGGGGTTTTGCCTCTGAGTGGCCTCACCTAGCTTACTCTGTCCATTTAACTCCAAGCTAGCTGATTTACAATCCTCAAACTGGCAGACATTACCACCTGAAGGGGAGGAGGGCAGGTAGAATTCAGCTGTTAAGTAACTGTTCTGAACAGCAGCTCAATTCTGTTCAGCTTCACTGACTGGCTCTGGGCCACTGCCAGGGCACATGGAAGATTTTCTAACTGTTCCATCACTAATCATTTCAGAACTCTCTATCTGCAGAAACCATTGAGCCAATATAACAAAACACCAAAAACTTTCCCTTATCTCACTGTCCATGGGAATGAAGGAAACAAAAAAAAAAAGGCACTTCTATTCCTATTTCACTCATTAAGAGTTCAGGGACTTCATGACAACAGTTACTACCTTTGATTCTGTCATGCCTTCACCAAATGACTGTTGTTACCAGATTCCCTGGTCTGCCATGGCTGTGGGACACTGCAGCATATAGAGTTTTCACCTAAACCAGAGCAAATTACCTGCAAGCTCTAATCAAACAAGACACCTTGGCTATTCTCCCAAGGGGAAAAAAAGACAACCATAAATAAAATCAACAGGAAGCCCTACTTTTGTTCACCAAAACAGCACCTGGGGCTGCACTACTGTAGTAAGATTCTGGATCCTTGATTTCTTAAAAGACAGCAGCTGCTTGAATTTCAAGAGTCCAGAAAAGCAGCTTGTAGAGTGGGTGCTCCAGCATACAGTAATTGCACTCAAATTAAGGAACCTTTCCATATGTAAACACTTTCTAAGCAGAACTAGGTCACAGACATCTTCAGCCCTGAAGAGCATCTCAGTCAGCCATGCAGAAATTATGCTTTATCACTCAGCTTGCTTCAGTTAACCTGTTTAGCTGATGCACCCCTCCACAGCATCAGCAGAGTCAGACAGCTGCAGTGCACATTTCAGAAAGCAGCATCTACAGCTGTAGATGGAACTACACTTTCTTCCCACGTATTCTGGACTGCAGAGACTTCATCTGTACCCCAGGAGCATCACAAGATCTAAACACCAAACTCATACAAAGCATGCAGCTCTAGTGCACTACAGGAAGAAATGGAGCTGAGGGAACTTCTAGTGTCCCTGTCTGAATCTTCACTCAGAATCATGCTGAACTCCAGAAGCAAAGTGAAATGGCTCAGGAGGTAAGAAGCCTGCAAGCTGAGGCCTTACTCTCATCAGCATGGCATCAAGCAGTACAGGTACAAACAACGGCCAAGCCTACACACAGAAATGTCCTTTCCACATGCTAATGATACCAAGTGACAACAGCATTGGCCTTGTAGTTTGGGAAAGTGGTTTATAAGGATCACAGAATGGTAGGGGTTAGAGGTGACCTCTGGAGATGTAGTCCAGCCCCCCCTGCTAAAGTTGGTTCACCCAAATCAGGGTGCACAGGACAGCGTCCAAGCGTTTGAGTCTCCGAAAGAGACTCCACATCCTCCCTGTTACCATAAACTCCCCCTCCTTGTACATACTCCAGCAGAGATCACAAGCTGGGAGTCCTTCCCCGCCCATTTCTGGTTTGCTGCTGGGAGAATACTGCACTTTCTTGCACTTACCATGTGCTGACTCATGGGGTTATTTGCAGTTAATGAACACCACCTCATGTTCAGCCCCCATCTCTGGAGGCTGAACAGAGGGAACAGTTGCTTAAGGGTGTTTTGCTCCTTAAGTGTGAGATCATTCTAATGGACTGTTCCAGGCTTCATTTGAGGTTCCAGCCACTGGCATGACAGTTGTTAAAAGCAAGATTTACTAGATTTCCATCCACTAAACAGATGTGATGTGTTACTCAATCACTACTTTATTAGCCTGAAAAAGCTGCTCCCCTTTCTATTGTTGCATTTGTGGAAGCAGCAAATTCAGAGGCTGTAGAAGCCTGCAGATGCTGGAACATCTCTCTGGAATGAAGTAGTGAGGGGAAGGGTTTTAACAGTGTTTTACAAAAGGGAGAAGTTTAGCGTGGGTGTTTGAGGCACATACTGTCCTGAGTGGGGACTATTCTAGAATTCCTTTTGTGGAAATTTTTTGTTTTAGGCACAGGAAGTTTCACTTAATCATAAGGAAAGACTCTGAGGGTGATGGAGCACTGGAACAGACTGCCAAAATTCCTAGTGAAGAGCTGTCGTTTGCTTTGCTAACCCAGATTAACCCTGGCCCTATTCTCACTGCTGTGAGATTACATCCAAAATGACAAGTTCAGCGACAAAGAGATTATATTTAGGAAGCAAAATCCAAACTCCTGAAACCCGAACATTTGAGACCCTACTCTCATGGGTTAGAGCTTTTGTGACACTTAGTCCATTCAAAGAAGGGGTACTTAAAGCTATGACATCTTAAGTGCTATTAGCAGGTATGGTGCCATCTGATACAGTCTAAAAGCATTCTGCAAAGCAGCTTTTAAGATACTTTTTAACTTTAGGGCATTTCTTAATTGGATGTTTCAGCTTTCAAGTGATTTTTCTAGGATACTCCCGTGTAACCTGTAAGACTCTACATCTAAGCACTAAAAATACCCATGTACCAATGCAAGAGTAGGCTAGATACTCCATTGCTTCTGACACATATGTAGGCAATGTTTTGAAAAGTAGCTAACACCACCTCTGCCACTTATCTCTTAATCACATTTTACAGTGTATACATTTTCTGTTTGCAATGGGTGACAGTCAAAATGCAAGATAGTACTAGGATTCCCAAGGCTTCCAGAAATAAAACCAGTCGTCTTTCACCTAATTTATTTAAGTCCCAATTTTTTCCAATTCCAAACAAAAGCTAAATACAAGTTTTAAACAGGTAAGCACTAGTTTTATCCAAAGGGAGCAGGCTTATGCAGTTTTACTCCAGTAAAAAGTACTCAACCCTTAAGCAGAGCCTTCTTTGTCATCAAAACTATACAGTAGTCTTCCTTTTATCATTGCACAATCTTAAAATGTTCTGTCAGAACCAACTTTTGACACTCCAAACACTATTTTACATTGTTTTATAATGTCTGTTTCAAAGGAAAAAACCTCAATGGGTTTTCCATAAGAAATGTTTTAGAAACCAGTATCTCCTGCACAGTTCACCTGCAAGTTTACAAGTCTCAACTCTCAAGAAAAAAAAATAATCCTCTGCCAACATTTTCTGCAGCTATTATTTTACTTTATTTTTTTAGCTGCTTTAGCAACTTCAGACTCCAGGTCTGCCTGATCTGCATAAATGCATCCAACTCAAAAGAATACTTTCATACAGTTATACAGCAACTTGGGGAAAGAGATCCAAAACAAAAGTGCCAGTAAACCTAGACATGGCCCAGCAAAATAAACACAGGCAAAAAAATGCCAACACATTTAATGAGATGCTTTTTTTCTTTAAAGAAAGATTTCTTTCCCACATTTACTTCCTATTGTAATAGCCACTTTCCTGATCATTAAAAAGAGTGATAGTGCTCTGATACAATCATTAACAGCAAAGCTGTAAGGCTTTTATACCCGTTACATTCACTTCTCACCCTCCAAATACTGATGGTTAACGTTACAGGTGTTAGGGGGCATGACCAGCACAAATGGGAACACCACCAAAAATGATCACCTTGTGCTTTCTGATACATTTGTTTCAGTGTACAGTCCCTTCATTTCACATTTTAGTAAGATGCTGATGCAGTACAGAGGTGTGCAGAGCATCTTCTCTTTCACAAGGTCCATGCAGAAAACATCTAAAACAAAATTGTAAAGTTCTGAGATATAAATGATAAAAAAAAAAAAATCCAGGATGATCAAGTTTCACAATGTATAGTGTTCTGAACATGAGTCCGTTTTCTTCTAACTTCTGAAAGAATAAAGTGGTGAGGAAAGTGAAAATCCACTGCTGCATTCTGTGATCTTCCCCATTTTGCTGGCCAGTACCTTACTCTGGCATGTAAGGACAGAGGTGATCCTCTATGGTACCAACCGTCCAGTGAGTGAGCTGCTCCTGTGGCAGGTACAGGCAGATGCTGCATAACTTGAAGATTGTAGCTTTGTTTTTTGGAGTCTAGAGGCAAAGCAAACCCAAAGAAAAGCCATTAAACATGAAGGTTAACTCAAGACCAATATGCAGACCTTCAGCTAATCCGGTCCAACTATTAGCTTGCTGCTGGTAGTGCAGGATCATTTAAAAGCCTTCATATAAACAGCCTGAACTGAAAACAATTCTGTGACCCCTTATGCCTGAAGTATTTTTACTTTCCTGTCATTCTTCACTGGCATAGTTTCTGTAGTATCATCCACATTAAGTCTATGTTTTACTTTCTTCAAAACACTGTTAAGTCTGTTTTAGAACTTAATTGTTAATACAAGAAACTTATGTGTAAACAGATCTGTGACCCACAGCTAGGTTTTGCATGTATGGATCTTATTTACAGCACACAGCTCCTCTGAACTGCTGAAATGCAAGCATGAAGGGACACAATTTTTCTACTTGAGTACTTTGCACTAAAGTTTGCTAAGGCAAAGCATCTTACAATTACTATGCACTTGTTAAAGTGATGGATGGATGAAATAATCTTACCTGCAAGTGCTGTCTGTCAATGAAGAGAAACACTGACTGGTTAGGGTTGTTGACAACAATTCCAGTCTTGTCCTTTCGGCTCAGAACATGCAGAAACTGTTTTTCATAGTCACCATGATGAAATTCAAACTTGGCCTGCATTGCATGAGAGAGGGAAGCAAAATAGTAAGCCAAACCTCGTATTTAACCGATGCATTTCCTTCAGTACAGTGCTTTACAACCACTTTTTTCCTTTCCTCATACTGAAAAGCAGAAACTGGGGACCACACCACCACACTTCAGACTTGGCACAATTCAAAAGAGCTCCCCAGTTTTACTCTGCCCACACTGCCATTAGTCATTGCAATGATGTATTAACAATTCAAAGGTACAACTTAAATGCATATATAAAACCCGATTCAGCTTGCTGTGCCAAAATATCCCCATCCATTAACAACACAGCACATTTCTTTCAATTACTGCAGAACCAGCACAGAAAGCATGTAACACTGTCCAAAAATCTGCATGTAAACAGGTAAAGCTGGTTACTGAAAAAAGTATCTAAAATGCTTGAAGTTTACTTCAAGGTAAAGTTATAATGCAAAATTTCCATCCATCTCAGACTCACCTAACAAAGTACAGCAACTCGGGATACTGGCAAAGCCTTAATAGCACCATCATATTTAGACAAAGTCAACTCAGAGCCATGTCTATTCTACTCCAACAAACATTAACATATGTATTTTATATGTGAGTCATTTGCAAAGGTCCTTCAGACAGTTGTTAATGTAACAGTGCATGAACACATGAAGCAGAATTTGTCATTCAAAACACCGAACTGCTCTATACATAAAACCAGACAGTATAATTTCTAACATCCAAAGTAGTTACATACCTTATCAAATCATTGGTTAAAAAGCAGTAACACTTACCCTCCCTTCCAGTGCAAGCTACTTATTGAAGTTAGAAAACAAACCCAAATACCTGAACAGGCCTAAAGGGTTCATCAGATCCCTTCCACCGAGAGAACAGGAGACAGACTATCTTCTCAATATCATTGCGAGGCCAAAGAATGAAGTCCATCTCCTGCGTACAGCCAATCACATCCTGCAAGTAATGAAGTCCTGTACTTAGATTCCCTCCTTCAGTCAAAGACTCAGATAATTAACTTATCTATACAGGCACGTAATTTAAAGGTGGTACTTATTACCCTTTTTGTGTAAGTCTCCATTTGTATTATGCAGAGCACAATTGAAGACTTTCTTTCCTTACACTGAGTTTTAGCATCAGTATCCAGTTAATAAACACCTCAACTTCAAAAAGCAACAGTAACAAACATTATCTCCCAACATTCCTGAAGTAAAATCACTTAGCTGTACAGCAAGAGCTGTTGCAATAATTAACACATGCCTACTGAAGGATAAGGATGGCAAGAGAGTATCATTTCCAAAGCATGTTTGAAAGATCGATTAGAAGTAAAGCCCGAGCACTACATATCTAAATGGAATTTCAGAATACATATGCTGTTACCCTTCAGACCAGACCTCCAACACATGCTCTCAGGACCCCCACGAACCAGAAGAGTTGGAAAAAATACAACACTAAGGTCTCAAGCTTCACAAAGGAAAGCAGCAGAGTTCAGCAACTGTAAAGAGGAACTTTACCCTGCGCATAGACTGGTAGCGGGGTGCGTGGAGCTGTACCACATCCTTCTGCAGAAGCTCTAAGGAACTTTCCAAAGAATAGCTGGAATCCCGCACGCCCTTCAGGATATTTTCTTCGTAATTATTGGTCATGACTGGTATCACCTCAGACACTTCAAAAAGCGCTGACTTCTTCTTCTAAACAAATAAAAAAGCAGCACAGGTTACATTCAGATTTACATCCTTCCCAGGCAATTACAGGTAATAGTTTTAGACTCTGGGATTCTCTATTAGCATTTACCTATAAAATCCACACGGCGCAAGTCAGGTGACAAACCACACTATAATTCACATGAGAGATTTTATAAATTAAGCCATCAGCCAAACAACTTCTACAGGCTTTTGTGGTCTCCAAAGATCCAGATTTCTGCATGTCAATCTTGCAAACACTAAAGCTGTATCTAACAAGACTACCCTTTTATCACATAGAACACCTGACGCTGCGCTGACCCAAGAGCCTTCTGCAAGTTTAACCTTGCAAATAGAGTGACTTTTTTCCCCACTTTGCAATACTTTAAAGTTTGTCTTTTATCAGAAGTGAAAGGTCTTTCAATGCCTTGTCTGTCAATGGTGGGTGATGAATATCCGATCTGAAGTTACCTACAACTCAACCTCCTGGTTACTGCAATTTGCTATGTAACTTTTGCACTCACTATGGTTCAGTATCTCTCCTGCAAGGCCAAAACACTGAGGAATTTGTAAGAATGTTTTTGCTGTATGTAAAACTACTTAAAAGTTGTACATCTGCTTCCAGCAGCTTTCTTACAGCTCCTAAGAAATCCTGACCTATTTAAGAACCCCCAGAACATACGTGACAAGCAACTATCTGCTGACCAAGCGAGGCTGAGCTACATCCCTAGTTTAAGCAAACCAGTCCTGGATGGACATCTTCAGTTCACTGTGATAAGCAAATTTTGTAAGAACTGAGAGAAGCATTTGCAATGAATTTCTACAAAGCAAACAAAGCAGTTTGAATGCTCCCACTAAAACCATTAAAGGAAAAGCTGATCGTTACCAGTGCTTAAACATTCATACTTCTCTTTATTACTGTGAGACAGTGCCAAGACATTACATCCCACTAAACATCTGTTTGCACCAGAACTGATGAACACGTTGAACTTTGGAATTTTAAGGAAACTTTTCAGTGAGAGTAGGCTCAAAGATCAGACTTTGTTCAAAAAGACTTCACTACTGCAGCAAACGTAAAAACTATGCATTTGAGGGAATTAAACAATGTCAGTGCTCATCACCATGCATTTCCTCCACTGTGTACTCTGACATATGCTTCTAACTTCACTTCCTCTTTTTGCTCCCTCAAAATGGTAGCAGCAGTTTCACACATGTCCCCGCGCTTGGGCCGTTTTGATACTGCATTTTGCAACTTTTCAACTGCCAGGTCTTTCCTTCTGCTTAACCAGATAAACACAGTAACTTTAGCAATCGCTCCAGCCAGGTCTCCCTTTTCAACTCAACTGCTCCCAGCCAACAACTGCACAATTCAGACCCCAATTAGGCTTAACAAGTTGCAGTATTAACTTTGGAAAAAAAAAAAAGCTATTTACAATGCAGAAGTTACCGAGTAATCATTTAATGAGGCACTGGCACTCTCCACATTGTACAACCATACACACACAACGAGCCAAAATGACAAACATGAATTAAGTAAATGTTATAGCAATTAGCAATTTAAAGAAAGTTTACCGGTCAATGGAAGCTTAACAAGGATAAACCACAACATGCAAACAGGCTTTGCACAGCATAGTTAGCATGCACTGCAACAGACAGCACAGTGAGAAACTTTAAAACCAAGTTACCTTGTCTTTGAACACAAAGGCAATGTACATCTTGAAGTCAAACTGGTCAGCTAAAGATTCTTTTTTCTTTCTAAGCTGAGCACGAAGTCTGTTCATAGCTTGTTTCTTCCGGGAGTTTGGGTCCCCCATTTTGTAATACAGGTGGTACTAAAGCCTTTGGAACTGTCACTAAACTATGGGCACCTTTTCGTTAAGACTCAAGTACAACAGAAACAAGTCGTTTTATTCCTGCTAAATACGACTGAACAGATAAAACGCTAATGTAACCCAAAACCGCACCTCAGGCAGTGTTTTACGAGAATGTCGTATCGGAGGGGTCAAGAAACCAACTAAGTAGCTGTTCAGCCATGGCTGGACAAGTTTTGCAATAAACCAAGGAAAAAAAAAAAACCCTAAGAATTTTGAAGGCAAAATTTTAACAGTTTAGCCGCAGGAATAAGTGGGTAAGAGTGAAAAAGAAACCAAAAAAAAGCCCAACAAATCTTATCACAATTTATGTGTACAATAAAAAGCAACTGGCACAAGCCCAATCCATCGGGGGGGGGGGGGGAAGTATTTTTGCTCTGCTTACAAAAAAAAAGAAGCTGAAATTACAAACTGCGTTTTACCCCAGCCAGATTCATGACTCTACTGATTATTATTCTCAGCTTTCCACTATTGCTATGTTGCCTCTTTTTTTTTTTTCCCCTTTAGGATTATTACACTTGGTGGAGAGCAGAGAAAAGAGTGCAAAGGAGGAGTGCACATCCTGGCAGGTATGACATTTCTCTGCTAACAACAACAAAATCAACTACAGACAACACAGTGCTGGTTTGCATGGGAGCAAAGAGAAAAAACAGCGGAGTCATTTCTAACTTCATCCTGCTCATCATCAGGCACATCACTGCTCCGAGGCTACTGCTGCCAAAGAGAAGAGGGACCATGACGGCCATAGACGAGGGGCAGGCAGGGGTTCAAGGGACAGTATTAGCTCACCTAGAGACCAAAATCCCAATCGGCGCCCCAAACCAGTGGGAGAGCCCTACATCCCCCAACACCTCACACGCTCCCTGGGCTGCTGATCCCCCGGGGAATCTTTCCCTCTCTGCTGCGCTCCACAGCGATCCCGGTTAGCCGAGGCTGTGCATGGCCAACGCTATTCGCTTCTCCTCGGGCCTCTCTACACAAGACGGCAAAGGCTGCAGCGGGCGGCCTGTGCCAAGGGCAGCGGGACACCCACAGCAGAACGGTGTCTCCCCTCTCACTTCATGGTCACGACTTGGAAAGCATGGAGTTTTGCTTCCGCTTTTACCGCAAAACAGGTTTTTGGTGTCAGAATTTTCGCGAGGTTTAACTTGCACGTCTAGGTTGCAATTTTAAACCTCTACAACACCCTCCCCCCCCAAAAGCAAGTCCCCAGTCATCAGGTTATTTTCTTCCTCTCTCCAGACATTTTTCCCCCCCAGGCGTTTGATTAGTCGGGATTAAAAGTTTTTAGGTTAGCAAATTCGTCGGACCAGGTTAGGAAGAGGGGAAGAAGTATCCCCCCCTCCTCTCTGACAAAAGGCAATAAAGAAAGAAAAACAAAAACTAAAAAAAGGAACCCCTCCCAGAACTTCCCCCCCAACTTAAGCAAGAGAGACTCAGACGAGAGACCGAGACCGTGGCCCGCTCGCTACCCGCAGCCGGCGGGCGCAGGAGGAGCAGTGGAGGCGGCGGCGCTGCTAGCAGCACGGAGAGGAGCCATGTCAAGATAAAGCCACGAAGCCGCGGAGCCCCCCCATCCCTGCTGCAGTGGACACGGTAACCGGGCCGCCCGCTCTGCCGCTGCTTAGCCCCAACCTGGTCCCCATAGTCTAACTCAGCGCCCCGGTACCGGGGAGTGGGGAAATGGTGGCGGAGAGAGGAAGAGAAGGAGGAAGAGGCGACGGCGGTGGCAGCAGCGTAAGGAGAAGGAGACGGCGGCGGTCCCTGCGCTAGTGGATCCTACGGAAGGCGACGGGCGTAAGAGATCCCGGAGCGGCAGCGGAGGACGGGGACGGCCGGGAGAAGGATGAAATAACTGGGCAGAAGCTCTTTTCGTCCAGGCGGCCCCTGGACGGCTTTCGCAGGCGACGGCAGGAGCGGGCAGGAACGAGCGGGAGCGCCTCGGTCTGCGCCTGTGTCTCGGCACGGGAGCGAGCGCTGAGACAAGCTGCGCGGCAGGACCGACCGCCCAAAATGGCAGCGCCTGAGTCACACAGGCACCACCCTGCCCGCGCTGCGCAACCTCCTTCTGCCGGCGAGTACCAAGCGCTCGGATCCCCGGGGGGAAGACAGAATCTTGTACTCCGGGCAGTAAGGCTCGGCGGTAGCCTTGATAGCTGCAGACACTCCTGTTCGGGAAAACAGAGAGGAGCGTAAACCAAAGGCAGAGCATCTGCGAGCAGACAGCGCATCAAGAATCTGGGTCGTATTTCCCTGCTCCTTCTCCCCCTCACCCTAACGGCTGGTGTCACCGCTCCGTGCCCCGCGTGATGCCGAGTGGGGCGCAGCCCGCGGGACAAGGACCCGGATGGAGTTGCTCAACGCAGTTCTCAGCAGGGAGGGGGCAGGGCCGGGCGGTCAAGGGGGTCGAAGGGAATGAGTCGTTGTTGTCGCCCGTCCCCACTCTCCACCCCACCCTACCCAGCTTGAGGTGGCATTTGCCGAGAGCATGCTTTCCACTGCTCCTGTCTCCTCCTGTCTCCTCCGCAAACACGCCCAAATTCAGTCGCCCTGTCCCCTGCCGGGGTGCATGGAGATGGCATTTAACCTTGTTTTAGTGTTCAGTAGTGAAACTACTGGGAAATAAGAGCGTTTAAATCCTGCAGTGGCGCATTTGCTTTAGTTCGTTGTGGTTTGTATTCAGCCATCAGTGCGTATATGAAGTTTACCTCATACACAAAAGTCACAACATTTAGTAAAACACTATATTGCTATGGTCCCTCTCTAGTGCTGATCATAAAATTGTTTAGGCAGGGAAACACACTTTAACACCCACAAGACACCACTAAAGTCCCTCCGCACCATACCTACACGTCTTTAAATACCCCTAGGGATGGTGACTCAACCAGTTCCCTGGGCAGCCTGTGCCAGTACTTGCAAATCCTTTTGGTGAAGAAATTTTTCCTAATCTATCTAAATGACTCCTTTCGCAATCTGAGGTTGTCAACAATCTGAGGTTGTCAACAGTCATAAGGTCTCCTCTCAGCTGCTTTTTGTCCCTAGTTCCCTCAGCCACTCCTCAGCACATGGCCCCCATATGACAGGGCATGCTCCTTCATGGTGTTCAGAATGCTTCCTGAAGGGGTTGGCTAATTTTTATAAATTGCCATTCCAGCAATGCAAATCTAATCCTTGGGGGAAAGTAAGACTTTTTATTTCCACATTACAAAGGAAGGCTTATGCCACCCTCTTTTCACTTACCCTACAACGGCAGCAAAGTGAGGACATAGCATACTTTGACCTGGGATCTTCATACCCAAAAGACCGAGGTGAGTAGAAAGAATCATCTTCAGCACCAGCCCTGGGCCCAGCCCTCATGTCTTGCCTCAAGGGTGTCAGAGAAGTTTTGCCATCAGGCGTTACCCAGACTGGAGGTGCTTCTAAAACCTTTGCCCTCTGCTACACCACAGCTAGGGGGTTGATGACTGGATGGTTTGTCCTACAGCAAAACGCAGGCTTCCCGACTGCATCTCTCCTACCCTCCCTCTGGAAGCTGATGTCTGTGACTCACCAAAACAGCTACAATGTTAAAAAGATTAGGAGTGGAAAACAAGTGTAGGCATTATCTGTCTCATTTGATTGTGTTTCAAAGCCCATGCAGACTGGTGATGGCACTCTCTGATAAACTCTGGCAGATTTCTGAGTGTTTTTTATCCCTGGTATCTGCTCTTACTTGTCTCCTCTGGTTTCTCTTGTTCTCTCCTCAGATTCATGTTAGTTATTTCCATTCAACACACTTTTCCTTTATAGGCTTTCCTTTGGACTTGTTGCCCTTCCTCCTGCCTGTCTTGTGGGTATCTGCCCTTTCACAGACCTCATTGTCTTTGCCCAGCATTGGTCAGGCCTTCTAATGCAAACACCTAAGTGAAACTGAGAAAATGCCTAGGTGTAAGTTAGTGTTAAATATAGTGCATTGATCTGCCAGAGAGGACCATTGATCAGGGGCTTTATGGTATAAAGCTGTTAATTTTGAATAAACAATCATGCCTTGCTAGCAATCATATCCTTGAAGAGTAGCTGGCGCACTGATGGTCCCTTCCAGCCTGTGCTGGAAATTCCCATCAAAGTAAAACAAGTCTGCTAGAAGACATCAAGGACATTAAGACCTAAAGAAACAAAAAATTGTCAACAGAAGAAACTTATCAGCAAACTGTCAAGACATAAAACTGTTGCAACTTAGATTCCTAATGAGTGAACTTTACTCATTAACATATAATACTAAAACACACACCCGCCTGAGCTGAGTAGCCCCTTACCTACAAGACCACCCCTCTCAGAGCCTGCACTGTTTTGTAGATACTGGGTTTACAGGAGGATGTGCTTAAACTGTAGTAAGAAATATAATACACAAGAAATTTCTGGGAGTTGTGCTTGCTTTGTGGGCAACCACATAGCATCCAAACTCACACAGCTTTGTTAGTAAATCAGTGTCGGGCTCTGTGCGTATGCTGCCTGTCGCACACCGGTTGATTGAATCCATTTTTCAAACAACTCTATCTTGCCTTTCCTGTCACAGGCATTACATAGAATACTTCTGTTGTTTGAACAGAAACGAAGCAGAACCAGGTAATTTTTACTCCCTTACAGACTGCTGTTCCCTTCCAGTGGTAATGCCTATTGACAACAACCCTATATTTGGAGGTAAAAAAACCCAAAGCATCAAAATACAAGCACTACATTAGCTCTACACTGCTGGGACTATTTCAGATCGCCAAAGGTTTTTAACAAGAGCTGTGTTTAGATTGCCGCTTTTTCAGTTGAAGCGGTTTTATTTGCCATGCTGCCCTGTATGGCATTTTGTGCCGCAGTCTGAAATTCTGTCTTGTGCCCACTGCTATTTTAAGCCATGACTCATACTTGGCCTGTGACCCTCTTTGTGCTGGCACAGCTGATGCAAAGAAGGCCCAGCACAGCAACACTGCTTGATGCCGGGATTGCCCAGGCACAGAAGGCCTTCCAAGAGAACTGGCAGCTTGCCTGCCTGCAGAGGAGAAAGAAATGAGTTTTCTTCCAGCCCAGTAACTCCAGCTGCACTCTCAAGTGCTGGGATGCAGCTACAGCTACCGCCCTTTGTCACAAGGGACCGGACAGTTGTCCAGCTCCAGGCTGAGGAACATATCCAAAACATTTTGTAGTACATAGTTCTGGCACAAGAAGAGTTGTGTTGGTTTTGTTTTTTTGGTTTTTTTTTTCTGGATGACTTTTTAGAAGAGCTATGAGGAGAGGAAATATATATCTATACTCAGAGGAAATATGTATCTATACTTAGAGGAAATATGTATCTATACTTAGAGGAAATGGTAGACTGAGTAGAGTATTACATGTTAAGCCACCACCAGCTGTCTTCTGCCAACTCAGGCTGCTCAAATCCTTTCACAACACTTCAGAATGGAACTGGGAACTGAAATCACTCCAGGTTCCTTGTGCATAGATTGCTGCTCCTCCTTATATAGACAACAACCTCCCTTACCAAACTGAGAGGAGACTTTTTTCTGCCTGGTAAAGATATCCTGACAACATTTACACTAATGAGAACATCAACCACCTGATGTATGTTTATTATACATATATGTACAGAAATACCTGCACTGAGTAACAGCAGAGTCTGCAATGACATTTATACAGTTGTGCTTCTTTTCCTCCATCATGCACAATGATGAAGCTCATATCAGAAAAATACTAGCATCTTAGATATGTATTAAGTAGTATCTCTTACTGAATGGAGAGTTAAGACATAGCAAAAGAAACATTTATATGCTGTTGTCCCATAATTCCCTTGATGATATACCTATATATTATTGTTGTGCTTCTTACTGGTTATGCAACTTTGTATAATTTATAAGAGAGGCTTGCATGCCTCAAAGCTGGTGTGTGTTTTGCAATTTTAACACTTGGTCTAACGACAGACTGTCTCTTGTCTAGTTTAAAACAATATGAGCTTTATCATATGCATATAGCATATAAAATAAACCTGCCAAGTAGGTTGTGGCAGTATATACACAAAATAAATAGTTCTTTTTTTCTGGCTTCAGTCCCATTAGTACTGCAAAAATGTTGTTTCTTCTTCATGTTAAGTCCAGACTTCCAAAAGCAGTCAGTAGAGTGGGTCAGCTTCTGCTTGGGTAACAGGAAGCTGTTAGATTATGTAGGAATAAAATTAGGGAGGCTAAGGCCCAGCTGGAACTGAAGCTGGCCACCTCAGTCAAAGATAATAAAAAGCATTTTTATAAATATATTAACAATAAGAAGAAGGGCAGGAAGAACCTGAACTCCCTAGTGGACCTGGAGGGGAACACAGTTACTGAGGATGAGGATAAAGCTGAGGTCCTGAACACCTTCTTTACCTCAATGTTTAACAGCAAGGCAGCAGGAGTTCAGGACGAGTGGTCTCCGGAGCTGGGCGTTGGGGTCGGGGAGCAGAGTAATACCCTGGAAATCCATGAGGAGTTAGTTCGGGACCTGCTGAGCCACTTGGATATCCACAAGTCCATGGGACCAGATGGGATCCATCCTAGGGTGCTGAGAGAGCTGGCGGATGTGCTAGCTAGGCCACTCTCCATCATTTTCCTCCAGTCCTGGCTCACTGGTGAGGTCCCAGATGACTGGAAACTGGCCAACGTGGTCCCCATCCACAAGAAGGGTCGGATGGAGGAACCTGGAAACTACAGGCCAGTCAGCCTGACCTCAGTGCCAGGGAAAGTGATGGAGCAGATTATCCTGGCAGCAATAACTGCGCACCTGAAGGATGGCCAAGGGCTCAGGTCCAGCCAACATGGATTCAGGAAGGGCAGATCCTGCCTCTCCAACCTGATCTCTTTCTATGATCAGGTGACCCGCCTGGTGGATGTGGGGAGGCCTGTGGATGTGGTCTACCTAGACTTCAGCAAGGCCTTTGACACCGTCCCCCACAGCAAACTGCTGACTAAGCTGTCAGCCTGTGGATTGGACCACTACACTCTGTGCTGGGTTAGGAACTGGCTGGAGGGCCAGGCCCAGAGAGTGGTCGTGAACGGTGCCGCATCCAGCTGGTGGCCAGTCACCAGTGGTGTCCCCCAGGGATCAGTGCTGGGCCCTGTCCTCTTCAACATATTCGTTGATGATCTGGATGAAGGGGTAGAGTCAGTCATCAGCAAGTTTGCAGATGACACAAAGTTAGGGGCAGATGTTAGTCAATTAGAGGGTAGAAAGGCTCTGCAGAGGGACCTCGACCGACTGGAAAGATGGGCAGAGTCCAATGGGATGGTATTCAACAAGTCCAAGTGCCGAGTGCTGCACTTTGGCTATGGCAATCCCATGCAGAGGTATAGGCTGGGGTCGGAGTGGCTGGAGAGCTCCCAGACAGAGAGGGACCTGGGTGTGCTGATCGACAGCCACCTGAATATGAGCCAGCAGTGTGCTCAGGTGGCCAGGAGGGCCAATAGCATTCTGGCCTGCATTAGGAATAGTGTGGCCAGCAGGAGCAGGGAGGTCATAGTGCCCCTGTACTCTGCTCTGGTTAGGCCGCACCTTGAGTACTGTGTCCAGTTCTGGGCTCCTCAGTTTAAGAAGGACATTGAGACACTTGAGCGTGTCCAGAGAAGGGCAACAAGGCTGGTGAGAGGCCTTGAACACAAGCCCTATGAGGAGAGGCTGAGGGAGCTGGGATTGTTTAGCCTGGAGAAGAGGAGGCTCAGGGGTGACCTTATTGCCCTCTACAACTACCTGAAGGGTGGTTGTAGCCAGGAGGGAGTTGGCCTCTTCTCCCAGGCAACCAGCACCAGAACAAGGGGACACAGTCTCAAGCTGCGCCAGGGGAGGTTCAGACTCGAGGTGAGGAGGAAGTTCTTCACCGAGCGAGTCATTCGGCATTGGAATGGGTTGCCCAGGGAGGTGGTTGAGTCATCGACCCTGGAGGCGTTCAAGGGGAGATTGGACGTGGCACTTGGTGCCATGGTCTAGTCATGGGGTCTGCGGTGTCAGGTTGGACTCGATGATCCTCGAGGTCCTTTCCAACCTAAGTGATACTGTGATACTGTGATACTGTAACATAAGCCTTTAGTCTTTCTCCCACTCAGACTAAGGAGGACTTTGTACTTTGATTCCTTGAGGAATCAAATGCATCCACATCCAGAGAGCCTTCAGTCTGTGCAGTGGGGGGGGTGACACTGCTTAGCTTTCATCCTGGAGAAAAACAGAATCAGGTAGCACAGGCAATAATATCATCATCATCATCATCATCATCATCATCATCATCAGTAAATTTGCTGAAGACACCTAGCTGGGGGCAGGAGTTGATCTGCTGGAGGGTAGGAGAGGCTCTGCAGAGGGACCTCGACAGGCTGGACAGATGGGCAGAATCCAACGGCATGAGATTGAACACATCCAAGTGCCGGGTTCTGCACATTGGCCACAACAACCCCATGCAGAACTACAGACTGGGGTCAGAGTGGCTGGAGAGCAGCCAGGCAGAGAGGGACCTGGGGCTACTGGTCGATGGTAGGCTGAACATGAGCCTGCAGTGTGCCCAGGCAGCCAAGAGGGCCAATGGCATCCTGGCCTGCATCAAGAACAGTGTGGCCAGCAGGAGCAGGGAGGTCATTCTGCCCTTGTACACTGCACTGGTTAGGCCACACCTCGAGTACTGTGTCCAGTTCTGGGCCCCTCAGTTTAGGAAGGATGTTGACTTGCTGGAGCATGTCCAGAGAAGGGCAACAAAGTTGGTGAGGGGTTTGGAACACAAGCCCTATGAGGAGAGGCTGAGGGAGCTGGGATTGCTTAGCCTGGAGAGGAGGAGACTCAGGGGTGACCTCATTGCTCTCTACAACTACCTGAAGGGAGGTTGTAGACAGGCGGATGTTGGTCTCTTCTCCCAGGCAGCCAGCACCAGAACAAGAGGACACAGTCTCAGGCTGCACCAGGAGAGGTTCAGGTTGGATGTTAGGAAGAAGTTCTATACAGAAAGAGTGATTGTCCATTGGAATGGGCTGCCCGGGGAAGTGGTGGAGTTGCCGTCATTGGAGGTGTTCAGGAGGAGACTTGATGGGGTGCTTGGTGCCATGGGTTAGTTGTTTAGGTGGTTTGGATTGGTTGATGGGTTGGACGCGATGATCTTGAAGGTCTCCTCCAACCTGGTTTGGTTTATTCTATTCTATTCTAAATAACCTATGTCAAGGTAGGAAAGAGCTTGTCACAAAAATACATTCCTTGTGAAAGGAAGTGTTTGAGTAATGTACTTTTGAGAAGCACTACAAGTTTGGCGTGTCTGGCTGATTGTGTATTTTTTCCTTTTCTGCTTTGGAAAACTTGCCTTTTCCATTCAGCATTTTGCTGTTTCTTTGCTCTTTTCAGTGCAATTAAACACTGTCAGTTGTTTGGGATTTTTGGTTTTCACATTTTAGCTGACTAATAAGTTGTAGGAGGTTTCTGTAAATAAAAAAGGATTGATAACATTATGAAAACACCTTGTTGGGTTGGTTTTTTTTTTTTCCCCAAATGTATGTGATTTCAGAGTCTAACTCCTGTTTTCAGAATCAACTGTTTTACTCATAAGTATATGGGTAAAAGTGTACCCTAACACCCGCTCTTAATTTTCAGCTTAAGAATTACTTTAAAATTATTAGTTTTTAGCAGATTGTGGCAAATTAATATGCATGTTACAGACATAGTTAGGAAGAGATGAGATGGATTCTGTTACCTTTCTGTTTATACTTTCCATGCATGCTGTGCTGTGTATGCTAGAAGTGGTATCAGCCATGAAGCTGCTTGCTTCAGAAACAGAACTATGATTAATTCAGTGTCAAATGTTTATGCATCAGACAGAAATAAATTAGTATCCTTTCTAAATTAGAAAAAGACAAATTAGGTGGCAATTAAAACTCTTTCATATACTTCAGAATGTACTGTGATTCATTCTTTTCTGCCTTTAGAGAAAACATTGGTTTCCAAGACATGACAGGAATGTTTTGTGTAGAGAAAGGGCAATGTTTAATGCACAAAACATTCCTTGCATCATGCTGTGGACAGCTGCATATCCACTGCACAGCAATTGCTACAACATTCATTGCTTCCTTATGTCCTACCTTCTACTCATAGTGTTTGTGGTCATAAAATGGACCATCCATTCTTGGGCACATGAGGTAATGATCCTAAACTTTGGCTGAACTGTTCTTATTATCTGCCTTGGTTTGTCATATGTGTGTGTCTATATATTACATTTACTTAAGAACACTTGATTGTGTGTTCTTGTTTTCTGCTTGTCCAGTTTGTTTTCCTGACTCATTGAGGAGTGCTAAGTATGTGCAGTTACTATGTCAAAGGTAACTAAAAGTTCGTAATACCTTCACCAATATGATTGCTTTCTATGAGCAGGTGACAAAATTAATAGATGAGGGGCGAGCAACTGATGTCGTTTACCTGGACCTGAGCAAAGCCTTCAACACTGTCCCGCACCACATCCTGGTCTCCAAACTGGTGACACATGGGTTTGATGGGTGGACCACTAGATGGATAAGGAACTGGCTTGATGGCCGCACCCAAAGAGTGGCTGTCAATGGCTCCATGTCCCAGTGGAGGCCAGGGACAAGCGGAGTCCCTCAGGGATCAGTTCTGGGACCTGTCTTGTTCAACATCTTTGTGGGTGACATGGACAGTGGCATTGAGTGCACCCTCAGCAAGTTTGCTGAGGACACCAAGCTGTGTGGTGCAGCAGACACGCTGGAGGGAAGGGAGGCCATCCAGAGGGACCTTGACAGGCTGGAGAGGTGGGCACAAGCCAATCTCATGAAGTTCAACAAGAGCAAGTGCAGGGTCCTGCATCTGGGTCGAGGCAATCCCAGGCACAAATACAGACTGGGCAGGGACTGGCTGGAAAGCAGCCCTGAGGAGAGAGACTTGGGGGTGCTGGTGGACAAAAAGCTCAACATAAGCTCTCAATGTGCACTTGCAGCCCGCAAAGCCAATCAGATCCTGGGCTGCATCAGGAGAAGTGTGGCTAGCAGGTCGAGGGAGGTGATCCTCCCCCTCTACTCAGCCCTGGTGAGACCCCACCTGGAGTACTGTGTCCAGTTCTGGAGCCCCTATTACAAGAGGGATGTGGAGGTGCTGGAACGTGTCCAGAGAAGGGCCACAAGGATGATCAGAGGGCTGGAGCACCTCTCCTGTGAGGACAGACTGAAGGAGTTGGGGCTGTTCGGTCTGCAGAAGAGAAGGCTCCGAGGTGACCTAATTGTGGCCTTCCAGTATCTGAAGGGGGCCTACAGGAAGGCTGGGGAAGGACTTCTCAGGATCTCAGGTAGTGATAGGACTAGGGGGAATGGAATGAAGCTGGAGGTGGGGAGATTCAGGCTAGATGTGAGGAGGAGGTTCTTCACTACGAGAGTGGTGAAGCCCTGGAATGGGTTGTCCAGGGAGGTGGTTGAGGCCCGGTCACTGGAGGTGTTTAAGCCCAGGCTGGATGAGGCTCTGGCCAGCCTGATCTAGTGTGGGGTGTCCCTGCCCATGGCAGGGGGGTTGGAACTAGATGATCCTTGTGGTCCCTTCCAACCCTGAATGATGCTGTGATACTGTGATAGCTTCCCCAGACATTGACTCCCAATCAGTTGCCTGTCTGAGTATGTTAGGATTTGTTTGATGGCCATTTGTTTTGTATAAAAATTGCACATCCTGTATCTAAAAATTTGCATTTATTTTGAAAATGTCTGAAATATGCATTTAAAACAAGGATCCCTGCCTGCACTTTGTAGATAAACCTGCACTTTGTAGATAAACCTGCAATTCTACTTCCATTGGACAAAGTGTTTTGGTAGCTTAAAGACTACTGGCTTGTCGTTGCTGTGCTGTGTCATCTTTAACTTATATTCTTAGGCAATGATGTATGTGATGAATGGAATGATAATTCGTGTCAATTAGGTGATTTTGATTAAAGCAAAAGCAGGAGCATGCATGATGAGAAACGGGATCAGACACTGGGAACTTACATATGTAACTAGAATGAGATTCTTTTTAGGCCTTATTATAACCAGTTATGATTAATTTGACTTGTTTTAGTATAGAGTGAGATCTTAGGTTTTATTATAACCTGTTGTTTATTAATTTTATTTGCTTTAATGTATGTGCACTAATGCCCTAGTGAAATGTTAGGAATTAACAGCTAACAGTTGAAGTATTATGAAATAATAAGTTTTTTCAAGGACCAGAAAGGAAGAGAAGTTGCTGTAGAAGACGTAAACACAAAGGATGATTGTGAGAATCAACAGAACCTATGTGAAAACCCATCTCTGGGAAAGACGTTGATTGTAACAACAGAGCTAAAAAGACACAGTCACAAAGACTTAGCACACAACCCACCGGCTGTGCTGATTAGAGGATTACATCATTGAAAGACCACCAGAAGGACAAACTAATTTAAATAACCCCACCTTTATATGCATATGTATTAAGGGTAGAATATTTAAAGGTAGGTAGAAAGTCATTGTCGTGCATTGTTGCACCCAGCGCTGTTTTGCATGTCTCTTATTGCTTTAAAATTGCTCTTTTCAAATTAAAACTATATTCAATTGGCTTTAATTGGCTTGGTCATTTATAACAATGTATAAAAGCATTTGTGTTTGTTAGACTGCTTTGATCTATCAAAACCAAAGATAGTCATGTTCCAGTGCGTTTGCTCAGCAGGTGCTTGCAAGAATACCTTGAAACAATGTATTTGTTCACTCTGTGAATAATATTCCAGATACTTGTAGTCAACACAACTGAGTGTAGCTTTAGATTAATTCCTAGTCTTCATAGAGAATGTGTCATTTTTAAATCTGGAAGGACTATATAAATTATTTTTTTTTTTAAAGTAGCTGAAACCTAAATTTTAAGGGATGCCTTAGTGACTCACACAGTGCTTAACTAGGGAAAAATTCAGAAGGTGATGTGTAGATTTTTCTTGTAACCTTTCACCTCCAAAGCACTAAGAATCGCTACGGACAGGACAACCTCTGTCAAAGACAATGAAAAGCATTTTTATAAATATATTAACAATAAGAAGAAGGGCAGGAAGAACCTGCACTCCCTATTGGACCTGGAGGGGAACACGGTGACTGAAGACGAGGAGAAGGCTGAGGTCCTGAACGCCTTCTTCACCTCAATTTTTAACAGCAAGGCAGAAGGAGTTCAGGAGGAGTGGCCTCCGGAGCTGGGCGGTGGGGTCGGGGAGCAGTGTAGTGCCCCAGAAATCCATGAGGAATTAGTTCGGGACCTGCTGAGCCACTTGGACACTCACAAGTCCATGGGACCGGATGGGATCCATCCTAGGGTGCTGAGAGAGCTGGCAGATGTGCTGGCCAAGCCGCTCTCCATCATTTTCCTCCACTCCTGGCTCATGGTGAGGTCCCAGATGACTGGAAACTGGGACCCCATCCATAAGAAGGGTTGGATGGAGGAACCTGGAAACTACAGGCCAGTCAGCCTGACCTCAGTGCCAGGGAAAGTGATGGAGCAGATTATCCTGGAGGCAATAACTGAAGGATGGCCAAGGGCTCAGGTCCAGCCAACATGGATTTAGGAGGGGCAGATCCTGCCTCTCCAACCTGATCTCCTTCTATGATCAGGTGACCCGTCTGGTGGATGTGGGGAGGCCTGTGGATGTGGTCTACCTGGACTTCAGCAAGGCCTTTGACACCCTCCCCCACAGCAAACTGCTGGCTAAGCTGTCAGCTCGTGGCTTGGACCATTACACTCTGTGCTGGGTTAGGAACTGGCTGGAGGGCCAGGCCCAGAGAGTGGTGGTGAACGGTGCCACATCCAGCTGGCAGCCAGGCACCAGTGGCGTCCCCCAGGGATCCGTGCTGGGCCCCAT
Source organism: Melanerpes formicivorus (assembly GCF_026170545.1). Lineage (NCBI taxonomy): Eukaryota > Metazoa > Chordata > Aves > Piciformes > Picidae > Melanerpes > Melanerpes formicivorus. The sequence continues at coordinate 7,506,092 of NW_027142367.1, read as the reverse complement.
CCTCTTTAACATCTTCATTGATGATCTGGTTGAGGGGGTAGAGTCAGTCATCAGCAAGTTTGCAGATGACACCAAGTTAGGAGCAGATGTTAGTCAGTTAGAGGGTAGAAGGGCTCTGCAGAGGGACCTCGACCAACTGGACAGATGGGGAAAATCCAATGGGATGGCATTCAACAAGTCCAAGTGCCAAGTGCTGCACTTTGGCTACGGCAATCCCATGCAGAGCTACAGGCTGGGGTCGGAGTGGCTGGAGAGTTCCCAAACAGAGAGGGACCTGGGTGTGCTGATCGACAGCCACCTGAATATGAGCCAGCAGTGTGCCCAGGTGGCCAGGAGGGCCAATAGCATCCTGGCCTGTATTAGGAATAGTGTGGCCAGCAGGAGCAGGGAAGTCATTGTGCCCCTGTACTCTGCTCTGGTTAGGCCACACCTTGAATCCTGTGTCCAGTTCTGGGCCCCTCAGTTTAAGAAGGACATTGAGAGACTTGAATGTGTCCAGAGAAGGGCAACAAGGCTGGGGAGAGGCCTTGAGCACAAGCCCTATGAAGAGAGGCTGAGGGAGCTGGGATTGTTTAGCCTGGAGAAGAGGAGGCTCAGGGGTGACCTCATTGCCCTCTACAACTACCTGAGGGGTGGTTGTAGCCGGGAAGGGGTTGGTCTCTTCTCCCAGGCAACCAGCACCAGAACAAGGGGACACAGTCTCAAGCTGCGCCAGGGGAGGTTTAGACTCGAGGTGAGGAGGAAGTTCTTCACCGAGCGAGTCATTCGTCATTGGAATGTGCTGCCCAGGGAGGTGGTGGAGTCACATTCCTGGAGGTGTTCAATAGGGGATTGGACGTGGCACTTGGTGCCATGGTCTAGTCATGGGGTCTGTGTTGATAGGTTGGACTCGATGATCCTCAAGGTCCTTTCCAACCTAAGTTATACTGTGATACTGTGATACTTTTTATTCTGATGCATGAAAATTGCAGATTCTGGGATTTAATTAACAGCAGCGGCCATCAGAAGAAAAACAGCTTGCATTATTAATTATACCTGGATCGTGCTGTGTATGGAATCCTTGTTTTGGATAATTTCATTAGCATGTGGCCTTCCGTGTTGATCCACCTAGGGAAAGGAAGACAAATCATTAACGACTTGTCAGCAGCGCACACTAGGCGGCGTGATGCCGCACTGCCACCTAGTGGCATCCGGCGGACTGCGGGGAGTCGTTCTGTCCCTTAAATGAACGGGCAAGAGAACACCAGCGAGGGACCCTGAGAGCTGTTTCCTGTTTACTGCCTCAGAGAGCCCAGAACTAGCCTCGGGGCTTCCTTCCACGGAGCCTTTTGCAGGGCTTGCGTCCGGAGTAGAACTAAGATTTTACCATGCTTCAGAGGCACAGCACCGTACTGACTGCCTTGACTCTCCTCACAGATGGTCTCTGGTCTAAAACAGTTACAGTGGTTGCTTGCACTAAATCACCGAATCACCGAATCACCAAGGTTGGAAGAGACCTCAAAGATCATCAGGTCTAACCTGTCACCACAGACCTCATGACTAGACCATGGCACCGAGTGCCACGTCCAGTCCCCTCTTGAACCCCTTCAGGGATGGTGACTCCACCACCTCCCTGGGCAGCACATTCCAATGGCGAACGACTCTCTCAGTGGAACCTATAAATAGGAAAGCATTTATAATCTTTAGACAATAACATAATTTTTATATAATAATATAAAATTACAGTGTAATTTACCTGCCCTCAATGCAGGTAGAAATGAAAAGCCCTTAAGCACCCCAGAGCTGGGTAATTATCTGTGCCGAGAAAGGGACAGTGTGTGTGGCAAGTAGAAATACTGTTTTGCTAGTACTTGATTCAGGTAGCCAAGTCCAAACTGTGTTTAATGCTTAGGAAGTTTACTCATGCAGGTGTCTGAGCAAGACTGGACCCCAGAGTTCTTGGAGATTGGGTTGTGCCTTCCCAAGTATTCCCATGTTCCCAGGCAAGTAAAGGCCTCCATGAAGCTTTTTATACCTTTTTTTTCAGTTGACATTTGCTATAAAAACTGATAACACTTATCAGTAGCAATGGAGTTAATATTAAAGCTCTAAAAAGTTCACATGCTCCACTGCCACAAGTAACAAATTAGCTGAGCATTATGAGAAACCTTGGTGTGTTTGCTTAGGCTTACCTGTAGTGCAAATAGCCATGGAGATTAAGACAGAGAGGGTTTTTTGGTTTGTTTTTTTAATGAAACAAATAAGCTGAAATGCATTATATTGCACTCAGTATGAAGAAATGTATGTTCTGCTAGCAGTGGGTTGGCAGATTTTTGCATCTAAAAATGCCATAACCCCTATTGAAATGTAACCTTCAGCCACAAACCTGGGAATTATTACAATTAAGTAACCTGAAACCCTTTTAGATTTTTATGTAATTATACCGGTTTCCCACAGTTAAGACCACGAATAAGCTCCTGATAATAAGCTCTCAGTGTTCCTCCTGACATGGTGAAGGGATTGTCTATAAAACTTCCAGACTGGAAAAAAAATGAACTGAAGGAAAACTCTGCGACACTGTGGTTCATAACAGGACAAGTTCTTCAGCTGGATGAATTGGAGGAGTGGCACCTTTGTAATAGACCTCCTGATCACATGCCCTCCAGCAAGGAGCAAATGGAAAGGAAAAACAAACAGCACTGTCACATCAGAGCCATCTCCCATTACCTTGGTCTGTTCCAATTAGCACCATTTCCAAAAGCAGTTGTTCCATTTCTGAACTGTCAAATGTACTTGAGAACTGTTTTTATGAATCAAAGCTGAATTTTGAAACAGGTAGTATTTGAGAAAATGTCACTTGAAAACATTAGTATTACAAAAAGTGTATGTTATGGGTTGATTTAGATTTTGTGTTCCACCCCCCCACCCCCTTTTATCTTTCAGTAAATCTGCCTCAGAGAGCAAATCTACCAGACTCAGAATTTGGAAGTAAAAGTGGAATTGCATTTACAAAAGAAACTGAATATAACAGTATAAAAGGCAATAAACATATACAGAATGTATTTACACATATATACACAGCATAACAACAGCACAGGATCCCCTTGTACCTTTGATTCAGCTCTTTGTCCCTTCTTGGGGACAAAGGGCCCCAAGACAGTTATACAAACCACACGCTCCCTCCCCCCCCCCCCCCCGAGAAGTACCATAGAGAAAGCCCAAGGTCAGAGGGAGTAGAGCCTGAAAACCAAAGCAGGGCAAGCAGCCCAGAGCAAGCAGGCAAAAACAAGAGCATGAGCAAACTTTGCTGCAAGACACAAGGTTTTCAATACTCCAGTAGAATGATTTTAACCTACCTATTGTTATTATTCTTCAGAGCAATTGAATTAGATGGACTTACCATTATTATGATGTAAACTCTGAGGATTCCACCCCTCTTGAGCTGTCTCAAACCTCAAGAAAATTCTGTTTACAACTAAATTTGAGTTTCAGACTGTAACAGTGTATCACAGACATAAAACACATTGCCTTTCATGTGTATCTATGCATGCATATAATTTAAATGCTTTGCACAATGTATTTTCTATTGCATACTTATACTGCTGTGTAACAATACACAAAGTGTAAAAATAGAATCACAGAATTGTTAGGGTTAGAAGGGACCTCAAGGATCACCAAGTTCCAACCCCCCTGCCATAGGCAGGGACACCACATTACCTGAATCCAGATCTTCCTGAGAGGAAATTAAATGCTGGTAAGATTTATGTGACTATTTAACCAGAGCTTGGCATATCTGCTGGTGGTTTGGAACATGGACATTTAAAATTTTCTTCTATAATCAATAAGAATAGAATAGAATAGAATAGAATAGAATAGAATAGAATAGAATAGAATAGAATAGAATAGAATAGATCAGACCAGGTTGGAAAAGACCTTTGAGATCATCAAGTCCAACCCATCACCCAACACCATCTAATCAACTAAACCATGGCACCAAGCACCCCATCCAGTCTCTTCTTCAACACCTCCAATGATGGTGACTCCACCACCTCCCCGGGCAGCACATTCCAATGGGCAATCACTCTTTCTGTGAAGAACTTCTTCCTAGCATCCAGCCTAAATCTCCCCTGTCGCAGCTTGAGACTGTGTCTTCTTGTTCTGATGCTGGTTCCTGGGAGAAGAGACCAGCCCCCACATGGCTACAACCTCCTTTCAGGTAGTTGAAGAGAGCAATAAGGTCTCCTCTGAGTCTCCTCTTCTCCAGGCTAAGCAGCCCCAGCTCCCTCAGCCTCTCCTCATAGGGCTTGTGCTCCAAACCCCTCCCCAGCTTTGTTGCCCTTCTCTGGACACATTCCAGCAACTCAACATCTTTCCTAAACTGAGGAAATGAAGAGCATGAACCTTATTTTAGTATTGCAACAGAACAAAGACATTTAGATAGACATTTCTGCACATGTGATTTTCATTTTCTTGATAGAAGACAGATCGCTGAAGTGACAGCTTGCCAATGACACTATGCTATTCAAGATATTCAGAACAGAGATGACCAAAAAACTGCAGCATGGCATTATGGAATTGAGTAACTGGCAAATACAGCAGTCAATGAAATTCAGTGGAGATAAATTACAAAAAAAAAAAAAGAAAGAAAGAAAAAAAATCACATACTGAATAACAGACTTTGAACTGATCATCATCAACTGATCATCAGAGTTTTGAGAGACATTTCCATGAGAATGTTCAGCAGTTATTAAAAGGGTAAATCAAATGGCATACAGTTCACACACCAAAAAGCAGAAAGTTGGAACAGCTTTCATGTATAGGATGGCTAAGCAGACTTAGGGGAAAGAACTGAAGTGGAATATGTCTAACAGTGGCTTAGATGAGGACCAACTATTTGTTGTCTCTTCCAGCACAAGGACCGGGGACATCAAATGAAGCTATAGGAGTCAGGTTTAAGAGTGGAGTTCTTCAGACAATGTCTATTTGAGCTCTAGAAATACTTGCCAAAGGATATTGTGGACAATTAAAGTTTAAATGGGTCAGTGGGAGACTGGACAAGTTTATGCAAGAGAGATCAGCTTTATTTCCTTATCCTTGTTGAAAGGTTTCCTAATTCATCATTTTCTGTCTTCTGCCTTTCTTTCTTTCATCGGACCATGACATTCCCCTTAAGACATTTCCTTAAGTGGCTGTTGTGGTTTAACCCCAATCAGCAACCAAGTGCCACACATCCACTTGCTCACTTCTCCCACCTGCAGTGAGATGTGGAGGGGAATTGGAAAAAAAGGAAAAGTCATGGCTTGAGAGAATAACAGTCTAATAACTAGAATAAAATAAACCAAATAATAATAATAGCAATGAAAAGGGATATAATAAGAGAGAAATAAAACCCAAGAAAAGACAAGTGATGTACAATGCAATTGCTCTCCACCTGCTGACCAATGTCCTAGCAGCAAAACCCCTCCAGCCAGTTCCCCCTACCAGATATACTGTGATGGTGCTGTATGGTATGGAATATCCCTTTGACTAAATTGGATCAGCTGTCGTGGCCATTCTCCCTCACAGCTTCTTGTGCACCTGCCTGCTGGCAGAGCATGGGAAGTGGAAAATCCTCAACTTAGAATAAACACTACTTAGCAACAACTAAAACATCAGTCTGTTATCAACATTATTCTCACACTAAATCCAAAAGACAGCACTGCAGCAGCTGCCAGGAAAAAAATAAAAGAAAATTGTATCCCATCTGAAACTGGGCCAGGGCCATGCAGTTTACTTCCAGACACAAGACTGATAGAGAGGCATGCTAAATAAATAATTCTCTCTTTGATTATCCTAATTTCTAATAGCTCCATCTTACTGCCTGGGAAAAAAAAATGCTGCTCTAAGATAGCTACGAGACCTTGATTGCAAGGAATGTGTCCTTAACTCTACAAATGTTTGCTCAGAAGTCAGCAGAAGATACTATTAGCATAAATAAAAGATAAATGTGCCAATATTTGCAAGAATATAATTGTAAAGAGGCCTTTGACAAACTTAACAGCATACCTTATGCATAATTAATGGGGAGCTGTGAGATATATATATATATATAAAATATGTGAAATTATTGTTGTATATCAGTTTTTGTGGCATAATCATTAATTTTCTTCCCTGGTTACTAACTTATCCTCTTATCTTCCTCAGAATCTGATTAATATCTTTATCAACTATCTGGATGAGGGGATTGAGTGCACCCTCAGTTGAGCATGCAGAAAATGCCAAGATGGGTGGGATTGTTGATCTGCTTGAGGCTAGGAAGGCTCTACAGAGGAATCTGGATAAGCCAGGTCCTGCACTTGGGACACAACAACCCCATGCAACAATACAGGTCTGGGGAAGAGTAGCTGTAAAGCTGCCTGGTAGAAAAGGATCTGGGGGTGCTCGTCAACAGCCACCAGTGTGGCCAGTATGAGCCAGTAGTGTGCAATGTGGCCAAGAAGTCAAATGGCATCCATGCCTGTATCAGGAATAGTGTGGCAAGAACTAGAGAAGTGATTGGGCTGCACCTTGAATACCGTGTTCAGATTTGTGCCACTCACGACAAGGACATTGAGGTGCTGCAGTATGTCCAAAGAAGGGCAACAAAGCTGTTGAAGGGTCGAGAGAACAAGTCTTATGAGAAGTGGCTTAAAGGAAAAGAAGGCTGAGGGGAGATCTTACCACTTTCCCCAACTACCCAGAAGGACATTGTAGCAAGGTGGGAGGACAGTCTGTTCTCCCAAGTAACAAGTGCTAGGACAGGAGGAAATGGCCTCAAGTTCCACCAGGTGAGATTTAGGTTAGAGGTTAGGGAAAAAATCTTTACAGAAAGCAATCACTGGAAAAGACTGCCCAGAGAAGTGGTGGAGTCACCATCCCTGGACGTTTTTAAAACAGTGTAGTTGTGATGCTGAAGGACATAGTTTAGTGGTGGACTTGGCTGTGCTGGGTTAACAGTTGGACTCGTGATCTTAAAGGCCTTTTCAACCTAAACTATTCTATATTATTCTACGAGGAAAAGCACTCCCCAGCCCACCTCAGAAGCACATTCCATTCCCCCACCTTCCGTAGGTATGGCTCCGCTTAGGCGGGCCGGGCTACCCTACCCCTCCCCTCCCGGCCACCGGCCAGAGGCGCGCGGGGCGTGGCTCCGCCCGCGGGGTTGGACCAGCGCGGCCTACCATTGGCTCGGAGCGTGGCCGGCGGCTCACGTGACTCCTCTCCCGCCCCCCTGCACTTCTTATAGCCGCACGGCGGGCGGTGGTGAGCGCCTGCTGAGGTGATTGTTGCAGCGGTTGTGTGAGGGCTGCGGTTGCAGGTGAGGGAGCGAGAGCGGGCGGTGGCGTTCGGGGAACGGTACGGGGACACTTCATTTCGCTTGTACTGTGGGGGAAGGGGGGCCGTGACCTTTCATAACCACGTTTGCGTCTTGGCGGGTTCTTGTGTCGCTCCCCATTGGCGGCGTCGGCAAGCGGGGAGGAGCGCTGCGGGCTCCGCTGGCGGGAGCGGGAGGTGCTGCCCCGCCATCTTGGGTGTGCGCCTGTGGCACCCGCGCTCCCCATCCAGGTGGAAAGGCTGTGATCAGTGGCGGCGTCTGTGCAGGGTTCCTGTGTCAGCACCAGCGACAGGCAGTGCTGCGCAGCACTCTGCCTTCGCAGCCCCTCCTCGGGCACGAACCTCGTAAGGGGCTCTGCGGAGCCTGCTTACCGCCTGGATCTTTAATGCTGTTATGAGAGCCGATTAACTGAAGTGATGCTGGGTAGTTAATGTCCCCGAACTTGAGTCGCATCTGAATGTTACTGATGGAACGAACGCTTTTTTTTTTCTTTTTTTCTTTTTTTGTAGTGATCCTATGAATTCCAAAATGAAACAGAAACTGAACGCAGAAAAATCATCCGGATCTTTGCAGGTATAGGCTTTACAGTGTAAGTTAGAATATGGAAACAGATAAAGGGTAATAAATTGGAATTTGTCGAGTATGTCTGGTACACAATTTACATTGTTCGGAGGTTTGTGATTACTTTTCCGGCTAATGGTTCCTCTCTGTGATACTGAGGGAAGACAAAGGGATCTTTTGCAATGTGCTTCCACCTGGCTTGTGTCCTGTTGGCTCGAGTAACCTGGCCGACGTTGTGTGTGTGGTTTGGGAACGCTCTGTCCTTCTCGAGCACGTGGGCTGTGACTTTCTTCTTACTGCCGAGCCAGTTCCTCTTTTACTTTTTGACACTGAGCTTGCTGTCTTTCCATGGGAGGCTTTTGTTTGCTTTTCTTTGAAGTGTTTGCTTGCCTCAGTTCAATTATTGAATCATCCTGGCTGCTAAGGAAGTGTGCAGGATGGATGCTGTGCGCTGGCCTTTAAGGACATGAAGTTACCGAGAGTGATAATTGAGCATGCTTTAACTGAAGTATTCAGGCTGGCGGTTCTGTTTAGAAGGGAGCTCTAGTTGCCTTGGAATTGTTGGAAATGCATAACGGATTTAGATTGAGAAGTGTCTGATAAGTTAACCTTTTTATCTGTTCCAGTCTTGTTATAAGACACTTGTTAAACTTTTCAGTGCAGGCCCCTTTAGTCAGAATTATACAAATACCATAGAGAAGGCTAATAGCCTTCTGTGATAGCTAACAGCCTTCTGTGAGTTATAGACTGATCGGAATTTACCAAAATTGTCGAAATAAACTGGTAAATCTGATTTGCACATGGTAATCTTGTCCTATAGTGACTCCAGGGTGTCAGCTCCTCGGTGTGACGTCGTGGGCATTCGATGGGTTAACTCAAGTACTACTCAATAATTCTTTGGCAGAGTATACTTAAGTCTAACCTTCGATGGCAGCAAGCGGCGTCTGACCCACTGTGTGATTTCTTGTTCCCACAGAAGTTAGTGTTTGTCCTTTAGTGAATAGTAGGATAATTGGTGGCAGAAACTACCGTGGGAAAGGCGAGCTCTTGTCCTGTGAAGTACGGTGTGAATCGGTAACTTTCTCACGATGGTGTGGCATTGTGTTCTGGCTATTCTTGCTTGGTTGTCTGCCATTGTTTGCTATCCCATGGTGGCAGTGTAACCAAGCCAATCAGAAAGCTTTAATGCAGGAAATGGGTATTTGTGTGACAGGAGAGGTGATAAACATGCTGTTTATAAAAACAATAGCCTGTCCAGGTTGAAGCGAGGGAGCTTTAGATCCGTGTTAATTCATAATCAACACAACGATTTAAAGGAACGCCACTTGAGGGTGTGTTCGCAGTTAAGAAAAACAGGTGCTGCCTCAAGGGATGTGTGTGACTTTACCACACAAACATGGAATTGCAACCACTTCTGCCTCTGTCCCCCAAAGTCTAATGCTGCTGTTTCCAAATGCAATGTAGGGAGCTTCAGTTGAAGTTTGCATGTGTCACCATGCTGTAGCTGGCCTTGAAATGTCAGACTATTTTTGCAGTAAGAAATTAGTGATGTTCTTGTGCTGGTGAGACCTGATTATCATGCTGTAGGATCTGTTCAGGCTCTTCTGTGAAGAGTAAGAGTTTTCAGAGAGGCAGGGACTGAGCATAGCTTCATTTGTAGCAATTATTGCTACAAATTAATTCCCCTTCTTTGTGAACCTTAACATGGAGTAAAAGCTTTTCTTCTTGAAAAGATGAACCGTGGGTTACCTTAATGGGAGGTATTCCCATGTTTCAGTTCATGTGAAGAGTGGCAACTGTCTGAAGCTGTGTTTGTCTTTCTAGAAGTACCTCACAGACACCACATGCAGTACTACAAGACAGACTCTTAAAATGATTCAGCCTTCAGCAGCAGGTTGCCTGGTTGGCAGACGTAATGAGGTATGAATTAAAAGATAATCTGTAGGTGTGTCATTATCTCTGCTCTGTGAAATGGTTTTGGGCTTGTAACTGAAAACCAGTTTGTTTGGGAAAAGAAAGCTGCTTATTTTTAGTAATAAAGTATTAAAGGCTAGCAATTTCTGAGTACTTCAGGAAAACATTTGAGACTTATTCTATTGAACTTGTGTGTATCAAGGAAGGTATCTGTGAACTAAAACTGCAATGTGAAGAAGGTTTATAAAGACTTGCAGTTGAGTGAGGGACTTAACAAGCTTTAAAAAAAATAATCACTGTTACTCTGAAGTAAAACCTGCCTGTATTTTGTGCAGAAGAAATCTTCAGTCAAAAGGAAAGTGAGTAAGTTCACCTCAAAGTCTTCTAAAGCTGAGGTGTCCATAGACAAGGAGCAAGAAAATGAGACTATGAATGATGCTGTTCAAGCTGCAGATCTCATGATAAAAGGTATATGGTAATTCCTGAAATGTTCTATTTCAATGGGAGCACAACATACATCTTGAAACATAATCCCTATGCCCTTTGGATAAGGGCTTTGTGGGGTTTTATTGTTTTTCTTTTTTTACTTCAATTTTTGTTGGGTTTTAGGCTTTTTTCTTTTTCAATACACATGAGGAATTAATGATACTTGCCCTCTGTGGAAAATACAATCTAGATATCTAATGTTTAAGAATGGCTCTCAGCTGCTAGTTAACAAATTCATTGTGTTCAGTAGTGTTAAGAAGTCCTGTAATTTGACTTGGTCATGAGCTTTCAAGTGACTAAAAGTTGAAAAGAGTCTGATTTACCCTAGTGGGCTTAATGGTGCTGAGAAATTGCATGCAGTGCAATATAGACAATGACTTGGGAATAAGACTTGTGTCTTTCACAAAGTACGCATGAACACTGACACTTGCAGATGTGACCATCTTGCAAAGCCTGGTGCCATGCCTGAGGCAGCTTCTTAAGGACTCAGCCTGTATATCCCCATTAATCCAGTGTGGGATCTCTATTTTCTGTAAGGTTATGTCTCAAATTGCAAATTGACAACCAATGCTGTGGAAAACACTCTATGGAGTGAGTTCTTACCACTGTTTATAGAACACTTCTATGCAAGTTAGATAACTTAAGGCACTCTCAAGAATTCAGTCTTAGCACAGACTTACTGTAGCTTCTTACTTCAGGAAGTCCTTCATCTCAGTATTGGAAAGAAGTGGCTGAAGAAAGGAGAAAGGCTCTGTATGAAGTACTTCAAGAAAATGAAAAGGTAGCTAGTGAAAGATAATGAACTTCTTCACCACTGTTTTATTATCTTCCTGTTTTAACATTTTGTTCTTTGAACTCAGCTGCACAAGGAAATTGAACAGAAAGATGGTGAAATTGCCTGTCTGAAAGAAGAAAATGAGGAGCTGATGTCCATTGCTGAACATGTGCATTATATGACCAGCATGATTGAGGTACTTAAAGGAATTTTAGTTAATACTGTAGAATTGAAAAGTGAGAAAGCAGCAGAGATTTCTAATGAATCAGGACTTTTGTGTGCTCTCACCTCTTACTGTCCGACCTGTTTCTTGTGGGATTGCTCTAATCCAGTGGCATAAAGCCCTTTCTAGGGGATGTTTTTCTACCTTAGAACCCACAGGAATAATGAGAAAGTACTAAGAGCAGTGTCTTCTGAAGGAGAGATTTAACCTATTCTTAACAGGTTTGCATGCTAGAGAGAAAGCAAGGAAAGTGTTCATCTCCACTGTTCTGACCTGACAAGTTGAAATGCTTAACGGGTTGGGTGTGACTGCTGGCTAAATGGCTTATGTTGACTGTTCTTTGAGGAACTAGACAGGCAGTGCTGCAGTATGAGGGAGAAGGCAGCAGTATGAGGGAGAAGGCAGCATCTATACCCTTTAAATCAAGGCTTCACCGAGGGATTGCCAGTGTCCTGATCCAAAAGGACTGAAGTCTGTAGGGTTCAGACACTTGTCTGAATCTTTGAGGGTGAATAGTTGTATGACTGATTCCATTACTCTTCTAGGAGAAGGAGGTTGTCTGTAACAGTGCCTGAAGTGAAGATAAATATATAGCCATGGCACCTTTATGCTATCTGTTAGGTTCTTACCATACAGATGCTTTCAACCAGCATGTGAAGCTGGGTGCCTGGCAAACTTTGATAGTGATGAGACTGGGGAGGTGGAAACAAAATGGAAGATTATTGCAAGCACTTTGATTATTCAAGAAGTAACATCTATTGGGTTAACTTTCAATTAGTGCAGTTATTTGGGTGAGTCTTGAAAGCCTCCATGAATTTGTTACACTTGAATTTTATTTTCATAATCAAGGAGTGTGATAAACCCACAGGCAGAAATTAAATGACTTAAGGATGAAGAACTGACATAGGTGGAAGCCTCTCTGTAGTTTCTCAACACAGTGAAGTTTACTGAGTTGTAAGCTGCTCACTTCTGAGGCTTTAATTAGCCTGAAGTGATACATCAAACAGCCAGAAGCCTCAAAAGCAGCATCTAACAGTCCTGTTTTTCTTCCTGAGATCAGGCCAGGTGAGGAACTTCTAGTTTGATCATGAAGTGCTAGAAACCTTAGGGTCTTTGAGCTCATGGGAGCGCAATGACTTAATGCAGCTTCATTATCTCTGGTAAAACTTAATTGGTATAGTAATCTTTTGAAAATTAGAATACTGTAGTAATATTTAATAATAGTAATATTTATATTAAATATATTACTATGAAATAATATATATTTAATAATAGTAATATTGTCCAGTTCTGGGCCCCTCAGTTTAGGAAGGATGTTGACTTGGTGGAACGAGTCCAGAGAAGAGCAACAAAGTTGGTGAAGGGTTTGGAACACAAGCCCTGTGAAGAAAGACTGAGGGAGCTGGGGTTTCTCAGCCTGGAGAAGAGGAGACTCAGGGTGACCTTATCACTCTCTACAACTACCTGAAGGGAGGTTGTAGACAGGTGGATGATGGTCTCTTCTCCCAGGCAGCCAGTACCAGAACAAGAGGACACAGTCTCAGGCTGTGCCAGGGGAGGTCAGGTTGGATATTAGGAAGAAGTTCTATACAGAAAGAGTGCCCATTGGAATGGGCTGCCCAGGGAGGTGGTGGAGTCACCATCATTGGAGGTGTTCAGGAGGAAACTTGATGGGGTACTTGGTGCCATGGGTTAGCTGTTTGGGTGGGTTGGATTGGTTGATGGGTTGGATGCGATGATCTTGAAGGTCTCTTCCAACCTGGTTTGGTTTATTCTAAATAAAGGTTTATTTCATTTGGAAAGCTGTTTGCCATATTCTTGGTTGTCAAAGATAAAATCCTGTTCTACTTAAGAACCTAAAGGATACTTAACATGATGTGGTCTGTGAGTTGGAGGTAGCAATTTGAGCTGAACTCAAGTGTAGAAGATTTTTGTGGCTGAGGAATGTTTTAATTATGACCATTTCCAAATGGAGATCATTAGTTTGCTTAATTGAGTATGCATAGTCTTATTTTACTATCTATTAAATGGAAAAAGTAAGCTCAGTGTCTTCTGTTTCTTTCTAGAGGCTAACCAAGCAAGCACCTGACAATCTTGAGACACTGGAGAGTCTGGCTCTAGAGGAAGCCAAAGAAGGAAATGAAGAGCTCAGCTGTGGAGATGATGCAGACAGTACTTCTGAAGAAAGACCATCACAAGTATCATGTGTCTTAAGGGAGAGTATATCAGACCTTGCTTCAAAGGAGGGAAATCTGCAACTGGAATGACAACCTTTAAGCAGCCTTCTGCATGTGGCTTTTAATTGCAGACTTCTCTTTAAAGGATATACTAAAACTTCTCAGGTATAAACACTCTTGGAGAAGCATTACAGATGTTGTTTTTTTAACTGGAATGATGTAGCAGTGGGAGTAGCTGGATACTGTATAGAAAACTTACTACAGGCTGCACTTAGTTGCTTGTATAAAGTGAAATACTGTGTATTTCAGTGTTGTGTATGTATCCTTATCAGTTGCTCTCACATGATTTGTGAAAATTGATAAATAAATCCTTGCCTTCCCAAAGCAGCCTCTTGAGTGAGGAATAGCTGGTTCTAGGCTTGTCAAGTCAGTCAGTTGTGACTACTGTAGATGGGAGTTTCCATGTTTTTCTAGGGAGTGTTTGGGTAGTTAACCCCTGAGATGTGTGAAGTACTGGTGGTTTTCATGGATAGGGAAAGTAAAATGAAACTTGTGCTGTTGGTGAGGCTTCAGAAGGTCAAGGATGATGGATAGTAAGTTAGATTTATGCTTTTTGCCTCTGTCTTAAAGGAGCTTTTTTCAAGACACAGATGAGAACTTAAATAGAAAGTGTTAGACTCAGAAGTACATTCACTGGCCTGTGAAGAAAAGATGGGTGGTGGTGTTCCTAATAGCAGATAAACTGAAAATTAGATGGAGACAAAGCAGCCTGCATTTCAGAGCTCTTCTGAAAGGAAACTTGGATTTTTGTTTTCAGACTACTGCTCTAGTGTTTACTAAGAGATAAGGCACCTCATTACCAAAACAATGATGTTCTGAGGAGTTTACCAGAGTAAAAAGTGCTTTTCAAAACTTTTAGCACCTTATCTGGCATCTCTGTGAGCAGGGGTGGGGTGGGAAATGCTTGCTGTTGAAAGCAGCAAGGTAGAAGGTGGGTAGAATTTGAGTACAGGTTTTCCAGTCTTAGATGAGCTCAGCAGTTCTGTAAGTAACAATCTTCCAAAGATAGGCTTTAAAAGATAGTGGCCATTGCAATATCTTGTGAAGAGATTAAACCTGCATGGCTTTCAAGAGGTAAAGACAAGCAGGGATTTGTAGTTTGTGGTTCTGTCAGGTCTTGCCAAAATGCGTGCTCCAGGGTATGTCTTCACCTGTGGAGTTATGAGGTTGGCACCCTTAGATTCCTTTCCTATCTTCTGTTCTCCCTGCAAGTGTCAGCAAGTTGGTTTCACAACTGATTTTTTTTGGCTGTGACATTCTGTGACAAGAGCCATTTTAGGAAGTCATTCCTTCTGGCTTCTACTCACCTTAAATCTGGTAACTGCAAGTTGAGGCATTATATTCTCCTGGGAACTTGGTAACCAAAGGACTGCACCTTCCCATATATGCTCTAGTGTGGTTAGACCTAATACTTTCCATCACAGTGCAGAAATGGTTACAAAGGTGTGCCCTTTAACTTGTGCTGATGCTGTTTAAGGAAAAAACAACAGCTAGGTGCTGGGTAGCTTTGTAGAGTAGCCTTGGGTTTCTGTTTGAAAGCAGTAGGTTTAAGCCACTTGATGGCATTTTCTATTTTGGATTCTAAGTGGTTTTCATGTCACAGTAGTTCAGCAATAGTAAGGAAATGCATAAAATTAGACTTCTAATAATCTTCATGCAGTGCAATTTAATGTAATCTGTTCATGGTGAACAGTCATGTTTGTTTTTTCAGGGGTGACTAAACATCTGAAGTATTTTGCTTTTGCAGAGACTGTAAAAGGGAAGGAAGCACACTTGTATAACCAGCTGGCTAGGCAGACTAGTCCAACTGAGACAGCAAGTGCAACTTCACCATTTCTCCTCTTCTCTCTGAACTGCTACAAGTGTTGGTGTTAGAACAAAGAACTGTCAGTAACTAGTAAGTCCAGAACTGGCATGCATTTTCTGCATCAGGCTCTTCCTTATTTCATTAGGATGGCCAAGATTGCTTGTTAGACTTAATCTTGTCTTTATTTAACCAATTCAGGAAATAGCACAAGACTTATCTCTTGAATGGCTTCATCCTTCTGATGAAATGGGTTCTCTACAAAATAAATCATGCAAGTTAGTTATGTAACAGCATTTGGCCCACCTCTATTAGAACATTTTGCATCAAAAAGCTACAATGCTTAGTCATACATAACACCTGTACCTAAAGTCTTCAGACCAAGGCTATTGTGGTCTTATTAACTTAATTCATTAGCAGAGAGAACAGTTTGCTGTGTGAAATCTTGGAAACGTACTATAGGGGCAGATCATATGAGAATGGAGCTGTGGCCTGTGAACTGTATACATGGTTTATCTGTCATGGATGTACTGGCTCTTGATTGATCTCCCTACACCTCTTATGCCAGAAATGTTAATGTGTGAAAGTTGTCAGTTTTATGCTGTTGCAATAATTGTTTGAAAGTGCTGATAAATGGTCAAGTTTCATTTATTGTCCTGAAAATTCCTGCTTTTTTTGTTTTAAAGCATGCAGGCACTGAGAACTGTCATAGTAACTGCAGGAAGTTTTTCTGCACATAAGGCTTGTCAAATATGTAGAAGCTATACAGATTTGTGCAGTCAGTTGTCTTGAAACTATCTGACCTTTTAGTTTTATCAGGAAACCTTTGTTTACCACCAAAACAGAACTATGTACCTGCTGAAAATCAACATCCCAAATGAGAGCTTTAATTCAGCCACACTGCAGAGAATATTCTGTCCAGCAAAATAAAATTACCAGTTCTTAAACCTGAGAGTGTGGTTCTTTCCAAAAGTCAGAAATACTTTTGTCAGCTGATGTGACCAGCATGGCAGCTCCCCTTCACTTCAGAGGCTGTGGCCAGTCTCATCTTCCACTGAAGTATTTGAAGGCTGCTTAGAAGTGGAATCTATCTACTGCATTCTGGCACTTCTCACATAAAATGTGTCCTAACAGGATGATGTCAGACATGTAAGATTGAAGTGGGGTAAGAAGGGCAGTCTGCAGGTGTCAGATGTTTTGAGATGGAGCAGCTATGCACAGACTAGTGGAAGTGAACAGTGGAGGCCAGGGACAAGCGGAGTCCCTCAGAGATCAGTCCTGGGACCTGTCCAACATCTTTGTGGGTGACATGGACAGTGGCATTGAGTGCACCCTCAGCAAGTTTGCTGATGACACCAAGCTGTGTGGTGCAGCAGACACACTGGAGGGAAGGGAGGCCATCCAGAGGGACCTTGACAGGCTGCAGAGGTGGGCACAAGCCAACCTCATGAAGTTCAATAAGAGCAAGTGCAGGGTCCTGCATCTGGGTCGAGGCAATCCCAGGCACAAATCCAGGCTGGGCAGTGACTGGCTGGAAAGCAGCCCTGAGGAGAGAGACTTGGGGGTGCTGGTGGACAAAAAGCTCAACATGAGCTCTCAGTGTGCACTTGCAGCCCACAAAGCCAATCAGATCCTGGCCTGCATCAGGAGAAGTGTGGCCAGCAGGTCGAGGGAGGTGATCCTCCCCCTCTACTCAACCCTGGTGAGACCCCACCTGGAGTACTGTGTCTAGTTCTGGAGCCCCTATTACAAGAGGGATGTGGAGGTGCTGGAGCATATCCAGAGAAGGGCCACAAGGATGATCAGAGGGCTGGAGCACCTCTCCTATGAGGACAGACTGAGGGAGTTGGGGCTGTTCAGTCTGCAGAAGAGAAGGCTCCGAGGTGACCTAATTGTGGCCTTCCAGTATCTGAAGGGGGCCTACAGGAAGGCTGGGGAAGGACTTCTCAGGATGTCAGGTAGTGATAGGACTAGGGGGAATGGAATGAAGCTGGAGGTGGGGAGATTCAGGCTAGATGTGAGGAGGAGGTTCTTCACCATGAGAGTGGTGAAGCACTGGAATGGGTTGTCCAGGGAGGTGGTTGAGGCCCCGTCCCTGGGGGTGTTTAAGAGCAGGCTGGATGAGGCTCTGGCCAGCCTGATCTAGTGTGGGGTGTCCCTGCCCATGGCAGGGGGGTTGGAACTAGATGATCCTTGTGGTCCCTTCCAACCCTGACTGATACTATGATAAGAACCATATCAGGTGATGTTCTGGGTTTGGTGTAGTTTTTTTGTTGGTTGTGTGTGTCTTTTTTCAGGCCTACATCTGGGATTTTGAGCAATTGATCTACTAATTTGCCAAGGTCAGGTATTTCCAGTGCTTGGCTTTCCTTGAGGATTAGTTGTGTTATTACTTTCTTCAGCAGAGAAGGTTTATTGTGTTGCTAATTCTCTTCCCACTCCTGCAATAACAGAATCCTTCACCAAATGATGATGGTATTCTGAGAAACTGATTTGCTGCTGCTTTGTTGGTCTGCCAACAGCTGCCTGTGAAGTGTGGTTAGCTGTGTTCAAGGCCAAACCTTTGGGGATGACAATACCTCTGCTCACTCTTGAGGGCACCATAGCCATTTGAAGGGGCTACTGTGGATGCTTTAATCAGGAAATGTCCATTGCAAATCAGCAGAGCAGATACTTCAAATCTACAGTCCAGCAGTTGTATTGACTCAATTTCAAATGCTTAAATCAGCAATAATCTGTATGTGTAACAGTCTTCAGCATAGGGTAAAGCTATAGTGGATACCTTTTCTGAAGGTATGGTGGGTGCAGGAGGAGATTTGCCAGTTGCAGATCTCTGGATAGCCTAACTTAATGCTGCTGTTTTAGCTTGAGCAGGGCAGAGGGCACTATGACTTTACACCTACCACACACAGACAGTAAGAGCACAGCAGGGGTACTGGAAACCACCATGACTTATCAAAAGCATGAGGTAAGAATAAGCCACCCACAACATCAGCAGGCAAACTGAGTGTGCTTTTTCAAGGTGAGCTCCCACCTCTTCAATCTGCACTGCTATTGAGTTTTTCTGGTACTGAAACTTACTCCTCACATTTTTTTTTTGGGGGTGGCCCAAGACCTCTTAAATTTGAGCCCTAAGAAAGAGGTCTTGTAATTACTGCCTGCTGGTTCCTTCGCTAGCAGAGAAGTGTTCATCCTACACCACAAAGCAGAGTTGTTGCTTTAGTGCAGTAGGAAAGGGCAGCACTGTCAGTTCAGCTCTGAGCATAAGAAGGTGTAGGTGATGAAACAGGTAGATAGTTCCTTTCTGTATTCTGTGTTTGGAAGCTTTAAGGTTTGTTCACTTTTCAAGGGTTCATTGCCCTGAAGACAGAATCTTAAGGGATTTTTTTTTGTTTTTGTCCTTAATTTAAGAGTGATTTTTGTACATTTTCATTTTTCCTATGTTGTCATGAATCATGTTAGAACATGATGCTTTGCTTTATTTAGTTCTCTAAAGCAATGGTAAT
Organism: Melanerpes formicivorus; assembly: GCF_026170545.1. Classification (NCBI taxonomy): domain Eukaryota; kingdom Metazoa; phylum Chordata; class Aves; order Piciformes; family Picidae; genus Melanerpes; species Melanerpes formicivorus. The sequence goes on along the minus strand of NW_027142367.1, from coordinate 7,487,253 downwards.
ATTCAAAGTGAAACTGATCCTTTCTACACCTATATGCCATGTTGAAGCTTGTCAGTCTTGAATACCACAGCAGGATCTAAGTTTTGGTCTCCATTTCCACTAAAATTCCTGTGAATTTCCTCATGGACTTTGAGAGTAGGATCTGCTCCTGTCAGGTTTGCATGAGCTGTGTATGCTTACAATGGTGTAGCAGTTCTGGTTTAGGTCACTAAATTTTCCAAACTAAACTATGGAAGTGGCTATAAGCTCCATTTGACAGTACCTGTGTATGTGAGCAGCCCTACATGCTCTGCAGCTTTGATGCTCTGCTTTCCAGGCAGGTCAGCATTCTCTGGGTCTAAGCCTGAATGTTTGTCACAGGGAGAGTCTGCCCGTATAGAAGGGAAGAAGTAATCAGCAAAAGCTTGGTCCTGAAGCCTCTTCAGCCTATCTTTTGCAAGTCCTTGTGGATCCTTCAAGTGTCTTGAATGGTACACAAAGGTGGTTTGCTCTGAACTTAAACTAAGAGTATGTAGAAATGTAGGGTACTAGTGCTTGCTTAAGTTGACTCATCTCACCTGTTCTAAGTGGCAGTTCAGAATGCAGCACATGCAAACCAAAGCCTTCAGAGCTTTTGCTTTAACACAGTACCACTCTATGCTGTGACATGTAAATCACAAGTGAGTTTGACTGGTGGTGTGTACTGCAGGTAGGAGCTTTTGACAAATGTGGCAATAGGAGTGTTCTCATTTTCTTTTTGAATAGTGTTTGCCTCTTGCCGATGCTGTGGGATGGGAGCAAGGGCCTGCACACAACACATTGTAGCAACCCAGGAAGGAACATTGAAAGGGCACACTTCTCCCCTTACTTCCAAAACAACCTGAGTTTTTAAAGCTGGCTTTTTAAAAGCATACTTTAGTTTACCTCACAGAGGTACAATTAAGAGCAGTTGTTTTCACTGTAGTTTCACCCCTTCTCTACTTCTCTTACTGTTGTGGTTTGTGAATTGACTTCAATTGCTCCCCTTGGCCAGCACAAATATGAAAATGCAAGAGTTGTGCATGTTAAACCACAAGCAAGTATTGCACCATTTGTTGGGGGTGTCCCTGCTTTACTGCAAGTGGGTTGCACTAATGACCTTTGAAGTTCCCTTCCAACCCAGTGCATTCCATGATTTCTTCTACTGCTCAAGAAGTTGTAGTTCTCTCTCTGCCCTCAGGCAGTAGCAGAGTAGTTTTTCTGAGTCTGAACCAAGTTGATATGGCATGAAAGAAAACTTATTTCTATGCTGTAAGAAATTTAACAGATGACTATAATTTAGCTAAACCTCTTGAGATGGTTTTAAAGTCTTGATCAGGCTTGAAAAGGCAAATATTCCTTACAAGCCTTTTCCCTGCTTCCCCCCCCAAATCCAGCTACTTGCTCCTATCACACTTGAGGCAGACTTGCATGCTGTTTGAAGGAGAGGGGAGAGGCTGCTGATAGAAAAAGTGACTATGCATATGGACTGATGTGCTTAGTAATTAAAAAAATCTTTATTATAACTTAAATGTGATAGGAAATATGGTGAGTACAAATGCCACAAAACTAAAAGGGGGAAAAAACCAAAAGAACAACATAAAAAAAGCAGAACTCAGTACAAAAGCACCCTGGAAGAATTCAGCTGATGGGGTAGGTGTGCTATAAAAACCATAACATGGTTAAGTTTGCCTTCTGCAAAAGGTCTGTGGTGTTCAGCAAGCAAGTAAGCATTTTGATCTGTACAAAATGTACTTTTTTAATTAAAGGAAGAATATATATATTTATAAATATACAGTTATGTACATTGTAACATTCACAGTTAAAAAAGACCAAACAAACCCAAACTAAAATGACCCCTGCCTGCCAGTGTCTTTGGCATACAAGGCTTCCTTTTGATGTGTACTGTTTGCAATCTTTCCTATGTAGTCTATGCAAATTCAGATACTTTAATTGACATCTAAGTAGCATTTCATGCATAATGAACACAGTACAGGAACACTCTTCTGTTAAATTCTATTCACCTCCTCTGTTAACTTCAGGCTCATAATCAACAGTTTAAAGCGCTTGCTGTCTTTCATCCTTGCAGGGAGGGGGTGGGGGGAATTCATTCTCTTTGCCCTTTATTACTGCCTCTGAGGTCCACTTCAGTTGGTTCTATTTCTTCATATTGAAATCACTCTATAGAAGCTACGATCCACTAATTACAGTGTATGAAATCCAATCCTGCCTGTGACTTGCAGGACCAAATGGCTGTGGGGACTGGTGCAAATAGCTGTATTCACTCCTCCTTGGAATAAGTAGTCATACTTTACCTTTTCATTTAGTTTTCAGAAACCTACATGATTGTTTGATTTCCCCCTCACAGATCTCTGGATTAATGATGGCTTGTTGCTGGAGGGCAAGAGAAAGGAAATAAAAGACCAGCAGAGGCATTTAGAATGAGTCACCGAAGTGACATCTTGCAGGGTTTACATCATGCTGTTTCTGGAGGCAGAACTTGAAGAAACTTGCTTTATATTTCATTACTGAGAGAAAAGTGGGAAAGCTGAGTGGTGTTCCCTGTGGCTGGGGACACTGCATGACAGCAGGTGCTTAGCATGGGGTTGAAGAAAAAGCTGCTTTGCAGTCCTGCTCAGGTGGCCTCCCGCTTGGTCTGGTTAGATACAGCATCACATCTCAAGCTTTCATGACAACTTGGAAGAAGTAAATAGTCAAGTAGTAAAATACATGAAAGTGCCAAATTCTAACAACTCATAGAAGTTTGTGGAGGCTGAGTAACTGCTATGCACTTATTTGCTATGAATCAGTCCAGAAAGCATTGTTCCTCAGCATCACGAGCTGCAAGGTGGAGCCAAGAGGGATCCTGAAGCTGGATTTTAGATTTCACTGTTCCTTGAGAAGCCTGTAACTTGCTACATTTTGGGACAGTCTCATAGAACTTTTCAGTCTTCCTTCCTAGTGTGCTCCCCACACTAAAGTGCAGCTCCATCCTCCTTCAATGCCTGTTAAATGTAGGCAGTTCTTTCCCCCCTAGAAAGCTGTGGCTGCTTCAGTTCCACGCCTGCTTCCAACTTTAACGAATTCCCGGGGGAATTTGTCCAGCTGCTCATATGCCAGTCTCCCATCTTCACCTGAATACAAAATATTTAAGTATAGTGTATTACCTTATTGCCTTATAACCTTTAAAACATTGGATTTTCCCCATTGTTATAAAGTACTGATCTGTCAGGAACTTCTTGCTCTTCTGACAATTTACCTTGTTGAAGGCCACTTCAGAAATTACTTGGAAAAACTGAGCATGCTCTGAATGTTCCAGTTGTTTTCTCATGTAATTTGCTGGTTTTAGCTACAGAATGCACAAGTACATGTGGCTTGTATAAGTTGAACAGTAAAGAATCATAGAAAGGGCTGGGTTGGAAGGGGCCTCTGAATGTCATCTAGTCCAACCCCACCCTTTCCCCCCTGCAGTCATCAGGGGTATCCTCAACTGGACCAGGTTGCCCAGAGCCCTGTTGAGCCTCACTTTGAGTATCTGCAGGGATGGGGCCCCAACCATTTCCCTGGGCAACCTATTCCAGTGTTCCACCACTGGAACATAACTGGACATATGTGTATCTCCACATTTGTCTAAGTGACCTTTGGTGCTTGTCAAGGTCTCAGCTCTGTTGTGGTATACCAGAGGCAGATGATGTTTATCCACTTCTGCTTTGACCAAGTATAAAGTTACCCACTTCTCCCTTCCTGGCACACATTGTTACTTCTATACAGTTGAACTAGAGGAAACAGTGCAGTTGCCGAGTTTAACTATTTGTGTCTCTTACTCCCTGTGTGTACCTGAAGAGAGCCAATTCAGCACCTTAGGTTCAACAGTATTGGGAACCAAAATGGTCTCTCTTCTGTGTCACCTAGAAGAATGGCAGTACAATCTCCCACCACTCACAGAAGTGTCCTCAGCCTAATTGTTTAATAACCTGAGCAGCAACACATTCAACAGCAGAGTGAATTCCTGGTGAATTGGTGAATCAATGAGTGTATTTGGAGAATTTGCATAACTATAATCACAGATGGCCACACACCCATAGAGCAGAGATTCATGTCCAGCCTAAAAGCCAGAAAAACAATTCTTTTTTTTGTGTGCCACTGAAGTACTGCTGCCCCGAAACTGCATCTGCACTTGCAGTCATGCTGCTATGCAGCCAGACCACAGGCTAAGGAACAGGGTATCTCTTGTCCCAAGGACAAATGAAGGTCAATGCAGGCTGCCTGAGGTACTATGTGAAGAGGACTTGCAGCTAGGGTCTGTCCAAATAAGCACATAAAGATGATTTAGATTAAATGAGCACTTGGCAGTGCTAATGGCACTTGAGAGTGTGACTGGCACTATGGAGGTGATAGGAGGGGGTCCTCAGGAGGAGAGTGAATGAGATGCAGCCTGTCCTGCCTTCTCAAGGCTGCTTTGTTTTCAAATTAATTGCATGTTATTTCTGTTTGTCTGCTCCTCCTTTCCTGCTTCCCCCTCCAGACTCATGCAATTTAAATTCTCTATTTTTGGCTCATTTTCATGCTTTTCAAAATGATTTTAACCTGTTTCTATTTTCTAACCTGTTTGAGTCCCTAGGTGAAGTTTTTTTTTTCACTTTAGAGTCCCATGTTTGTACAATTCAGGTGTCTTACATGCTGCTGTGCTACAAAAGAAAATGAACTACTGCTCTAAAACGAGCAACTCACCAAGGGAGAGCAGGGTTTCGGATGCCACTTTTCTGATCTCTTCATTGTCAGACTGGCAGAGCGTGACCAGCATCCTAATACTCTCAGTAGCCTGGGAAGTGCAAAAGAAAACCCCATTAAGCTCTGCAGGGTACACTCTGGTTTCATTTCACAACCTTGAATGGAAATTGTGGCCAAGCCCTCCACTGCTCTTCCTACTCCAAGGGAAGGGCCTTTGTGGAGATGTGAGTGGGGCTTCCCTGAGGGGGAGCATCTAGGAGAAGGCATATTTTCTGCTGTCAGTGTGGACCCTTTGCAAACTTCCTGCACTGTATGCTGCATGCATAAATCTGGCTGACCAGCTATGCCTGCCACTTCTTACTGTAGTGATGGGCGATGGGACAAAGCCACAAAGTGCCACAGTAAGGGTATGACACAGGGATGGATGGGAGATGAGTGGCAAGGGAATGTGTTTCAAACTGTGCACATCAAATCTGAGAAGTCTGAGCAGGCTTTTTTCACCAGCCTAAGTGTACCTACAGGGGAACATTGGCTGGCCAGGTCAGTCACTTCACTGCAGGCTCATCACCACCTGAACCAGTGTTTCCACATTTTTGCCTTGTCTCTGTTGTTTTGGGAAGAAAGCAAGGAATAATTGTGTTCTCTGCCACAGAAAAATGTCAGGCCTTTAGGGAGAGCAGCTGTGATAGTGTCTCTTGCAGGCTATTTAATATGACAAGAAGAGAGATGAGTGAAAGGAAGGCCACAAACTGCCCTAGCATGACACAGGGCAGAGGCACTGAGCCACAGAGTCAGTATTTGTATGAGCCTTGATCTGAGGGGCATGGGGCTGGTCTATGGTGCTCTGAACAAGAGCTTAGCCATCAGAACCATTAAACCTCACACCTCATCTTCAATGTGGTTGCCTCCCCTTGACTCAGGGCAGGTCTGTGCTAGACTGCAGCTTGAATGCTTATGAGTGATGGGGCCACAGCCACACAGAGCTTGCTGCAATCTGCAAAACCTCCAAGAGATTCACAATGGGACATTGTGCAGCCAATGTGATTTGATGTGAATTAGACTGACACAGGGTTAGCACATCCACAGGCACCTACCCATTGTAGCATTCCCATCCCTGAAACAGTATCTTTGAGAAAGGCTGCACCTTTTTCTGTGAAGATCCCAATGATACATCCTTTCAGTAATGTGTTTTTTTTCCTCCAGCAATTGCTGTTCTTGCCATTCAAGATGCATCAAGAGTCACACTGCTCAATTTAAATGTGTTGATCTCCACTTCCTACCACCAATTCTTAGTTTGACTTTTCCTGAGACAGCAAAAACCCTACTGTGCCCTGTATGCAGAACAGGTGTAATGCCCCTCAGTGTTGCTTCTCAGGGATGCCTTCCTGCCTTTAGTTTAAGGGAAAACAGGGACTTGTATTTTAACAATGTAGGATCAGTTTCAGTTCTGGCTGAGATGAAATTATATTTTAGAGCTATCTTCTTCAAGGAAGGAACAACCAGTCCATGGTGGGTCTGTCTCCTGGAAGATATTTTTTACCCCAGTATCCCATAGCAGTCAGGCTTGGGTGGCTGCCATTTCCCATGGCTCTATACAGCTAAAACAAAAGGGCATTCTTCCTCCCCATCACGGGAGGGAGTGCAGAAATGGTACCAGGTGCTAGCTGTAGTGCCCAGATGTACCATCTTTGTCACAAAACAAGCTGTGACCTCTCTCTCCCTTTCTCTTCTGCAACTGCAACCCACATGCATTACAGCTCATTTTAACCTGGGAAAGAATGGATTTTTTTCCTCTCAGTCACAACGCTATGGATGAATACTTTGTGATGTGGAAGTATGTCTCCTGAAGTCAATATGAGAGGGAGGAAAAGATGATATGAAAACCATAAACTTTGTCATCATCCCAGAGCCTGGCTGGTTTTGCAATGAAGCTTTTCAACTATTCCCAAGCAGCACAGTATCTGTAAAAGGATGCAATGCAGCAATGCAAAAAAACCCCATTGCTGCTGCTGCTGCCACTCTGGTAAGTTCTCTTCTGTTGTTTGTACCTATCAGATGTCCTTTCTTTAAAGTAAAGCAAAGTGCCACAGTGAATTCCTTGCCTCTTACCTTGAGGTATCTTAGAGCCAAGCAAGCAGCTTTCTGCAGCTGGAGGTTGGGCTGGGTTAGTGCTTCGCAGTAATAAATCAAGGCCTGGAAACAGATAAAGAAAAGTATTGATGAAAATGTCTGTGCTGGTGTGGAGCAGAAGGGTGATGTGGAGGTGCTCCTGTCCTACTGAACAGAGAAGGATTGCAGCACACCTCCCAGACTGTAAATCCGTGGCATGGAGAGGCACAGCTCCTGCTACAGAAAATGTGGTGGGATAATTCCCTACAGCAGACCCAGGCCAGGCCACTAGTTATGACTTAGTAGTCTCAGGCTAGCTTTTGGTGAGGACAAGTTCACATTAAAGTGAAAAACAGAAGCACAATCTGGCACCCTTGAGGGCCTTTCCTGATAAATTGACAAAGAGATTTAAACGGGCCTTGGAATTTAAATGGGTTAAGAACTGACCCTGGCAATGATCTTGGTAATGTAGGGATGGTAATAAACAGGCTGGGATGGACCCCAGGGGGACTGCAAATAACTATTATAAGGTTAGTTTCAGCTGCTAGACCAGTTTACTGCTTGGCCCTATAAATTAGTGGCTACTGTTGAGCAAACAAAGCCAGCATGAGCAGCAGATCTTAGTGGCTGTCAGCTGCACAATGAACTCATCTGCAGCATAAGGCTGCATAATGCTCTCATACAAAGCACCCTGTGGTCCTTCCACAGACAGTGAAGCAGATATCATTTACACACGTGTCCCAGGAGGTTATATTTTCCTGAGATGCTGCCTCCATGAAGCTGGGTATGGAGAAGGGTGGTGTGAAATACCAAGAGGCTGCAAAAATCAAAGATGAAGTGGGAGAGCAAGCAGAGAGGGGACTGGATCAACAAAGAAAAGCAGCAAAGAATACCCTCATTTTTCTCCTCCCTCTGCATTCCTTCTGCCACTTCCTTCTTGCTTTTTATTTCAATCTCTCCTGACTAGGAAAGGGTATGAAGGGCAGAAGCCAACCCCTCATTTCTTCTTCTTCTCCCTTCTCTTTAATGTCTACATTTAATCAGTCCTTGCTTGTTGTCTTCAGTGTCTTGTGATAGACTCGAACCTTGGATCTCACAGCTGAGCTGTGTTTGCCCAAGGCAGTCCGCCCCCTCCAGAAATGGCATAAGGTCCCAGAGATGCCAGCCTCTTTTGGGAAAATAATTAAAACCTCAGACCTCTGTCTGTGTGTGCTGGTGCTGCTGGGGACTGTTGCCTTGAAGCCTTGGAGTGCAGCCAAGCCTGAGACAGGCCAGCAGAAATGCTGATGTGAGGAAGACAGCTGGAGAGCACAGCACTCAGTAGCATTTGCGGGGTTTTGTTTGTGTATACCTGTAGTGTTAATGGCAGGTAGCAGACTGGCATAACGGCAGTGACAGGCTGGCATATATGGAGGACAGGAAATCCCTCTGGATCAGTTTAAATCAAGCTTGGACTAATTATTTCATGAGTGTACACATTTGAGACACACAGGAAGGAAAAAACATCATGATGATAGAGGTCTCTCATGTGACAGGTGATTTTCTGCCACTTACCTTCTCCCTGAAGTGCCTGTTTTCTGCTGTGGCTGTCAGAAGTGATGCCACAGTCTCACTGACTTCATTTTTGTTTTCATTGAGAAGTAAAGCTAAAGCTCTCAAAACTTCTTGCTGTGGTGGAAGATTATTGGAGTTTATTTTGGCCACGTTTTGCTGCAGTTTTCCATCTTTCACTGACTGCAGCACCTGAACCACAGAGGCTAGAAGTACAAGAGAAAGGCCCTTGTTACTTATTGTATCCTCTCAGTATTACAGATTACTCTTTTATCTGCTGGCTATCCTTAGTTTTTACAAAAAGGCCATGAGAAGTCCCCCTCTGAGCAATTACTATGAATCCATACTGCAGTGTGTCTAAAAGAGCAATTGTCTGGGCTTCAGGTTGTCTGTGCCAGCTTCTCAGATGCTCTTCCAAAGAAGGTGATGCAGATGTGCTAGATGGGACACTGCAGCACTGAGAACCTACCCAGAGCCAGGGGTCTACCTGTCAAATCTTCTCTTTCTTTTGGAAGACGCAAATCTTCTCTGTAAGAAGTGATACCTAATATTGTCAGTGTACTGCCTTCCAGAGCATCTCTGTGAGAACTTTTCCTAGGCTGAATGATATCTGCCACCGAGAGCCAGGCCTCATGTTGCAGAGGTGGGGTGACATTACTTTTTCCTTCTGGATTTTTGAGCAAGATTTCCCTGCTATGCCCAAATAAAGATGAAAACCAGACAAGGTTTCTCAAACTCCCTCTCAAATAGAGAATCAAACTTGGCTTGCCAGGGATTGCAGTCTAGCATGCTCTGTGGGGCGTCCGGTTCTCCCTTTGCCTCTTGGTGGTAAAGTCTGCTAGACACAGGTGCTACAATGCCCTGGCTCCTGAGAAGAGCCCAGCACTTCAGAAGGTCTCTCCATACAGGATGGTGAAAGACCAGAATATCATCCAAGCTGCAGGCACTTCCCAGCCCACCACCATCAGCCATTTTCTGAAAACTAACTCTTTCAAGAGGTTTTTTCCTTGTTTGAATATGGAAACAGAAATGGCTGAGGTTGCATCTGCAGCAGCTCCTTTTCACAGAATCACCGAATCACCAAGGTTGGAAGAGACCTCAAAGATCATCAAGTCCAACCTGTCATCACAGACCTCATGACTAAACCATGGCACCAAGTGCCACGTCCAATCCCCTCTTGAACACCTCCAGGGATGGTGACTCCACCACCTCCCTGGGCAACCCATTCCACAATTCTCTCAGTGAAGAACTTTCTCCTCACCTCGAGCCTAAACTTCCCCTGGTGCAGCTTGGGACTGTGTCCTCTTGTTCTGGTGCTGGTTGCTTGAGAGAAGACACCAACCCCCTCCTGGCTACAACCTTCCTCCAGGTAGTTGTAGACAGCAATAAGTTTTCCCCTGAGCCTCCTCTTCTCCAGGCTGAGCAACCCCAGCTCCCTCAGCCTCTCCTCACAGGGCTTATGCTCCAATCCCCTCCCCAGCTTTGTTGCCCTTCTCTGGACACATTCCAGCAACTCAACATCTTTCCTAAACTGAGGGTCCCAGAACTGGACACAGTACTCAAGGTATGACCTAACCAGTGTAGTGTACAGGGGCAGAATGACCTCCCTGCTCCTGCTGGCCACACTGTTCTTGATGCAGGCCAGGATGCCATTTGCCTTCTTGGTCACCTGGGCACACTGCTGGTAGGTACAACTGTTCAGGCACATTTAGACTCAGCATCTAAGTCACTTCTGTGTCTCCTTTTTCCCTTTCTTTTGTAAGATCAGCCTCAGGCTGAACTGTTCTGTGCTGAGATCAGAAGGACATCAATGTACTCCCCGTTAGCCAGCAGGATTTATATAGCCTACCTTCTTTTGCAAGCTGCAGCAAATAGCTTCCAAGGTCATTAACACTGTGGCTGGTGAAATAATTGTAATATTGAAAGACAGTGATGATCTCAGAGGACATGCTGGAGTAGAGGACAGGCTCTGTCCGGTCCAGGATCTGAGACACCAGGATTCTGAAGACTGCAGGCAAACACAGACAGAGGGATGTGTTAGTGAGAACAAAAGCTGCTGGCAAAATGCTGCAGTTCACTTCAAAGTCAGAAAGAATCAGAGCCAGATATTTCCCAACATTTCTGACTTCAACTGTGGTTAGGTTAGAAGCTAGACAGACCTTCTTCCTGTCTAGCTGTCATCACCAGGGGATATCTTTATAAGGAGGAACCTCTTCTGGTTCATGAAGGGCTCATGTAGCTTCCTGTGCTATTGACAGACCATCCTTTCACAGAATTGCAGAATCACAGAACATATCTGGTTGGAAGAGACCTTAAAAATCATCCAGTCCAACCCTCGAGCAAGCACTGAAGGGTCAACACTAAATCATGTCCCTAAGTGTCAGGTCCACATGTTGCTTGTGGTGACTACATCACTGCCCTGGGCAGACCATTCCAATGTTTGATAAACCTCTCTGTGAAGAAATGTTTCCTATTACCCAGCCTAAATCTCCCCTGGTGCAGCTTGTAACCACGTCCTGTCGCTTGACACCAAGGAGAAGAGGCTGCCCCCTCCTTGCTCCAGCCTCCCTTCAGGTAGTTGTAGAGAGCAGTATTCTGTATCACTGAACACATATCCACATGGACTGCCAGTTGCATCTGCATGATGCCACTGAAGTAGCAGATGTGTGTAGAGTCAGGATTTGACTTTGCTTGGTTTTATGCTTCTTCATGAGCATGTAGCATGTAGAAAGCTAATCTGAGCACTGTCTGTAAGAGCTGTAACATGGAACAGGAAGGAAAACACTGCCCTGGGCAGGCATCTGCATTGCAGTGCCCACACTTCTCATCCCCATTCTGTCCCAGGGAGAGCTGATGAATGATGTAGTACATCTCACTCCAAATAGGAACTCATATTCAGACAGACTCACTTGCATGTGTATTAATATTCCATCTCAGTGAACTATAATGGAGCATGGATATTATGCAGACATAAAATCGAGAGGATTCCTACTTTAGAGTCACTTGCAAATCTGTATTTAGGAATAGACTTACTTTCTAAGTAGCTCATAAACCTCAAACCAGGATTTTCTTTTCAGCTGACCTTGTCTATTTCTCCTGTTCTGATCTGATTATTTGAGGCCAAAACTGTTTTCAAGAGTTGTTGCACTGGCTTTCAAATGAGGTGGAGCCATGGCCAGACAGTCCTCCAAGGAGTTGGAAACCAGAGCAAGGAAGGTTGATTAAAGCCCAGTACACAACTCCTCTCCATTTTGATGACTGACACATTTTTTTGCAGCAGTTGGTACCTGTTTCTGCTAGTCCTGGACACTCCTCATTGACAGTAGTAGCAAAATTGATATCCAGCTGCTTCATCATCTTGTCCGCAGATGTGTGATACACTCCTGAAGGGCCAGTACACTTCATCCAGAATGCCAGCAGTGACAGCTTCTTGTGGAACTCTGGAATTGCTGGTGAAGAAGAAAAAGAGAAAAAAAAAGAATGATGAAACAAAAGCTATGCTGCAAGCATCGACTTCCAGAAGAGAAAAAGTGGTAAGAGTGGCGGAAATCTCACCCCACCCCACTGATGGGAATTACAGTTCACCTGGGCCATTACCTTCAGAGAGCTCACCTCAAGTTTGTAATGTGATGGGGTTTTTTTTCTGTTTCCCATGGTAGGATGGGAGAAAAATTTCTCCTGTTCCATTTCTGGGCACTGATGCCTCATCCTTTTTAATAGCACAAAATACCAGGGGAATACTGCAAATGGTCTGCACCAGACCGGTCCTTGTCCTAGCTCTTACTATGGTCTTGGGTAAATCACTCAATTTGTGCCTCAGTTTTCTGATACACCAAGGAAACACACCATGTTGTATTTAGCTATCCTGCCAGAGTGCTCATGGTGTACAATAACTAGGTGTTTGTCAGACTCCTCCAACTTATTAAAGTAGGTGCAAAACCAAGGAAAATAACTAGATAAGTCTCTACAGAGGTGACTAAAAATAAAACGGAGAAAACCTTCTAGGAGTTGTGTTATGCCTCTGACAGTGTAAGACAGATCCTGTCTTTTCTCAGGAAAGTGGAGGAAGAATATGGCTCTTCAGAGGTGGCAGCATCCCCACCTCACTGCATCAATGACCCATGTGCATTTTCTGCACATCAAGCAAAATCAGATGTCCTTCTGTCCTTTTTTGATACCAGCCCTGAAGATATAATAAGGCCCCCAACCAGCTCTGGTGACTGCTGTTACTGCTGGTAGCCATGAGTCAGCCCTTACTACAGTAGCATCTCCTGCAGTCGTGGTGAGCTCTGCTCGACAAGTATTTCAGCAGGCACCTGTGCCCAAACCAACCCTTTTCAGAAGAAAACCTCCTAACATGTCTCTTACCATCAGTAAGGGAGGTGATGTTTCCCAAGTTCTCAGTGCTGATCTCTGCAATATTCTCCACCACTAGGATCTGCTTGGACAGCTTATCCAGCAGGTCTCTTGTCACGAATGGTGTCTTACTGGAGAACACAATTTGCTGGTGCAGACAAACAGGAAGAGAGGAAAAGAAGTGACTAAACCAAGAAGTCCAAAAGCCTCAGAAGAAACCAAAACCTTCCAAAACACTCAGCACTTGCAAAAGTGCAATGGCAAAGGCACTGGCTGCAACCAGGAGAGCTCCTTAACTTCAGAAGTTTTTTTTTGTCTCTGGGATATTTATGGTCCTGGTTGATTACACCTTTAACACTGACATCCAGATCCAGACACTCAAGTATCCAAGCAGCTATTTGCATAATTAATTTCTGATTTATACACTCTGCAAAGCTAAAGGAATCATAAGCCTTAAAGCCAGAAAAGATCAGTCTGACATTCACATAACATAGGCTACGGACTTCCAGGACACACCTGCTTGGAGGCAGAATGCAGATCATTGTTTCTCCACTCAGTTTCAGCTCTGATCAACTACCTAGGTGCCTTTACTAATTTGGTGTTTTCTCCCTGCTGCTGAGATGTGCATTATTTTTAGCAGTCCACAGTATTTTTCATGTCAAATCTGCTCTGTGTGTGGACAGAGTTTGAGCTCTTCTCCTGCAGCTTCACATTTACTGTGTACTCTTGCATTTAAACCATTTCCTTTCTTCTCATACTCGGAAGTCAGCAGTGTCCAGCTCAGCAAGGATGCTGAAGTCAGGATCACTCTGTATAGCTTCCATGGGCCTTTCAGAAAGCAAAACTAACTGTATCTGAGATGAAAGAGTCAAATAATTGCAAAGATGAAGCTGTGGTGTATTTTGATCTGTCAGGAAAACCCCAGTGTCTTTGCTTGCTGGAGGTTTAAAGTCACATCTGCTGTGCTTGGGCTCTGAAAAATACCCTGTAAACGGATGTGCTAGTTAGTTGTGTGCATGAACAGACAGTTTTGGTGTCCCAGGGGACTGTCACATGCTGCCTTCACTCTGTGTGCTGCAGACAATCTCCCCTGCTCACACAGGGAAATTTGTGCTTTTGAGTTACAGGCTTCCAGTTTACTTCTGAAGAGAGAGGCTGCCCTAGCTGGGGACTGACCTCACTGAGGACCACACAGCAAGGACAGTGAAAATCTGCAGCCCAGAGCAGGGGCTGTCCCTGCCATCTGCTGTTCTGTCCATCAGTCTTGCTGGGCACTACACCTGCAATGTGTCCCATAGTTTGTGCATCAGGTCTGCTCTGGATGGGCCAGGGCAGGAAGATGATGGAGGCTTCTCTGGTAGAGAGTGAAGGCTGTCACCTTCTTACCCTAACATGATGACACTCCCAGCCCTGCACTCCTGCTGCCTCCCAGGAGCAGCACAGACCTTGCTGGCCTGCTCATACCCCATGCTGCAGGCATACCTGTGCCTGCAGAGAAAAATTCAAAATATATGCCCCAAATGTGCTGGGCCTGGTACCTGAATGAGCTGTGTGCAGTACTGCAAGTGCTTAACTATGGTTACATCGAGGCTGTCATTCCCTGTGGTCAGGGGCAGAGGGCTGCCGGCTACACTGGTGCCCACACCTGTGTCTTCTGTGAGAGCTTCACTCAGGTGGCCTCTGGCTTCTGGGTGCTCTGTCCTGTAACTGGGGAAGGATTAAAGAGGTCACTGCAGGGCCAACCACTGCAGCAGACACACACACACACACACATGTTCACTCAGGGTGATGGGCAACAAGCACAGCAAAAGAGCTGAAAGCAGACAGAAACCTCACGATGAACACATCATATCACCAAGGAGCAGTGCTACCCTGATCAGGCACAGAAGGGCTGTACCCACTGAGGGGGCAGCTCTCTGTGCCCTGACCAGCTTGCCTTGAGCAATGCAATGCCTCCAAAAGCAAGCCCCTTTAACCCAGTTATGGTCACTTGGTGGTGACAGTTTTCTCCCATCTGTTGGTGAATCATTTCCCCAATCACCATTAGATTTTGTGCCATCCCAAGCACTGAGCTGCTAAGAACATCTCTGTGCTTTCTGAGTCCTCCTCCTGACAAGTGTAATGCTCACTGAAGAAGGAAAGGGAAACCACTGCTGGACTATGAGACATGATGTTTTCATTTGCTGTTTTAGGCACGATGGGTACAGCTTAACTTGCCAATTGTTTCTGTAAAAGCATGAAGCTCGTCTCACTGTGTTTTAAATCATTATTTCCAACATTGTCTTGTTGTACAAATGGTCCTCCCTGTGTTTAAATGCAAAGCCCGAGGTCAGTCCCCAGATGGCAAGTGGATTTGGCTGCAAGTTCAGAAGTTTCAACACTTGCAGTCTTTACACTGAGTCACACACTTACACATCTAAAAATGGAAGTGGGAATCTACACTCTCTGGGGATGAGCCAGAGAGGAAAAAAAGAAAATTTCACTTCTACTTTAACTTAAAATGTTTTAGTTGCTCTCTAAGCTTATAACTAACTTAAATTTATGCTCAAGTGAGTGTCTGGTTTAAGACAGATCCTTAAATCCACACTGACTGAACTGAACTCAGGGTGCCAATTTAGCAAGCAATGCGACCTTCCAATTTGTATCCCCACCGTGGAAAGAAGATATGCAGTGAAACGATGGGAACTGCGTGCTGCTTGCTTGTTTGCAGTCAAAATTGTTTTATACAGGCTGCAATAAGCTGTAAGAAGCACAGTTCCCTGGGTGGGAAGCACAGGGTGCAAGGGAACCCACGTTCTGCTCTTTTTTTTCCCCAGCTCTAGTGCTGCTTTATGTGCCAGCTGGGCATCATGTCAGCCTGGAGGATGCAAACATGCTTTCAGGATGTAATGATTGAAACACAGCATCTTAAGGTCACACAACAATGGCAGACCACGGCACAACCACCACAGCTTTTTGCTTTTTCCTTTTTGCTTTGCCTTTTTTATTTTTTTTTTTCCCCTCAGAAAGACCAAAGGTGATGAGAGAAGGGCAAGTAACACACGGGGCCATGAACAGAGTACCAGTCATCACTCTTACATTCCAAAGGAAACCTACACCATGCTGCTTAAATCTGGCCCTGTGTTACTGTTACTGACAAGCTTAATCCACTGCAAAGACTCATTCGGCTAGAGAGAAAAGACAAAGGGAGGGGGGGGAAAAAACCACAGAGGAATTAGTTATTACATCCAAAGAAAGCCAGGTCCAAACCAATGTCAAGGAAGAGGCTCTGCTAGTATTGATGTCATCCTAATTTAATTTATCCTTCTCCTTTGGAGGCCAGTTTTGCCTGTATTTGAACAGGGTGAAAAAATTATCCTGGAAGCTAAAATTTTGTATGTAGCAGTCGCAGGGAGCCCTCTGACCCTATCAACTCATCAAAGATTAGTCAGTCTTCCTTGAATAATGTGTGCACTGGGATGCCCTGTTAGCAACAAAGAGCTGGGGTATCAGTTTGGCATAAGCACAGCTGGCAGTTACTGCAAACTTACCTATTCTTCTCAATCTCAGTATCTGAAAATACCGAGTCTGCACCTCCTCCACCATTACAAACCTCCACACCACCACCATCCTCATCATCAAAGTCAGAGGTGTTCAGGAAATCAAAGCTTTCTAAAGCACTTTCAACTGTTAGACTTAAACTGGAGGACCTGCTTCGGCTTACTGCTGGCTTGCACTGCAAAGGCAGAACGAACCAATGAAAACCCCAGGTATTAGCTACTACTGAAAGAAAATTCAAACAGAAAATAAAAAAGAAAGGATAAAGCTTTAAAAAATGTCAAATTCTTCATTTTATTTTTAAAACTTCATTTTATTGGGTGTTTCATTTCAAACCTTCATATTCATAGCATACACAGTAAAAGCCTGAGGAGTGGAAAACTCCTTCCATTCCACCTCCCCATCCTACCCCAAAGGAAAACCCTGAAAGGCAAAATTTGATGTGCTTTATAGAAATATGTACAGTTTGAATGCAAGTGATGCAGCTTTTGGCAGCCTCCAAAAGCAGAGACAGCAATCAGTGCACTGCTAGTTGAAAGAGGAGGGCACACTCCGTAATTGCTGTTCTGCCTGCAAAAGCCAATGGCACTACAGAGTTTTTTTCCAGAGGTAACTCCAGTGGAGCTTAGCCAGGAATTAATTTGGGCTCATTTATACTGGGGATGAGAGGACTTTTGTGGCCTTTGAAGCCATATGACTTATCAAGGAAAAGCCAATCAAGAATCAGATTCCTGTGTGACAGAGAAAGACAGTATTGTAACTCAAAAATTAACAGTGCTAGGGAGAGGGGAAGCCATTCCATCTCACTGCTGGGAAGAAACATGACAGAAGCCTTGCTGTTGCTGTAGGAAGTATCAAAGGCCCTGGTCCTACGGGGTGATTCATCCAGACATGCCCACACAGTTGCTTCCAGGGTCACCTTGCAGGATCAGATGTAATTTGAGGGATCACCTCCCTTGGTTTGTGCAATGACTTAAACACCATTACCACTATGTGATTGTCTGATCAGAACCAACCAGGATCCGCTGCTGCCATTGCACAAGCCACATCTTCTAGTCCCAGCCAAGAGCCAGGACTTTGTCTCAGCTTGTAGAGAGAAATGCACTGGTCTCCAAGTTCAGACTCAGCATCAGCTCCTCCAGAGCTGAGGGGAGTTGGGGTTCTGTTTCCAATTTGTTTTCACACAGTACTGTCACACAGGATGCTTGACTCCTTCAGCTGACCAGGCAAGTGATCAGCTGATCAGGAACAACAGATCTGTGACATGGGTGGGTGCTGGATCCTGCTTCCTCCTCCTCTGCAGCCATGGTTTTAGCTACCATTTCTTTCAGGCCAGGTAGTGCAGCTTCTTCAGGGAAAAGCAAAGAGCAACATTTGGGCTTCTCCTTTTCTCTGCCCATCTGACATGGCCAAGAGAGAGAATTCTTCAGCCACAGCTAGATTCCAGCCCAACCTTTTTGTGTGGAGAGCCCAGCACAACTGCAGGGGTTGCTGTGTTGGTCTTCACGACGATCAACAGGTGAAACACAGACAGAAGCAGATCTGGATGAGGTGTCCTTCTGGAGCACGCAGGAATCCTGCCTGCACATCTCTGTCTTCTCCCACCCATCCTATGTCTGTCACTTTGTAACTTCTGATGAGGAGTGTAAATAAGCAGTCTCCATTGTCCCTCTGCTGTTTGGATAGTTAACTTCTTTGCAGAGCACCCACAAAGTTAAAAAAGAATAGTGCTGGTAATTTTGCCTGGTTGAACCTCCTTGGAAAACAGTGCAAGAAATGGGGTGCAAGCTGTCAAAAAAGCACTTAATTTGGGGAAGGAGCAGGCAGCTGCAAACACCCATGGAAACAAGGATGTTAGCAAGTTGCTTTGTAAAAAGATAATGCTGAAGGAGCAATGCTTTCCTCCTTCCTCCTCAGACATATTTTTTTAATGATGAGGCTTAAGTGACTAGCAGACAAACTTGCATATGAATATGAAGCATTTGAAATGATTAATTCCCATATAATACTCTTTGCACAGCAATGCATCATGAGTTATTATTCATGGGGGAGACAGGAGTCACAGTGATCAGCGGTAAACACATTAACAACACACATGCAAATCTCTTTTCTTCTTTCTAATTTTCAACATTTTCTGTCCATCCTGGTGTAATGACAGGATGTCTCTCCTTTTAAACATGGATCTGGGAAAAACCAGAAGGCTCAGAAGCAGCCTAGGCAACAGGGAGATGGCAACCTGCAGTGAGATCTGTGCTTCTAAACCCATTTGGCAATTTAGGAAAGTCATCTTCTCTGGCTACAAGGCCTGATTCCCAGCTGGTGTAGATGTGCACAGCTCCAGAGAGCTCAGAGGTAGTCTGCTAAAGTACGCCCACTGAGGATACTACCCAGAGATTTCAAAGGCAGAAGGATGGCTACAATCTAATCTCCAGTATGACACAAGCAATGGGTTCACAAGTGGCTCCTGCGGAGAAGGGTGTAATTTAATTACCACTCTGCCAGTGCACCTTTTTCTCTTTCCCCCAAGTTTTGATCAGGTTAAAAGCTCCATTGGTTGAGGAGACAAGGCTATGGTAAGCATATTGCCAACACATTTAAAAATGCAACACTGTGAAAGAATGCTCCAAGCAGGAGCCAATCTACTGCTACTGCAGAATTTTACTGATCTCAAAAAAACCCTACTTTGATGTTTGTGAGGAAGGGGAGGAGATTCTAGCCACTGAGATCTTCTTTAGGGTAGTATGTTCTGAAAATGTACTCACTTTTAGGATGTCATCTAGATGCATCACTTCTTGGTCCAAGTCCTGAAACTCTTTATACTGCTCTTTGTGAGGCTCAAGAGCTAAGAGAAGCCCTTGCAAGGCTTCTTCAATGCTTCCATCGAGGTAAGACTTATATCCTTCTGATTCCCCACTAATTGATCCCTCACATGGCAGCCTCTCTGGGGTCATGGGTGCCTCTGCTGACGTAAGCCTTTTTACTAGCTGCTTTGTGATGTTGCCTTCATAGGTATCCAGCTCCACGGGCTTGAGCTCTGAACCTTCATCCGTGTCCTGCAGGAGAGACACTGGGACACTTGTTTCTATAAAGACATGATCACTCCTAGCATCAGAAGGTTTTTGGCAAACTTCATGAGCTACCCTTGGGGTGGCCTTCTCATCTTCTGCTCCCTCTCCCTGGGGTGGCAGGTCCTTCTGCTCAGCGACAGAGTCTCTGCGGGAATCACTGCTGCTACAGTTCAGACTTGAGCTCTTGGAGGAGTTGAGAGCTTGGTGCTGGATGGGGGTTGCAGTGATGTCAGGACTGGAGCTGACGTGAGCAGAAGAGGACTCTGCTGAGTTAGCAGGGGGTACGTGGTCTTCATAAGGCAGGTCACCAAAAGTGAAAGAAAGAGGTCGCTTCTCGGTGGTCACTGTTCCATTTTCAAAGACATCATCAGGCAAATTCGACTGAAAAGATAATAGAGAGAGAAAATGTTTTACATGCAGCCCTGGAAAGAGAAGAAAACCCTGCAGTATGTGAGCAGGAAAGAAAAATGCAAGGAAAAAGATTAGAGAGTCATTCAAGACTTGAGAGATGGGGAAAATATCTCAAATCCAACTTTGCTTTCATGTGACATGGGTCCTGATTTCATCAGGAACACTGCTGGAAAAATTGGGCTCAGCATCTCTCTGGTAAGTGGAGAACTCTAGGAAGCAAGTCCCAGAACAGACACCCAAATCCTGCTTGCCCTGCCAGATTCCCTCTTTTCCATGGGGTTATGCTGATGCCACCTTGTTTGCGTTTTCATCCCTGTTGTAGATTTCTGTTGTATGTATTTCCTGACTTCTAAAGTAGCAATCCCTAAAATTTAACATAGTTTCTCCAAAATTTTCTCCAGTGTCACGGCACTATTACACACAGTAATATCACTGTGGTGATAGCGCCGTGCTATTTATTTTCTGCTGAAAGTATGTTCTGCATATGGCATGGATATCTCTAAATACTTGTTGGACATGAGTTATACATCAGTCCTGTTCTGCCAAAATGAAACAGAAGAATTGTGTGGTGGTGCATTGAGCAGAACATTGATCATTTAGGAAGCAAAACCGGGGTATACAGACCAAAAAATGACCACAGGATACATATATATTCATCTCTCTGGCTGTCCTATGGGGAAAAAAATCACTGTAGGAGTCAGAACCTGTCTATTGGACCTACAAATCTTGCTTTGTGATGTGGCCAGTTCATGGAAATGCACAATACACACAAAAGGCAACTTCTATTTTGCTGACAGTTTGCTGCAAATAACTGCAGGCATTCTTGTGCTGGTAAGTGGTAAGGTGTGTAAAGCTGGTGCCCAGAACTCACACCTTTTTTCCCCAGAGCTATTAGCAGTTTTTTGCCTCTAGATACAATTACATGCAAAGGTTCATTTCTTCTTTCCTTCAACATGCTTATGCTTCTAGCATCTGAAAGACTAGGCAAATATGTAACATCAGTCAGTGAAGCAGGTGATTTTTAAGAATACCATGTTGGCTTGTATTCTTACCCTGCTCTTCACGCACATATAGTTGGCTTCAGATCATTACCCCTGTATAAACCAAGAAGAATTTTGATTTCGTGTGAGCAGCATGGGCTCACAGCCATGTTCCCTCCTCTAATCAGTCAGCAAAATGAGTGAGCTGCAACAGAGAGCAACATATGCAGCATGCATGGGAATAGAGATGCCACACAGGGACTGAAAAAAATCCTTCACCAAACAAAAAACCAGAACTCACATATAGCTCTAGCCCGGCTTTTGGGCTGAGTCTGAGTGATGGCAGGTCACTAAAAGAGCGACTGCGACGAAGCTTGTCAAAGAAAGTGTCTTGCAGAGCATCTAAGATTGTCAACTTTGGCCTGTCTTGCAGAGGATGCAGCCACTTCTTCCGTGGTTAAAGCAAAGAGGGTGGGAGGAATGGCAAGTGAAATGAATGCTTTGTAGCAGAGCACTAAACTACAGGCATGGGATGCAGCACTTGTGAATTCCTATCTGTACAGATGGCCTGCTTGGTTTATATGCAGTCCTGATTAAGCTTTCAGAATTGGATTCATGCAAGATGTAAAAGCACCCTGTGAATACCTTCAGGACAGGGGCAAATATTACCCTGGGATACATTAAAGATATTAGTGCTATAATGGTTTAACTACTGTTACAAATTGAAGACACATTTAATAAGTATTATTGAAGTATTACAGCAGCTAGGCAAGAGGAATACATGTGCAATAGTTGGCCACATAGTTTAAAAGATGCCAGAATCACAGTCACCTTCTTTTAGGACTAGCAGCTAGGAATGCACTTGCTTTATAAGCATTTTGTAAGGGTAACCTCCTGGAACCAGGGTAACAAAGCTTAGATATGTAAAACAATGAGGCATTTGCAGTATGTGAACTGTTCTAGGGCTTCTCATTACATAAACATGAAGCTGAACAGAGCTTACAAAGAATGAGTGGTCCTTGAAAGTTGGTGTTTCAGGAGTGCCTTGGCTGTACATGGACATTCTCCTCTGGAGAGCAGATGTCTTGCTCACATTTCCAGTGGATGGGGTCAAGTCCTCAACATCAAAGGGGCTATGGACACACAAGCAGGAAAAAAATGGTTGTTAGGTTGAGTGAGGAGGAATTTCAGGTCCATGGAAAGGACTTTTGAAAAGGTGGTTTATTAGCACATCAAAACCCAGAGGTAGCAGCTTTTTTTTTAACAGAAGTGTTTAAAAGAAAACGTTGTTAATTAGACAGCAGCTCAGAAGTGTGGTTTTCAGTTCTGATGAAAGTGTTCTACTCTCAGAAATTATTTATGTAGCGTAGTCTGCTGTTATTCTTCTCACATAAAAAGTATTCTCGGATTTGAGTTGCCAAGTGTCACACATACTAATGAGAAAGGTGCCCTGCTATTAGTAGAGCCGTTGCATTATCAAGGAAACCAGTAGCTGTTGCTGCTGCCTTCATGTTTATTGCATTACAGGAAAAAGCACACAACTGTAAAAGCTAAAAGCCTCGCTGCTTCTTTGGAAGAGGCAGTCACCAGTTTTATTAAAGCACCACGTGAAATGGGTTTGAATCCTAATACCACTTGGCCAACCTTCCTATGCTGGCCAGAGCAGCTGGAATCACACAATTGGTTAGTTTGGAAAAGACGCTGAGGATCTTTGAGTCCAGCTGCAAACTGCAAACCCAGCACTGCCAAGCCCACCACTAAACCGTCTCTCTAAGCACCATGCCTACAGTGGGTGATGCCAGACCTCCCACCATCCTCAAGGTATATGAAGCCCTTCAAAGCCAGCTTTACATGATGGGCCAACTTCTGAACTCGGCTGTGCTACTGCAAACCCAGAGCAACCTAAATGAACTTCACACTGACATTACAAAAAAATTGTAATGAATATGTGAAGACTCTGTTATGCCCCTTTCTTGATCTTGGGGAAGAAGTACACACTTTACACAGTTCTATCATCTGCCACCACTGTTTCACATGCCCCATAATGTCAGTACTCAGAAGCTGAAACTAGGCACAGGCAACAAGCTTGACACAGCCCCATCTGCCACAGGTAACACAGGAAACCAGTGGCTGACCATCAACTGCTTCTCATCTCTGAAACTTGTGCCACAATTTCCTCCCTATATGCTTCAGCAGAGAGTAAAACCAAGAGAAAAGACCACATGGGTGGACCTTTTCTCTTTGGGTGAATTTTTGCAGTTGCTTAACTGACTGACAGACCAACTGACCAAAGCCACCGACCAACTGACCAAACCCACTGATCAACTGACCAACCCACCGACCAAACCCACCGACCAGCTGACCAACCCACCGACCAGCTGACCAACCCACAGACCAACTGACCAACCCACCAACTGACCAACCCACTGACCAGCTGACCAAACCCACTGACCAACTGACCAACCCACAGACCAACTGACCAACTGACCAACTGACCAACCCACTGACCAACTAACCAAACCCACTGACCAACTGACCAACCCACAGACCAACTGACCAACCCACCGACCAAACCCACTGACCAACTGACCAAACCCACTGACCAACTGACCAACCCACAGACCAACTGACCAACCCACCGACCAAACCCACCGACCAACTGACCAAACCCACTGACCAACTGACCAACCCACAGACCAACTGACCAACCCACCGACCAAACCCACCGACCAGCTGACCAACCCACCGACTAACTGACCAACCCACCAACTGACCAACCCACTGACCAACTGACCAAACCCACTGACCAACTGACCAACCCACAGACCAACTCACCAACTCACCAACTGACCAACCCACTGACCAACTGACCAAACCCACTGACCAACTGACCAACCCACAGACCAACTCACCAACTCACCAACTGACCAACCCACTGACCAACTGACCAACCCACAGACCAACTGACCAACCCACCAACCAAACCCACCGACCAACTGACCAACCCACAGACCAACTGACCAACCCACAGACCAACTGACCAACCCACCGACCAAACCCACCGACCAACTGACCAACCCACCGACCAAACCCACCAACCAACTGACCAACCCACAGACCAACTGACCAACTCACCAACTGACCAACCCACTGACCAACTGGCCAAACCCACAGACCAGCTGACCAACCCACAGATCAACTGACCAACCCACCAACCAACTGACCAACCCACCGACCAACTGACCAAACCCACAGACCAACTGACCAAACCCACCGACCAACTGACCAACCCACCGACCAACTGACCAACCCACCGACCTTACTACCAGCCCTCTACTTACTACCAGGTGATTTCAAGGTTCAGCTTTATTGTGCCAAGGTCGTTAATGTCTACTGCAACCACCTGAGGCCGAGCTGCAAACAGGTCTTTTGTCTCACAAGTAACACTTCCCACAAGGATGTGAGTAGCAAGTCCTTTAACTTCAGTGACCTGTAGGGGACAAGAACAGGTTACCTAGGACCACACAAGCCACTGCAATCCTTAATTACAAGGCAAATATAGCTTTGATTTTCTGGTCTGAACATCTTCCTAGAAGGCTTCTAAAATATGACCATGTCTGTTGCACCTTCATAATTTAGGGGGACATTCAGATTTTTTAAAAAATTGATTCATAGTTGCATATGATCATGCCTCTACATTTTCTTTATGTTTTAAGGGGTGTCAGAGGAGCAACAACATACTGGCTCAGACCAAGGGGCTATCCAGTCTTGTCTTTTGTAGTGACCATAAGCAGACCCCAAAGGAAGAGTGAGAAAAGGAAAAGCTTATTTTTCCCATCTAACACTCCCTCAGCACTTAACAGTTTTCATGACAGGGACCCTCCTGGTGCAGCTTGCCATCTTAGTAATCCCCAAAGCAGCTCTCTTCTACATATTCACCTCCTGTAAATCTGAAGCTATGTTTGCATCTATGATGGCCTTTGGTGAGGACTTCCGTGGACCTACTGGTGGAGAACCACCTCCATGTATGTTTTTATAGTTAAGAGTAGAGTACTATTTGTACTTAAAGATAAACCTTCCTGAAAATTCCAACAGACAATTATATATGCCGTTGTTCCTACACAAATAAACCTTTGCCTTTTTGCTTGGAAGTCAGACCTCAAACCTTTCACTGTCTTTGGAGACAGTCCAAAAAGGAGTGAGAATATACATAGTAACTTCAATAGTACTGGGATTCTTGTTTATAGCTTTTGTGCTGTAAGAAAAGGCTGTCTCCTAACCTTCCACCTTCTATCTGTGCTGTTAGATTGGGGAGAGTGATTCACCTTGTGTCACAACTTGACTTTATGAAAATCTGCTGTCTCACGTATTTGGGGTTATTTTGTTGGTGGGTTTGTAATCACCTGCAATTTTTTTCCCATCAACTTTTTGCAGTGTCTAAGTGGGACATTTCCTATGAGACTTTCAAGACACTCCTCTGTTTAGGCTGCCTAACTGGGCAACAATTATTAGCAGAAATTTCTAGACAGGAGTCAGGGAATGGAAATCTCTGGGTTGGAGGTTTGTTGGAAGGAAAGCACATGGACCTTCAGCCAGAAGAAAAGTGCGTGGGGAGGCCTGTGGCAACAAGGGGACAGAACAGTGGTGGAAAGACTCTGTTTTGGGAAGAAAAGTTATTGCTAACTGCTAGGAGTTGCAAAGGTTGTTCCTTTCCTGGGGATGGGGCACAGAGTTAGAGGGCAACAGAGGCTGTAGGCATTAAGAAATGCTCCAGGAAGCTGCCAAAACATCGGAGTGATTTCTCCACAGACTCCCATCTCAGTTCAAGCAGAAACCTCACAGCCTTGCTACCTCACGCTGTAGCACTGCTGTTCTGTGCAGGGTGATGATACTGGATGTCACGACTGTTCCAGCTTTGCCCAACTTGACCTCGTATGTCCAAATGAGAGACCTGTGTATTTCTCCAGATCAACAGATGCTGGTCTCTTATCTGAGCAGTATTAACAAACTCAGCAGCAGTGAGATTTTTTGGTTTTGGTTTGGGATTTTCCACTGCTCTTTTCCTGAGCACAGTTAGCAAACAGGTTTTTACTGTCACCTTGCTTTGGTGCAAATGATCTGAATTGCTGAAGAGCAATCATATTACTGTGACCATGACATCAGCCTGGGGAGCATTAGGACAACCTCTCCCACAGGACTCCCAGGCTGATTACAGTGTTGTAGCATCTAGGTTGGACAATACAATAGTGCTTGACTCTAGTAGGTGTGTTGGAGATACTTATGAGGCCTCATTTCTGAAGAGTTCAATGATCTGCTGCTATGTTTTTGCTGATGGTGCATGAGAAAGCAACTTCTTGACTCCCGCCTTTCTTTCAGTCAAAGGAGTCAGCATGCGTACCTTAATGGAGATCAGCCCAACAATGAGAGGGAGAAAAACCATTTCTTCTCCATCCCAGCTCTGCTTGCCATTCACTTCTATTTTGCCTTTCAGTTTCCACCGCTGGCGACCATAACGCATAAAAATCTGGAAAAGGAAATATCCTCTAATTTTCTTCTGAAATCTGCACTCATGATCAACAGGTATCAGAAATAAAATCAGTGAAAGGGTCTGAAGCAGGTTGGAAGAGCCAGGGGTGTAGGTGCTGCCCTTCTGCTTCCCATTAAGCTAGAAGGAAAAGGACTGTTCCACAGAATCTCTGCCTCTCTCCACTCTTGTAATTTGGTTGTGGAGGAGATGTGTGTGTAAGGGAGGGAGTGAGATCTGGGAGGATGACATGAAAGCCCCTTTTGCCTTTTGTAACATCTACAACTTGCTGGATCTGCTGCTCTACCAGGCAAGGGTGAGGGTAGGTAAGCTTTTAGCCATCTCCCATCAGAGGCCTTCCCAGGTGCAAGACTTTGGCTGGCTGGTGATGGAAATGAATGAGATCCGTGGTCCAGGAGCACTATTTGAAGCAGAAAGAGCAACAATTCCATTTATTCCATTCTGGGCTGTGGACCTGGCTAGGAGAGATCTGCACCAACTAATTTGCCCTGCAGAGGAAGCACAAAATGCTTGCAGGTATGAGAGATCTGTCACAGGGAATGAGAGTGGGAACAAATGAATCAATGATCAAAGCAGCTGGGAAGTACTAGTTGGGGGGGATCTGTTATCAAGCCACTGTGAATTTCTTGCAGGGTTATCTTGCAGGGTTTCTGCCTAGAGCTGGAGGCTTTTACTGTAATCTATCTCTAATTAACCTTGATGTTCCTCACTGGAACGCTGCTGTGACCGGAGATTCTGACATGGGCCTCAAGAAATGGTTATTCTGTGTCTTTCTGCTGCTCTGTTTCATGATGAAGTAAAGCCTAAAACATCCAGTAAGGATATTTGCAATGATGCATTCAAATTTGCTTTGCATGCATGGGATGCATATGAGGTTTCTTCAAGGGGAATCAGAAAGGTTTGTCCTTAGTAAGATTCTTAAAAGAGGAAAAGAAAGGGGAAAGGAAAGGAAAGGAAAGGGGAAAGGGATGGGGAAAGGGATGGGGAAAGGGAAGGGGAAAGGAAAGGAGAAAGGAGAGGAGAAAGGAAAGGGGAAAGGAAAGGGGAAAAGAAAGGGGAAAAGAAAGGGGAAAAGAAAGGGGAAAGGAAAGGCGAAGGGAAAGGGGAAAGGAAAGGGGAAAGAGAAAAGAAGAGAAAAGAAAAAAAGAGAAGAGAAAAGAAAAGAAAAAAGAGAAGAGAAAAGAGAAGAGAAAAAAAGCTTTTAGTTCTTCAACGATTGATCACCCAGTGCTCTGAAAAGAATTTTCAGGTCTTCCGACAGACCTTCTGACTCAGGCAGACATAAAGACAACTGCAAAGTTTTTCAGAGTATATACAGGAAAAAGAATAACTGTTCCTTGGGGCAGTTCCATGAAGAGGCAGCAGACATCTGCCTGCCTTTTGATTCTTATGCTCCTACATAACCCGTACCCCACTGCAGGCGTACCTCGTATTGATCTCCTGGGCAGAGCCGAGCAAAGCCAGCCAGACCTGGGGAGAAAAGACACAGAGAAGCTGGTGGGGAACCTGGGCTGTCCAGGGCACAGCAAGGTCCAGGATGCAGCAATGCCCGGCAGCAGGGTGTTGTGGGGTACCTGAGGGTGCTGCTGCTGCTACCTCCATGCCCTCCACACCACACCCCAGGCTCCTCCTAATTTTCTTCCTTTTATTTTTTTAAATATAAAATTCACTGGGTTTGGTTTCTTGTATAGGGAAGATTTGCTCTTTCCAGTTTTTTTTCCCTACAACAGTTCAAAGCTTCAAGTTTCCTTTTATACAATAATATAGGAAAAGAAGAAACAGCTTCCTGATGTCATCTGGCTTCAGAAACTCAGCTTAAGACCCTTACTATCATGAGATGTAGGCAAGCTGCTGGTTATTACAGCAGCTTAACACTAATCAGACTGGGCCATACATTATAACAGAGATTCCTTTTTAGTACATCTTAATGGAAAGACAAGAGTGAATCTTTCTGCTTGATATTTCCATAAGATGATCATTCCCATATCTTCTGAGTATCTCTCAATAGGAAGAACCTCACAAAACATGATTGGCATCTGAGTTTTGTCCTATCTTTCCCTAGAAAGAGAGAAGTAGTGCAGCAAAGCCCTTGTGGGGTATGTTTGCCTTTTTTTTTCTCTTTATTACTTTCTTAAAACTAAGACATGGTGATGCTACTTCTATATTGTCACTGTGCACATGAAGTGAAAGCTTCCTGAGAAACCATGCTGAAGTCCCAGGGAAGTTACTGTCCCTCTTCTGGCCTTGTGACTTCTCTTCTAGGAACTAGGAACCTCTCCTTTCTCACAGATCTCCTCAATACATAGCTAATGCACTTGCTTTAGGTATAAAGATCTGCCCAGCTTTGCCTGGGCAAGGCTAAGAAGAAACCATACTGCCATATGCTTGAAGAAACAATACTGAGGACACATATAAAGTCTCTGCCAGAGAAAGGAAGGAAAACAAACTTGCTGAAGACTTTGGACTGCATTTATCCTAAAATGCCTGAATGCTATGATTGAACATATATGGGTGTGATGAAATCAAGGCAAATACAATGAACCCTAGTATTGGCTTTCTTTACTGGGATGAATTAGTCCTGCTAGCTAGCTGGACCGTAGGAGCAACTAGATCCCCACATGCAGTCCCTGTACCTGTGATCTGCTCATCCTTCTCGTCCATTTCATTGACTAGAAAAGAGTTTTCTTTGCTTCTCTTACTGTTTAGCAGAACAGAGAGGCCTCTTCACAAAGCTCATATTACCAATTCCTTTCTAATTTATTTACTATTTATAAATAATTTAAGCTTACTAGCACTCCACTGCTGCTTCTCTCTCCCCAGGCACGCTTTTGTATGAGAATTTGATCTCTGCTGGGACACATCACTGAAAGCATCTGAGAAAAATAAAAGCTCTTTTCTTTGCTCAGTGGATGGGATGGGCAGGGAAACACATCTTAAAACTTCACATGGATATTCCCCAAAGTCAAGGTCTGTGAGAAGTGACTGGCCCAACCAGGCTGGTCAAGTCCCTTCAGCCTGCTGAAGAGGGGGTCTAAGCACTGACTTGTCTACAGGGGATAAGTACTTCCATAGGAAACAACTCTTTGGCAACCGAATGGCTTCTGGGGGCTATGCACGTGGCAGGAGGCTCTAGCATACCATTTGAAATGTCATGCATTTGTAGAACCACTGGGCTTGCAATGCAGATGGGAAGGGAGATTGCTCCAGGGTGTCAGCATAAGTGATTGCGGGATAGGGTCATTCCAAGGTGGCCACCTGATGTTCACAGAATCACAGAATGTTAAGGGCTGGAAAGGACCTTGAAAGATTGTCCAGTCCAATCCTCCTGCCAGAGCAGGATCACCTAGAGCAGATTACACAGGAACGCATCCAGGTCGGTCTTGAACATCTTCAGAGAGGGAGACCATACAACCCTCCTGGGCAGCCTGTTCCAGTGTTCCATCACTGTGAAATAATTCTTCCTCCTGTTGACATGGAACTTCCTATGCCTCAACTTCCACCCATTGTCCCTTGTCCTGTCATTGGGCATCACTGAGAAGAGCCTGGCTCCATCCTCTTGGCACTCACCTTTTACATATTTATAAACATTAATGAGGTCACCCTCAATCTCCTCCAAGCTGAAGAGCCCCAGCTCACTCAGCCTTTCCCCATAAGGAAGATATTCCACACCCTTAATCATTTTGGTGACTCTGTGCTGGACTCTTTCAGGCAGCTCCCTCTCCTTCTTGAACTGACCCAGAACTGGACACAATATTCCAGATGTGGCCTCACCAGGGCAGAGTAGAGGGGGAGGAGAACCTCTCTTGACCTACTGACCACAACCCAGGATACCATTTGCCTTCTTGGCCACAAGAGCACATTGCTGGCTTATGGTCAACCTTCCATCCACTAGGACCCCCAGTTCATGCAGCATGTACAGGTCTGCTCATGTACAAGAAGCTGGATGTGCGGGCTGTGGCTGCTGGTGCTGGGCTCCCTGTTGCAGAGCCCCTGCTGCCTCAGGCCA
This sequence comes from Melanerpes formicivorus, assembly GCF_026170545.1. NCBI lineage: Eukaryota > Metazoa > Chordata > Aves > Piciformes > Picidae > Melanerpes > Melanerpes formicivorus. Next base: position 7,456,962 of record NW_027142367.1, on the reverse strand, counting down.
TTGCTCTGCCTGTGTGAAAGGTCTGGGCATTTCACCTCCTGCTTTCCTGGCTCTTCCTACACTTCCCTATAGATCATACTGGTCATACAGGAACTTCTCAATTTCCATGCTGGATTTGCCTGTTTAATTTCAACAACCCAGTCCTCCTCAGCAGTAATCCAAGCCTGCTGGCAGGTTTATTATCTTTATTTTGAAAAAAATGATTAGGCTTAAGAAAACAAAAGAAAAGTCACTCACAAAAACACAGTGTGTGTCCCCTGCTTCCTGACAGCACTGTGTAGGTTGGCTTCTTTCCAGTGTAAGTGACAGAGGGCACAAAATAAAAATAACTTTCACTGGAATGACTAGGAACAGATAAGCTTTGGGGAGAGGAATGCTTTGATTTTAAATTAGATCCTAAAGTTAGCTGGATATGCTGCAGCACAACATAAGGGGGGAGCTTGCTGCGTGATCTGCAAGCTTTTATGCTAGAGCTGTTGTGCACTTTAGCAACAGCAATGGCTGGATTGTCCCATTGGATTTGTATTCCTAGGGAAAACTATCTAGATAGAAATCTTAGGTGTCCTAATTAGAGAATACTTAATGGTGCAGCGCTTTGCCACTTTCCAATTTGGGCTTGCAAGCATTGTGTTCACAAGTAGCTGTTGTTTGTGGTTTGTGCTCTGCTCCTGCACATGAGCACAGCATCTGCCTTCTGGAGAGTCCTTGAGCTTTGCTGAAGGACTTGCGTATACCGAAGAGAAGGGGCAAGACCCTTTCAGCCTAGCCATTTGTGACGCTGTGACATCTGCAACACATCCAGCTGGCAGGAGCTGTGCATTGCACTGCATTTACAGCAGGTAATGAAACACCCAACGGGACTTGGCCCGATGCAGTTCCCTTTCTACACTGCTTGACTTCGTACTTCAACATGTCTATACCGCAGTTCTGCTGGGGGGGTTTGTACAGAATACCTGAGTCAGTCTCTGGGTGTCCATCCTGTAACTATATATCTATCCACCTTTGACTGCCCTTCCAGTACTGAAGAGTGAGGACTTTAAGACTTGAAATTTGGTGCTGTGGGATGGAGCCAGGAGAAATCTAACAGGTGCCGTGCTCTTTTTCTCTAAAGTGGGAGCATGGAGCACCTATTTGAACTTAATCTAAGCTAGGTCATGTCATATTCAGGGAAACCATGGGTTACAACTAACTCAAAAGCGTGACAGGCAGGCAGAATCCAAATCCTGTATGAGATTTGTGAGCTCTAAAAACTCCATCAACAATACTGTGGATTTTTTAACTGGCAAGGTTTCAAGAGAAGAATTAAGAGTGCGTGAATATTTAGATGTTGATTTTGTTTTACAGAACTATTTTCATGCTAGTGACTGAGGATCTAAAAAAAAGATACTCCCCTCCCCAATCTCTTCTTTAAGACACTGAGTCTTAAAGGGATAAGAGCATTAACAATACCTGCTGATTCACTGAAATTTCAGGGAAAACTGACTCCATTGTCTTCAAACCCATAAAGTCCCCTGTCATAAAGACAAGGACTAAAACAGAAAGGTGAACTGCACCACTGAGTTGTTTCAGTGTTTAAATGGTAAACTACCCCCAGGTCTTTGATGTGTTGTTTGTTTTTTTTAACATTTGGTCAAAAATAGCAGTAGTCATGATAAGCAGAATGCAGAAAGATCTGAAATCAAGTTAAGAAAGCTTTTTGAACTTCAGCTCCATAGGCATTCACATAATTTCCCAGTTATCTTCTTAAAGGATTATGGAAATAGAGACAAAAAGTGCAGCAGCTTTTGAAATTGAATTGCTTAGGCTATTGGGAAGAGTGTTTGAGAGCGGTAATTAGCCTTAAAAACAAGCAGCAGCATCTTGGAAAGTCTCTCTGTAAGCTCTGATGTCCCTGGCTCTGTGGTCCTTTCCACAGGGCAGGGGTGCAATTTGGGGGTTTAAAGGTTCGTCAATAAGGGTGATGAGGGGAAAACCCCCACATCTATCATAATTACACATCACACCAGCAAATCTTGGAGCTCTTACTAACATGCACAGCAACTGCTTAGGAGAAAGAAGGGAAAGATGAGAAGGCAATTTACCTTTCATCTTGATGCAAAACTCCCCCAATAGGTTTTCCAGCTCTGCTTCTATGGTACACATGTTCTGGAAAAAGAGAACAGTAAGGTCAGACAAACCCTCTTTCTGCCTTTTGTTTTGGTGATTGTCTGGCGTTTTTTGTTTGGTTTTCTTTTTGTGTGTGTTTGTTGTGTTGGTTTTTTGTTCTTTGGGTTGTTTTTGTTTGTTTTTTAAGCCTGTATGGAAGGAAATATTTTGGTATGCAGATGAAAGATATTTTGCAATGAAATCATTCTGCCAGAGCCATCCTTGCTAGCTAGGTCTGGCCTTAAAAACAGCAGCTGAGCTGTGGCTGCTTACTCCAGGGCTGAATGTAACCCCCATGCTCTTCTGTTGCACTCTAATCCACCTGTTGGCAAAAGGCAGCCATGGCCCTTGAAGCGTAACCTGGTTGCTGTCCCAGTCCTCTCCAGCCAGGACATGTGCCAGGAGCAGCTCCATGCCAAAGTGACTCCCAGAATGATTTAATCTCTTAAGAAAGAGGGTCTACACAAAGAAAAAAGACTGTGGGAGATGGGTACTGGACATTCTCCAGCTCTTCCTCCAGATTTAGGAAGGTTGTCACAGCATGTGTGCTGGGATGTTTGCCACACTACTGAGACCCTTCTTCATCTACTGCCTGTTTAACAAAAGAGATACTGATTATAGCAAGTGAAACTGGATAGGACGCAGCAGATTCCAGCCAACCTGCCACCCCAAAATTTGCACAATGTGAAGGACGTAAGTTAGGTGAAGAGTTATGCTTTTCATCTTGTGCAGCAGTTCGTGACTATAACCCCAGTATCATAAAGCATAAATATTATTATTTCAAGGAACTCTTGGGGCTCATGTAACCTGTCTTTGTAAATCATCAAGCAGTCACCGAAAGACATACAAACAAATAATACTTTTGCTTTGCTGAGTTTTCTCTTCATTCTTTGGGTGGAATTCTCCCTGACGGAATGACAAAGTTCTATGGCCTTCATGCAGTGCAAAAGTGGAAGACTAGATGGATGAGGATGTACCTCTGTGTACTCCTTGTAACTCCGGTTGATTTCAGTTAAACTCTCTCGAGCTGCTTTGCTGGCAGGAGACATGGCAAAGGCTTGCTTCATTTTGCTGGCACCATCGCAGAGACGTCTTTGAATACAGTAGGCTTCATAAAGCTCATCCACCTGGTGGGAACAAGGAAGGTGAATACAAAAGGCAGTAGAAAATCCAACAAAATAAGTTCAACAACAGCAACAAAAAAGGTCATTTGCATTACAAGGAAACTCAGTCAAACTGTTAGATCCAATGGAGGGCTGAGCAAACGACGCTGTGATACTGTTACCGTCTACAAAAAAGAATCACAAGATAAAAATAACTTCCACTGTAAAAGTCTCATTACAGCAACACTAGATGCTGCCAGTAATTCACCTGTTTGCCCTGTGTGGCTTTAACCATTGCTGCTCCTTCCCCCCCCGGTCTGGGCTAATTACACTCCTAATAGTAGGGCAGGCATGCAGCAAGCTTCTCAGAGGTATGGATGTGGAAGACCTCTTTTAAATGCAGCTGCAACATCCACATGGCCAAAGGGGACATTTAACAGGCACGTTTAATAGGGCCAGCAATGTCTTCGGTATTGTGAATTTCAGCCATGGATCAAGGCTGTGCAATCTTTGACTAATAGGTAGTATTGGAAGCAGGAAGTGATTTTATTATTAATTCTCACTATCCATCTTTCAGAAACTGGGAGTCATAGTTACATAGCAGAAGTAAAGGGCTTCAGATGATGACAGATGATGTCACATCACCCCCTGAAGCATCCACCTAATTTCTTAGTCATCTTCTTAAACCCCTTTGGCATGGCTTAGGCACCCAACATTTCTAAGGCATTCTGACAATTTGGCAAAACCTAGTCACACACTGCTCAAAGTCTCACCTGGATCTAGCTTCAGTATGCCATGGATTTATGTGTGCATCATGCTGTGGTTTCCTTTTCCCCTCTGATGCCTGCACTGAGTAAACATTTACTCCATCTGAGCTGTTCAGTAGGAGTCTACAGTGATATATATAGTGATATATACATTTGTATAAACTTAAGCTGCTAGATACAGGAGATGTGGGTTTTCTAACCTGATCAGGGTGAGAAGAAGGAATAGATTAGGCTGTCTCTTCCTTCTGTTTCTAAAGTTCCTGCTAAGACAGGATGATATTTATTTTTTACCTAGATTATTTTTTTTGCTTTTTTATGTCTGACATCAAGCAATCTCCTGGTGCCCGATGGTGCTTCTTGCTCAGCAGTAAACTTTTACAGCAGAATTTCTCTCTGTGAAAGCATCCGGTGCCTTGGCTTTCTCAATCTATGACTTTGTGTTGCGGCATTGGAGATAAGCCTGATGTGTCAATCCAGGCAAGTTCCAAATCCCATTTTCCAAGCCTGCTTAACCTCCAACAAAAAGTGCTGTTGCTTATTTGTTTGGAATGGGATTGGTCTTCCTGACAGCTTCAAAGCCTTGGGTCGAATTTTACCAATGCTAGATTGAATTCCTGATGGCTGAAGCCCCTGACTTGAAGGATCTCTAGCCAGAACGGGGGCTGTTCTGCAAAGTGAAAGAGTTTAGTAGAGTGAAATGGAGACACAGGTAGCAATTTTGCTATTTTGAATTCACAAAGTAATCTTCTTGGGAGTCACAGCCACTCCTATTTTTCTTGCAAGTCAGCAAGCTAAAGACAGCTACTATAAATAGCTGCCACTTGCTATTTTCTTCTGCCATGAGGGGGAAGCATTAACCCAGGACTGATGTCCTGCCCCTGTCCATTCGAGCATGGCCCACCTGCCCCAACCAAATACAAGGGAGCTGCTGCTGTGCATCCCATTTTCCTTACTCTGCTTCCAGTATGGAGCAGTGGTGGGTAGGTGGCAGAAGGCATTACTGCTGCCCTGATTTGGCACAGCTGAAAAAGACCTTTTCTGTCATAGAAACAACGTTTCTTTACCTGCCTGGGCTGTTAAGCTTGAACATAGCACAGCTCTGTTCCTTTTGTCTCTGTTGCTGTGGGTTACAAGAACGAACTAATGGACTCGGCAAGCCTGAGTAATACTGACCAGCATTACCCTCTTGCTTTTCAGTCCTATTATAGTCCCAGGAACCATCAGCTCTGAACAAGTTCGAGTGGGAAGGACTTGAATGGAAATGTTCTTTAAGCACTAATTTTACCATTCATGTTGCCAGCAAGAGAGTGGTTTGGGGAACAAAATTTCAGTTGCCTTATGATTTTTTTCCCCCCTCCCCCTGAGCTCCAAGAATAAGAGAAGACTGAAATTAAAAGGTTTGGATGGGTTGTCATAATTGGAGCCCTTCAAGCTGTGCAAATGCTTTTCAAAAGACTCTCAAAAGACATTTCATCCCTCAAAAATAATTCATTCTTTTGTCAGGCTCAGAAAAGCAACTAATTGCTAGCCGATATGTTTATACCTAAGAGAACACACACCATGGATCTTGTCCAGCTCTAAAATGTATTAATATAAATCATAAGTACCTCTACTGAATATCCCCACCAATGTAATCAAGTGCATGTGGGCCCCAAAACACACAACAAAAGTGTCATCAGCGAAATCTAGGAATAAATCCAGTCTAGCTGCTGCGTATGGGTAGAAACAACTGCTGAATTAAATCACTTTCAGATGTAACTCCCTTTCTACCTACACTTGAATAACAAGCATGTAATGAGCTAATTTTTTTCTAGCAAGTACCTGACCCTATGCTCTCTCTGTACCTAAAAGCAGGCGGGTGTGTCTTGGGGGCACAGCTAGACCTTGTGGGCTACAAACCACGTGGAAAGCCTTTCTTTGGCTCTGGCCACCAGCCCTTCACAGCAAAAATACTTAATCTGGGAGAGGCTTCATCTAGGCAGCCACCATGGAGCAGAGGGGTAGCAGGAGGCCAAGGGCTTCTTTGCCTAATAACATAGGAGCAGATGCAGAGGAAAGCTGATAGGAGCACTCATTACCTTGCTAATGTGGAACTCCAGCCTTCTCATGTATCTTTCGACCGCTTTGATTTGCTGAAGGAGATGAAGAGGCAGAAGGTGAGGCACATTTAAATAAATCACTAAGACACTGCTACACGAGCTCTGCTAGTCCCCATGAATCCCAGAAACAACTCCTTCAAACAGACAAGGGCTTTGTTGCCCATGAATCTGGAATAAGGCATCCCACCTTACTACCATTAATCTGCTGCTGGAAATAGCGCGCACCGACTTCTGGAACTAACATTTTTTTAAACAAAGAAGAGTTTTTCTCTGATGGGATTTCCCCACTTTTTGAATTCTTATAAAAATCAAACAAGCAACACAAAACCCAGAACTTTTTTAGTCCAAAATACAGTATTTACAGTGCTTTGAAAACCTACATTAAAGTTGGTCGGGTTTTGTGTTTCAAAATCCAGTCTCTTGCTTAGCAAACTGCTTTTGCCAGCAGACCCAAGCTTTGTATTTTGACTGAAAAAAAGTCAGTCTTGTTCAGGAAGCAGTTTTGAAAGCTTTATTTTTGTTTCACCCAAACACAGGGAAAAATAATTCGAATTTTTCATTTTTTTTCCATCCCCATAACTTGCAGGAGCTGGGGTGGGCTGGGGCTTGACCCAGGTCCCACAGTCAGTCCTGACAGCCTCCCACCTGGTGGAGCTGGCTGGGCAAAGTTGTACAAGGTGTTGGATTTAAGGGCTGGCAGCTGACAGAAATAGGAGGTCTTGCTCCTCTGCTTCCCTCCTGCTCTGGCAGAGGTCTGCCTCTTTCCCTGTACCCATCCCAGAGCCAGTTTAAGTTGACAGACCCCAGGAAAGGACTGATGGGTTAAGTTTGATGCCACATTAGTGAGCACAGCTGGTGGAGATGTCTGGAAAGAACCAGAGCTCCTGGGAAGCCAAGAGGAGCAGGACACCTTCCTTTGCAAGCACAAATTTTCAGGTCACTTCTCCCTCAACGATGTTGGGCTGGGTAGTAGAACTGGCTGAGAAAGGCTTCCCATGCCAGCTACACAGACCATACAAATGCTAATGCTTCCTTGCAAAACCAAAGGGAGCAACATACCTTATCTAAATCGTACAGGACTCCCTGCAACAGAAAACATGAAACTGATTAATTTTGCAACGCAACAGGATCACGAGAAAGTTATGTTTTGTCACTCCTCAGAAATCACAAGATGACCAGGGCTGGAAGAAACACAGAATGGTTTGGGTTGGAAGGGACCTTTAAAGGACATCTAGTCAAACACTCCTGCCATGGGCAGGAACACTTTCCACCAGACCAGGTTGCTCAGAGCTCTACCCAACCTGACCTTGAACATTTCTGGAGATGGAGTGTCTACCACCTCTCTGTGCAACCTGTTCCAGTGTCTCACCACACTCACTGTGAAGAATTTCTTCCTTACATCTAATCTAAATCTACCCTCTTTCAAATTAAAGCCATGACCCCATGCCCTATCATTACATACCCCTGTAAAAAGCCCCTCCCTATCTTTCTTACAGGCCCCCTTTCAGTACAGAAAGGTCACACTAAGATCTCCCCAGAGCCTTCTCTTTTCTAGGGTGAACAACCCCCACTCTCTTGGCTGCTTCTTCTAGGAGAGGCGCTGCAGTCCCCTGATCATCTTCATGGCTCTCCTCTGGACTTATTCCAACAGGTCCAGAAGATCATCAGTGCAAATTCCCTATATCCTACTCCCACTCCCTGGCTGTTCCAGCACCTGGAGAAGGTTACTGTGCATCCACACAACAAAAAAGCATGACACGTACCAGGCGTGAGTTTCTTTTCATGTCTTTTAACTGAGCAGTCAACTTATCCAGCTCTGCCTGGTGAACTTCCAGATACTCACTGAAAATGCAAACCAGAGAAGGGACACATGAGCTCTGCTATGCACAACAAGGCAGCTGCTGACTGTCCTAAAAGAAAGTCTGCCCAACAAACAGCTCGCTGGATGTGTTTTCAGACAAAAACTCATTTATGTTGATCTGTCCTAAAAACAGCTCCCTGCTGCCTTCTGGAGAGTAAACAGGAGCTGCTTACTTAGCTGTGTGTAAGAGCTCAGCGTTCTCCTTACGCTGAACAACCAGTTTCAAGTCAGTTAATCTGCTGCTTAGTTTATGGGCTGGTGCCTTCCAGTCGCTGCCCTTGTATCTGGCTGGTAAAAGCTCTGTTATCATCTGAGACGTTATCTTAAAGGCAATACAAGCCTCTGATAGGGCTCCAGGAAATTTATGAGGAAAAAAAATGTTGAAATCACAGCTTTTGGGAGCTTTTCTAGCAGTTGGAGTGGAAATGGAATTCAGCCCTATTTCCCACACAATTATTTCAGATTCTGACTTACAATCCAGGCTTCAAGAGATATATTTTCCTCTGTTATGATTAAGGATGTCTGTTCTTGTGATACATTTCTCTAGGCTCTAAATTGTCACAGAAAGATTCAATCAACAAACAGGACAAAGTTTCTTACTCCAGGCCACTCTTCAGGGCTCGGTAGACCTCTTCCATCCTTTTAGGCTGGGGCTCTTTGGACGTGGTGCTGTTCTTATGGCCCAAATTATGCATTTTCTTCACCTTTGCTTGGGGCTTCTTGAGGGCAGAGGAATTTTCAATAAAGGAGTTACACCTGCAAAATGAACATTAAAGAGAAGGAACCCCCCCATAAATCATAACGATCTCAAAGGACCATATCTCGAAGAAATCTGATATTATCTCTGCTTGCAGAAACAAATCCAGTTCTGTGCCTGCCAGTTAAAGGACTGCATTTGTTTACAGGTTGAGAGGTCTGAGCAGCCTGGAACACACGCTGCCAGCTTTTGATGTGCCGGTTGCCTTCCTGAGATACAAACGCTGGTCTGGAAACACCAGAGCGAGTCTGAGGTTCATCAGACGCTTCTCTGTCATACACAGTGCCTGCCCTGCATCACGTTGCTCAGCCACAGCCATAAAAGGGCTGAGCTACGTTCAGCTGCTAAAAACAAAGGGGAGCCCAGATAATCACAGGCATAAAGCCTGGAGGCTCCTAAAGAAGACTGGGCCTTGGTTAAGACCATGTGGAGGACAGCATCATACTGCTGGTCTTGAGCATGGACCATAGGTAGCTCTGTATGGCAAAGGGAGGTTGGTTGTGCTGCACATAGTTGTGCTGCCTCTTTGGTGACTGCTGGTGGTAGGTCAGCATCTAACAACCATCACTGACACAAGCTGATGGTGGCAGGCATCCCTTTGTCTGCTTTTCCTCCTCAATTGCTAACTCATGGTCAGGCACTTGGAGACTTTACACAAGTTAAAATTAATTGTGAAGTAGCCTCCGGGGACATCAGGGACTCGATGACTTTGGTAAGTGCCTTAGGGCTTGAAGCTCAACATCCTGCCTATAGAAAGGGCCAGGAAAGACTCTGCAGCTAAGCTCTGCTGCTTCCAGCAGGACATGATGGCAGCCCTGTCAGGGAAATGGAGTTGTCCTGAATTCACAGCAACATGGCAATAAGAAAACTGTCTTTTAGGTAGCAAGTCTTAAACTGGGGACCTGTATCATGTTCCTGCATATTTCACACGTTGAAAAGATCACTGTGTAAGTTAGTAAATTAAAACGGTTCCCTGAAATTCTCTCACAGCTCTGAGGCATGTGAGGGAGCCCTGCAGTAATGGGGGAGAGGCAAACAGACACTTGGTAGCTCAGGTAAAGGGCAACAGCTTAATTATACAAGCATGAGAGAGAGATTTCAGGCTGGACAACTTTCTTCTGCAATCAGAGAGAAGGCAGCCCTCTCCTCTTTTCCACTGTCACCCTCCCTTAGGATCCGATTTGGACACTCCCTTTAAAGAGCATAGCACTTGCCTGGAGCGTCTCTCTTGAAGCCCGCTGAAGCCAGCGAAGGACTGACTTCTAATAATCCCATTAGGACCTCCTGGAGAGAATGAATGTGATCCTATTGACATGATTTCAGGGAGCCTGGAAGATATTCCTGAAAAGCAATAGAAAGCAGGTCAGTGACAATAGAGGGCAAGAAGAAGGAAGTGAGGTCAGAACTGCCTGGTGTCCATCAGGAATGGTAAGAGGTTAATGAACCTCAGGAGAAGCTGTGACTCAGGACATAAATCTGTTTGCATTGCCACATCGTCCCACCTCAGAAATAAAATAGTCCTATTTTCACTTCTGACACGGTCCAGAGCCTACTGAAAATGTGTCAAAGACACAAATTGGGTCTGGATGTGGGACTAGAAACCAGATGCCTCAGCTTGGCAATCTCAGCACCATGCCTGATTTCTGCCATACGCAGCATGCTCCTGCCCCAGCCCTGGTGTCCCCATGATACTATGATACTATCTGCTACACCAGGGCGGCCTGGAGATTATTTTGGAAGTGTGTGGAGCTCTTAGGGGGCACTCACTATCACTGCAGAGTGTTGTTACATATAATACATTTTTTTTAAAGGATTTGTTCAGCATGAATCAAGTCCTGCAGCTCCCTTTTGATCCTTGTTCATTCTCCCTGTGGCTGTTCCCACCCAGCTGCTGAGAAGGAAGATGTGGTGGATGTGTGCGCATCCACGGCATGCCATGATCAGAGAGGGATGCTCTCTGCCACAACAAGAGGCAAGTAAAGCTCCAGGCACTGCAAGCGCTGCTTTTCATGTGTTTAGGGGTACTCAGCATCCCAGGAGGAAGCACTTGCTCTGTGTGTGCTCATTTCCAATGCCCAACTTGGCAACTGCACCAAACTGGAAGTGGTTTCAATCTGCCTGTATAGAAATAACAAACAAGTGCCTTGGCTCTCATCAGCTCCATAGGCTTGCTGCTGCCATGAGGGAAGTGAGGGATGTCTCCCTCTTCCTTTCCCTCTTACTCCACTGTTTTCTGCATCCTGACCCTGAATCTCACTGCCCTCAACTGAGAACGAAAGAGACTTTCATATTTGCCTTGGTTTTGTGTTGCTTTAGTGAGATGAATGGCCTCACCAAGAAACTGTCTGAGGAGCATCAGGAGAAGCTGAGCTGAGCAGCAGAGCAGGGAGCAGGATGTGAAGGGGTGTGCTGGGGAAGAGGACACTGGTCCTCAGGTGCTGCCAGGGACCAGCTTCCCATCCTTTCACCATCTCCTTCCTTCCTGGGGTGCCAGCATAGCGGCACTGTGAAATGGATTGAGAAAACCTGACAAAATATTAGAAAGATTAAGGAAAAAAAAAGAATCTATTTTAAAACTGGCCCCTATACCCTCACTCCCTTTCCATCCAACAGCTGGGCCAAGTAGTGAGTGTGGCACTGAATCAGGATCGCATGGCTGGAGCTGCTTGGAGGCATCCCTGGCCCACAGGGGTAGCAGTGAGTTTAAACGATCCTCTCACCCCCACAGATGAAGAATGATCACAATTGCCCAAAAAAAATAGCCACTTGTGAAGGCCAGATATTTGCAATGTAATCCTTCACAATCAGATGAATTTATTGAAGATAAACAGCAGAGCTACATGGTGCCTTCACAGCAAACACTCACTGGGGAAAGCAAATACATGGGGAAATACTGTGCGCCCTCCAGTTACATTTAATTTGTAAAGTCCAGATGGACAAATACTTTGGCTGCTGCTTCTCCATGGAGAGGACTGCATAGCCTGAGCAGCTGCTTTGTCAGGAATATTTCTGAGCTCTCCCAGAAACACTTCTTCAGTCCCAGCATTACCAGTGCTACTGGTAATGTGAACTTTTCTCTAATGCACAACCAAAACAGTGTACATCTTTCTGTTTTGGAAGTGAGGGCTGCCCCCTGTGACTGGACAGCCCTCTGAGATACCAACTGGGCTGCAATTAAGGCCAGCTTTCTCCTGTGCTGGGGCCAGTAGACAGCAGTGCTCCACTGTTCAAATCCCTGGCCAAGCCCAGATACAGCTTGGGGCTGAGACAGTTTGATCACAGCAAGGATAAACCTTTTGGACACTGAAGTTGCTCTCGAGCAGACTAGGGTCATAAGCAACCATGCTGGACAGAAACCCATGGCCAGGAGAGATGGAGGAGAGGGTGGGAGTGGAGAGGGAAGAGAAGCTCAGAAGCTGCTGCTCCTTGCAGGGTCAGGAGAAACTAGTGAGGATGTGCTTTGGCTAACTCACACAGGCATAAGCATAGTATCATAGAATGGTTTCAGTTGGAAAAGTCCTCTAAGATCACTGAGTCCAACCATCAACCTAAGACTATTATGGCCATTAAACCATGTCCTGAAGTGCCATATCCACATGTTTCTTAAACATCTCCATGTTCCAGCCACAGATAGAGATACTTGAATTTTTGGCCAATGAGAGCCCAAATTTGGCCCTGCACTCACCCCTAACTCCTCAATGCTCCCAGCACACCTCCACAGGGCTGAGCTCTGCTCAGGGTTGCTGATACCAGCACTTGGCAGAAGCTGCTTTGCAGCTTTCAGGCTCAAAACTCATATCCCACTGTACCATCTTACAGTGTCTGCTCATGCCAGCCAATATCTAGCAGTTCAAACTCCACTGAGAACCAGCTCCTGAAGGACAAAGGGGAAACAATCTGAACACAGTACTCTGGGGGGTCTGCAGAGCAAGTTCCCTTTGGTTTTTGCAAATAACCTTAAGATGGTTAGGCTGCATGCTGTGTGCTCCCATCTACAAGCAAAGATTTGCATTAAAATGTGGGTCCAAGGAGTAGAAAATCCCTTGCAAGTGTTCAGCACTTGCATCGTTTGACAGGATGATTAACACACCCCCTGTGCATCTGGAAACCTGTGAGGGTAGAAGCTAAGCAACACTGACAGTTGGAGGAGATTTAACTGCACAAACATCAGCCATGCCTCATAAAACAAGAAGAATAAAACTGAACTTGAAGTTGGGGGCTAATCATGACCGCATTAGCTATAAAACTGTAATCATTTCAGATTCAAAACTCTTGTCAAAATGCTAACATCTTCCGCACAATGACTATCTTCTGTATTAATGTGCAGGAAAGATGGATGAGTTTCGCCCTGAATAAAATCTGTGTGTCCATGGGCGAATGTGTGCAGACACACTTGAAATGTTTCCATTTTCTTCTCTTTTGGAGAAATGAAAACCTTAATATTTTTGGAAAAGGAGTTCAGTTATTCATTTTCTTTGTTTTTCTCAAGCACTCAGATGGGTTTGCAATGCTTTGGTAGGTAAGATTCTCCTCAAGATATCAGAAGGAAGCACAGAAAGAGTGCAATTGCAATGCAGAGTGAAGATCTACCTGGAACTATGCTTTGTTTTTGCACAAAATGGCCAAAACTCAGAGCCCAGGCAGGTTTGTGCTCTCTCAATAGGCATTATATATAATATCGGTGGTTAATGTATGTTTCATTTCTTTCTATACAGGAGAAAACTGTGATAACAAGAAGTAACAAAGTGAGACTAATGAAATCTCAAGTTCTTTTTGGTTTGTCAGGTTAGAGGTTGACTCTACAGTACAAATACAATCTGTTCTTAAGATTTAAACTTGTATTGCTGACCTCTCAGATACTTCCAACTGACCTTACAGTATCACACCAACTCTACCTAGCAGCGGCAGCCCCTTAGCCCAGATTCTCATACACAGTGGCTGCATATGAGCACTGCATCAATGGATTATTTATGATACCTACACCTAGCAAATACACTCTGAGTGATGAGCATTCATCACATTATTGTAATATGCTTTGTAAAGGCAGATTTATTTTCCTGACTCTTAAGCCATGCACAGGTCTCTGTGCCATCAGCTGAATGTGCCTTTTAGAGTCCAGGGAATATGGTCCTTCCTCAGAATTTACTAACACAGTTGTATTCTGATTATGCACATAATGCAGTCACTGGCATCATTTCAGTGAGGCTCAGCCCACTAGGACTAACACAGATCTCCTGCTGACCTGACCAGTAACCCCACAGCTGAGCACTACTGAGGGAGTTTTGGTGGTACTCCAATTTAGTGATCAAGTTTCTAAGTCTGTATTTAGTGGTTATGTGACAAATTGCTGCTGTCTTCTCGACACAGTATACATTTTTCTCTCAATGTAAAGCATACTGCACATCTAAAATGGTATTAACTGCTTTTGAGATTCAAGAGATCCACCTCAGCAGTGGAGGCAATGAGTACACTTACATTTCTAAATCTATATACCTAATGAACCATTGCTGCCTCATTTTAAAAGGCTGCTGCTAATATAAGCACGTGCTGTGTGGGAGCATAATTAATATAATTAGTACTACCCCTGCTAAGTGCATGGCAGTTGAATGATGAGGCCATCAGTGAGCAGAGGGATAAGGTGAAGTCCCATCAGTTCTCTTTCTACGCCCTATTCACTGACAGCCTGCAGCAGGGAACGGCAGATAATTGAGGATGTTGGTCCCCAGGGAAATGAAAGTCCCCTCTCTCAGCTCTTCTTTCAGTCTGGAAACAGGGAAACAGCTGAGCCTGAGCTAATGAGAGGGGAAGGGACTATTGAGTCCATCACTTCACAGAGCTGCCCTCTCTTCATCATCTCCAGCAGGAACCTCCATCTCCCGTAATGCCAAAACACTTGATAAACAGCGTGGACTTCAAACCAAGCTAAGAAACACATTTGCTAAATCTAGACTGACTTTTGCACAGGCCCTTTTTGTTTGCTTTTTCCCCAGGACTGATCTGGAGACTATTTTTTATTCACCACATGATGAGGAGGAGTCAGTTTTGCTACACATGTACTAGTCACCATATAAAACTGCAAAAAATATGCCAGTGGTGATGGTGCCTTTGATTCCTCTTTTTTTCCTCCTTGTAGCAGCTATGGTTGTAGCTCTGGGTCTAGAGTTTGCTTGTAGGGTGCTAGGGAGCTGTCTGCAGCTCTGGAATAGAGGCTTCAAGGACATTTTCATGTATGTGTAATCTTTGATTAAATGGGTATGTGGGGTAGGACTCCATGAGAAGAACCTTGATAGTCCTTTGTTCCTTTATGATTTTTTTTTGCGTGTGTGACATGTTTCAAGGTCCACCTGGGGATCTAAGGAGCTGCAGTCCCTACAGTGAGATGGTTTGTATGTTCCTTTTGGCTGATTGGTGCTCGGCAGGCTGTTCATTAAAAATTGCTGGTTATTATTTAGGTTAAGGTAAGATGAGAGGTTATGTGTGGATAGCTATGGATGTCAACTGCTCCTGTTTGCATGCTAGGAATGTCTCTTATCTGCAAACCTGGGGCTGGTCTAACAAATAAGCTGCTTTATTTTTGAACAATTGAAAGAACAGATGATGTTCGTTTCTTGTTTATGTCAAGGTCTATGTTCTGCTTATCAGACTAGCTGGCCAGCTTAATAAGATGAAAACTTGCACTTGCAGTAAACTCACATTTAGCACTGTGCAGCTCCAAAAAAATAAATCCAGCAAGGGAAGAAACTGATTATACCCTAAAAGTCATGGCCCCCTCTCAGCTAGCCAATTTGTTCTGCTTTGCACTCATAACCCCAAAGAACACAATTCAATTCTGAACTTACTCAGGCTCAGTTCAATGCTAAGCTCATTCAGTACACCTCCAGTTGGTGTTGCTTACTTTTGTAGCCAAAAGTCTAGTCATTTTAATATTTATTTTCCATATTCTTCCTACTTACTTAATTGAATCACCTTGGCAATACGAAGCCAGTGTGGCCAGTAGTCCAAATAACCCACCTGGAATTTATGGTTTCCATGTTTCCTAGACTCCAAAAGGCATAGAGGTATGTACCTTGGGTGAGAATGCAGACATTCTTGTGGATGTTTCCTTAGTATACAAACCTGACAATAATATATGGGTAAGAGCGCTCAGGAGCACTGTAAAAACTTTCACAAGAAATTTAATTCTAGCCCAAGAGTTTTTACACTTTTAGGACAAAAACTTTTAGACATTAGTGCACAGACTAAGAGACATTCCTGGATGTCTCAGGAGCATTTCTCTGGGCTAGGATCTCCTAGAAGCACCTGCAGAAGGGAGTCTTGTGCTGGTGATCCGATTAGTTGAATTACGACTTCCATGGTATGCTCTCAGTGATTGGGCTGCTCCTTCCTTGTGCAGGGTAGCATTTGCCAGACTTGTAGAGACATGTGAGCTCCATCTGAAGAACTATTCTTGGTTGCCAGAACAAAATCATGTGCATTTGTTCCATTAAAGTCCAAGGCTAAGAGAAGTTCCGAAATAGCAGCATATGGTTATACTGACAAGCACACTTCCCAAGCCTACATCAGCCAGTGAAAGGCCAGAAGATCTGTGAGCTTCAAATGTTAATTTTAGTGTACAGAAAAAAAGCCACATGGGCTTACCAGCATGGCTGCAGAGAGCATTATTGCACAGAGAAAGAGCCATAGCCAGGACAGCAGCCCCTCTTTCATACAGCATATGTGAGAGCACCCGGGCCATGCTTGGGTGGGCATCAAAGATGTTAGGAGCCACACATTCCTGCCCCATCACAAAGAGGCAAACTTCTGCCCCTTCTCTTGCATCCACAAGAATCTTAGTTTAACCCACTATACCTCATCCTGCCTTCACTTGCAGCCTGTGGTGAGTCTCCTCCCTCACCATGGACATCAAAGCCTCACCATCAGCTATCTAGCAGGATCTCTGTGAAGGCTCATGCTCACTTTTCACTGATGGCTGTATCTGCATCAGTGATGCCTGAAGTGATTCTTTCCTTTGTTATTTGTATTTCAGTGCCTTCGGTTTGGGTGGATTCAGTTTTTACAATACACAAAGAAGTGTTTATGTAACTCATGCATCTTTTATAGCTCTACTTCAGCCCATAGCTGAGAGCTTCACTTTGTCATGCAGAAATCCCTGCAAGTGAGCACAACACACTTTTACCTGTTTCTAATAAAACCAAAGTGTTAGCCTCAGGTATTTCCATACCAAATTTTAGCTTTTGCTTCAAATAATGTTTTTCCCAAGACTGATGCTAGTTACAAAGCTTGTACTTTATGGCCTCATTTCCATAAGTACATTTCTTATGCTGTATGGAAGGACATTTTCATCTCAAATGCTATAGTATTTGCTAGCTCATTACTAGACACCCTGAGCAGAAACACAAATTGTCTACCATCTGGAACAGCTCATGATGTTTGTTCTGCTCCTCCTACCCAAACTGGATGAAGTACATAAACCAAAAAGCAATAGGAAGAAAAGAATCTAACAAACCAGGTCAATTGCAAAATGGTAAAGAACATGCAAACTGTACATGTACAGGACCCGATACCTGATGTTGCCACCACAATATAACCTATGTTTGCTGAATCTATAGAGCTATTCTTCATTTCAGCCTAGGTGCCAAAGGCGGTGTGGAGTTTTTTGACTTCCATCTTTTATTTCTATTTTAGAACATGTCTGGCTTCAATTCACTAGCACAGGAATGATGAGTGGTGGTAGCTAAGGTAAAAGCAGTACTCCTTCTGTCTAGTCCCACAGTCAGCTTTCTTCCTGCCCTTTTTGTAGCCACTCTTTCACCATAGACCTTGACACATGCCCAAGATGTGTTTTCCCTTGACTGAAAACCACACACTACCATTCCTCTGCTTAACCTCATCCTCAGAGAAACACCTACAGCATCACTCCTTACCGCTGGTTTAGCATGTGCTGACAACATAAGAAGAGGGAAATGCAAATGAGTTACTACACTGTAATAAGTTAGGGGGAAATAAATTTGATCCTAAATGGCTCCTGTGCATGACAGATGGGTTCCTGGGAGCTGACCTCTTTTTTTTTTCAGCTCCAACATTTGTTTTACACTGGCAGCTGGAGCGAGCATGCACAGGAGCCCACGTGGTGCCCTCCCTAACGCTGCTGCCTCACAGCACTGGAAGCGCAGAGCAATCATATTCAGATGGCATTAGTGGAGATAAGCACAATTTGGTCTGTAACGGTAGGTACGAGCGCGGCTGAGGGATCAGCGTCCTGCCACCTAATTAGATGTGACGTTCATTCATTTCAAGCCCAGCCTGCTATGAAGAATTATCTTTGATTAGAAGTCAACTCCAATTCCACTCATCATCGATTATTCTTTGTGTCAATTAAAGATTTAATTAAAACCAAAGCCACCCGCTGCTCAAGTGCCAGCAAATAATCTAAGGAAAAAGCATTTCTGAAAATCAGCTGAGAATGGCCTCCTTTGGCTTTAAACCCACCTGTCACCACATCCAGAACAGCAGTTCGCCACAAGTGACCCCCATGTGTAATCAATCATGCTGTCATTTTGGCAGCACTGCGCAGTAGTAGAGGTGGGAGGCTTTGTGCTGCCCTGTTATCTATCCCTACACTAGGAGATAAACTACAAGGAGCAACCTCATGAGAATTGGTAAGGCTAGCAGGATGCAAAACAAGGAAGCACTCCACCTAGCAGCAGCCTGGATACTTCTCTGCCTCTTTGAGCATGTGCCTCTGAACACCACCCAGCTGGATAGAATTTACATTTCTTGGCTCAGATCATATTTTTACATGATCAACCTATCCTGCACTCCTGCAAGCATTAGCAGTAGTGGAGGCCTAGGAAACCATAAGTAGCGCTCATGGTCTCACTTGTCCCTTGTTAACCAACAGTAACATCTGGATCAGCCTATGAGTATGATCTAAGAACAAGTGAGGTAAAGCAGTCCTGATGTCCATAGACATTGGGAATCTTCTGGCAAAATCTATGACAGCTCTGCTTAGTGACCTAAATTTGTGTGTCAAGAGTAAGCAGTGGAGTGGCTTTGCTTTTGCAGACTGTGCAAGCAATGAACATAAAACCCTTCTTGCTGACAGGAGAGAAAAGCAATGGTCCAGCAGTGTTTAAGATAAAATCGTCCTTAAGAGCACTGCTTTCTTTTATTACTTTGCACCAGTGTTCTGTTGTTTATAACCCTTTTTAAACACAGATGGCAACAACCCGGGCAAGGACAGCAAGCTGAGGCTTCTACCACTCTGCATCTGCTGCAGGAGAGCAAATGCATCCAGTAAACACATGTAGGAAGGATTAGGCAACCGGTGGGCTGCTCTAGAAGTTATTTGTTTTGCTTCAGCCAAGATAGACAAACTGTAGCTGTTCTTGGTATCCATTGCAGGTATGCTCTAATATAAGCATGAGTGAGCTAAATTAAACACATAGGACAGGCTTTCCATCCCTGAAAGGAAAGTAAAACATCATTGTTGTCAAAGGCTTTCAGTCACTCATGAGAGACAAACTCTTTGCCGCTCCTCTTTAAATAAGGGGGATTAGGGTGACTCAAAACCCCTTGGATGTTTATATGATCTTTCTGTTTCAAAGAATGTCTTAATGGCACATAGCTCACTAAAATACTGTTTGTGGTGGGTTGAACTTTCCCCGCAGCATTAACACATTTCTGCATATTTAAGGACAGGAGACCTTTAAAGCTGGAGGTTCTTGTCCCAGATAGGAACATTGCAGCAATGGATTTATTTAATATTTTGACACCTCACAAGTGTGGCCATTTCAAGAACACTGCCATAAAAGTCCTGTGTTGTTTCCATTTATATTTGGCTATAGCATATGTCTGAAGCTCTATTCCAGTACATCAAGTAGCTGAACACTGTCCATGCACTACCAAGACAAACTGATGTAAGTCTCAAGCCTTCTGGATTCAGTTCATTTAAATTCAAAACTTGAATCTTGTGCTAGAGGAGGTCTAACATATATGACTTTCAGAACTTTATTTAAAGTTATGACAGAGGTTAGTGCTCTTCTGGCTAAAGTATTTTGATCTTTAAAGCTCCTGAAACTATAAGAGATCACAGGGCATATATAATACCACTACACAGTCTGAATTTCCCCCAAACCACAACCACCTTCTCTACCCAGGGTCATTAAAGGAGCTGTAAAAGGAAAGAGATTCAGTGCAGGGTGAAGGGTTAAGGGGAGTCTGTACTAGGTACAGAGTCCCTCTTGGAAAAGCTTGCATAAACGGCACTGTTACTGGAGAAGAGATCTGATGACCAATGGGACAGCTGTGCAAAATGAGGAAAGTAAGGCACAGGTACTGAGCAGTCACAGCCCACAGGTGCCAAAAAGCAGGACAGCTTTATGGGTGCACAAGTGTTTACAGGAACCACTTGAAAAAAAATACATAGAATTCTGTGCTGAAACCACATTTCACTGCAGCAGCTATCGAGCCGAGCCAGTGATGTGTGCTCACAGCCCAGAAGACCAACTGTATCCTGGACTGCATCAAAAGAAGGGTGGCCAGCGGGTCAAAGGAGGCAATTCTATTCCTGTACCCCAAACTGGTGAGACCCCACTTGTGGTGCTGTGTCCAGCTCTGGAGTTGTCAGTGCAAGAAAGACATGGATCTGTCATCACAGGTCCAGGGGAAGTGACAAAAATGATCAGAAGGCTGGAATACCTCTCCTATGAGGACAGGCTGAGTGAGCTGGAGTTGTTCACTCTCGAGAAAAGAAGGCTCCAGGGAGACCTTATTGCACCTTTTAGTACTTAAAAGATGGGGACAGTCTTTTTAGCAGGACCTGCTGTGACAGGACAAGGGATGATGGTTTTAAACTAAAGGAGGGGAGATTTAGGCTAGACATAAGAAAGATTTTTTTTTTTTACAATGAAGGTGGTGAAACACTGTCACAGGCTGCCCAGAGTAGTGGTAGCTGTCCCATCCCTGGAACTGGGCTCTGGGCAACCTGATCTATTTGAACACGTCCCTGACCACTGCAGGGGGGTTAGACGACATGAACTTAAAAGGTCCATTCTAACCCAAATCATTCTATGATTTTAAGTTTCTCAGCAGAGAAAAGCTTTTCCCTCTTGAACCTGCAAGGATCTTTCTGCCCCTTGGGGCAAAGGAGGTTACACTTTTTAAGTAATCACTGGCACAGACCTGGCTTGGGCTGGTTAGTGCTTTCCCACACAACTACTGGGCATGGTTTGGGAAGCAGCATGGACCAAGGACCATCCCCAAAGCAGTTTCCATGTGTTTTCCTCTTTTGGAGGACAGAGGAGTTTAATACCATGGATACAGGCTGGTCTGTGTGGCTTGCCCTGAGTGCCTGAGAACCACCCCAAATGCCTGTAGTTTTACTAGCAGTGACACAACCAATGCAAACCTGATGAACCCTTAAATACATGGTAAGTAGATCCAGTCTGGTTAAACTGGTAAATTTAATCTCTAGTAAACTTTAAAATGAGTTTAAAATGTCATGTGGGTCCAGCCATGCTATGGGATTATTTTCCATTTGAGTCTTTTAGACCTGGAGACACTACAGATAAACTGAGCATGGGCTGAACAGATTTGACAGCATTTATTATCACTGAACTACAAGGCAATTATCTTGCTTAACTTTTTATTGCACAAATTAAGGCAGCACACATCTCAGCACAGCCCTAGCCTACCATTTAAAGGAATAACCCACTAGGTCCATTGCAGGCTAATGACAAGCTTGTAACAATGACCCCACAGCTTGTCCTCCATTGCCCTCCCACTCTTTTCTCCTGTCCTTCTCTGTTGAGATTACTGCATTTTCCAGCTCACATCAAGGGACTGTAATTCTGGGTATAGGAGAAGGCAGATATAATGGTTTTACATGATGATGGGAAACTGTTTTGTCCTTTTGACAATGGAAACAATTGTCTTTGTCACCTGGTGGCGACATGTCAGGCCCACAAGAAATACAGTGGCTGGAGAAATCACACATACAGCCTTCAGTTTACGCTCACATAGGAGCTGTTACACTGGAGCCTCCGTTGCTGCCTTTGCTACTAAGGAGAAGGAGGATTATTTTCTTTTTTAAAAGAGTAGAGCCAGGAAAGAAAAAGCAACCCCTGGCTGGTTAACTGCAGATGAAAAGTCATCTAACCTTCGAGGAGCTTCTGCTTTCAGTGTGGGGCTTGGAAATCAAATATATTGCAAGCGCTTCCAGCCCAGCACCTGCGTGCATGGAAACAAGGCTTTGTGGTCCAGCTGCCATCTGTGGAGATGACAGCAACCTCTCCCTCTGATTTCAAAGACAGAAAAACCTTAGTACATATGGGCAGAATTTTAAGCTGATTATTCTCCTGCCTCAGCTGATGTCTTAGCAGTTTTAATATGGCTTCAGTTTGATTTTGCATAGCACAGATGACTTAGTGAGCATTCCCAGCTCTTGGCTTTATTCATCTGAACATCTAATAAACTAAACATTCATCTCTGTTTACTTTAGAGGATGTCTATTCTTATTCAGAAGATTTTGTATATATCTAAGTAGACGTGGCCTGTGAATGTCACACTGAACTCAGGAAAAAGCCTTATGGTTCAAAGAGCACATCACAGCCAATTGCTTTCTACCCCACAATCATCTCTGTGTGAAAAACTAACTCCTTCCATGAACTAACAAGATGGCATTTTGTGGATGTACTAAAGAAGACAAGGAAAGGGCAGTCAGCCATGCAGGACTTGACACATTATACACTTAATTGAGCAATGGCAATTTTTCACCCACAGACCATGCCTGTAAGGTTGGGAAAATGGAAAGGGATAGCTGTTGCTACCACAATCTGGTGATGCTTGCAGGAATGATCAGGAAAGAAAGGTGTCTTCACACAAGGGGAGACTTCCTTGCAGAGACTACTTGCAGGGACTGTAACACTGTCACCCTGCTTCTGTACCACAATTAAAGTTTCAAACCAAAACATTTAAAAATTAAATACCAACAGAGGATGTCAAATTGCTTAGTTATGGAAAAGACCCTTTCCCTCCTGTTATATGGTTAGAAAATGTGTGTCAGACTTTGAATACAGACCTAGACTGACTGACCTTCCTGTCTGCCTGAGGCACTGCCATGGACCGGCACCACCACCTCAGTCACAAGCACAAGTCCTGTTCCCCAAGACTCCTGAGGCAATTTCAAAGGGTCTGTTCATTACACACCATATTCTTTTTCCTCTGTTTTGCTTCAGTCTTCAAGCAGAGGCAAGATAGATTGGACAATGGAAAAAAGACACATCACTGAGGGACTTCATTACTTCTTCGGCTGCTTAGACAGTGAGATGATAATTTGGAGAAAGCAATCAAGCTGTGGCACCCCAACCTTGCCTTGTCTGTCGAAACAGGAACCTCCTGCAGCTATTTGCAGGTGCTTATTTGCCTATCTCAAACTGATATCACTGTATGTGAGTTCCTTTCTTTGGTCAGCTAGAAAAGAAAGGTTTAACTAGCAATAGATAAGGTCAGTCTAGGCCGGTCTTTCGTAGAGATGAAGGCATAAGCTAAAACCAGAACCTCAGTGATGACTAGAAAGATTTTTCCTGCTGCAACTGTGTTTTGGAGGTAACAGATTGAAGTGTTCCTGTTGGTGATGTTTTGAGGACAAAAATCAAGTCTGACAAATCTCTGGGTGCGGCAGTCAAATGGGTTTTTCTGAACTTAAATAACTAACTAACCGGTTTCTTGCAGATAGGATTATTTGAAAGAGATCTTGTATCACTGAAGGGTTACCAGCAGGCTGCCTGACCTGGGAAGCTCTAGCTGCTATGGCTAATCGCTCCATTGAGGGCCAGGAGAGAGGGCAGGCTGTGAGCAGTGGGACAGCAGTAATGAGGTAGCTGGCTCTGCCAGCCAAGGTCAGCTTACTGGAGGCATCAGAGACCAGGGAGCTTCTGATGTTTTAAAAGGGCTGGATGATAAAATGTATTATTGTGACTACTTCATGTGTTGCACTGGTTCCAGGGAACTGTCAGCTTCAATTTGTTCCTCCCATTGTAAAGAAGAAAGATGCTCCCATACTTCTGTGCTAATCCATCATTTCTTTTGTGTTGGTTGGGGAGTAAAAACTATGAGATACCCTTGTAACATAAAACCACAGCAGAAAAAGATAACTTAACCCCTCCCCAAACAACTAGTTAGTTCTTGCATCATGCTTAGAGGATTTGCTTCTTATGGAGGCCACTGGGTGCAGAGTCTGAATGCAAAGATCAGGGCAAGGTCTGTGTTCGTCCCTCCTGAAAAGCAATTCAAGAGCCACCCAAGAACCTGCTCTTCTCTGCACCTTCCAGTGGGAGGGGCAGCATGTACTGGGATCTGCTTTTTGGTCACAGGATACAGGCAGTTCCTGCAGCCTTACTGCCACTCCTTAATTAAACTGATGTGGTCTGGGAGGGGGATCATGGTTTTTTCCCCCAACAGCACCCCAAATACACTTCAAAGATAGATTTGGAGAGCCAAAATTCAGGGGATTGAATTCAAATCCCCTGGATGCACACCTGTAGCAACAGAAGAAGAGATAATGACTTTAAACTAAAAGAAGGCAGACTCAGACTAGGTATATGGAAGAAATATTTTACAGTGAGAGTGGTGAAACACTGGTTGCCCAGAGAGGTGGTAGAAGTCCTATCCCTGCAAACATCCAAGGACAGGTTGGATGTAGCTCTGTACACCCTACTGTAGTTGAAGATGGCCCTGCTCATTGCAGTGGGATTGTACTAGATCACCTTTCAATATCCCTTCCAAGCCAAAGCATTCTATGATTCTATGAAAGTTGAGATCAACCTGCAGAAGGATGCTCTACTAGGTTTTAGCACAGTGGCTGTCTCTAGGTTGCCAAATAGGGGAAAATCCCGAGGAGGGTTACCTACACTGTTTTCTTTCCCCCTGAAATACCTGCCTGGAGTAGGAGCCAGAGCACCAGCTTTGCGGACAGGACAGGAATGAGCCAGCCCTAGCTCAGCCATGTGGCCCACCCAGGTGCAGGTTAAGCAAGAGCAAACACAGCATTTGCACCAAGGAGCAGAAATAAAGCTGCTGAGCAGCTGTGGCCAGGAAAATATGCAGCTTCTGCTTTGATTTGGGTTATGCAGGGAAGGACGGTTGTGGGGCTCAGGCAGCTGGCTGCCCAGCCTTAGCTAAGCCATTCCTGAAATGAGGCAGAGAGACAGAACATGATCCGGTTTATTGCATCCAGGATTGGCTCCCACTGCTGCTGTCCTTCCAGCCCTCTCCTGGGGAGCTGGCAAAGCCCATTTTGCCATTCCTCCCCCAGCTGCTCAGCTCTTCTGCTCACAACCTGCCCTCCTGCATTGCTCTGGTAAAGCTAAACTGTCTGAAGGACAGTGAGGGAAGCAAAGATGTTGGCCAACTTTGCTACAGGGAAGAAATTAAATTCTCATTTACACTGTTGCACATCCAAAGGGCAGACACCATAGTTTGTGAAGTCCCCTGAAGAAAATCACTTCTGCTGTCAAAAGACTTTAAATTTGACCTTGAGTTCAGAGTAGGCCAAATTCTTTCTCTCTGCCTTCAAAAGGGCAAGTGCATCTTTGACTCAATGACACAATTTGTGCAAAACTGGCAGGGAAAACAGTCAGTATGTGCTCTTGCTGATTAATTTTGAAAACTTCTCACTGAGGAAGTTCTTTAACAATTTCCCTGTTAGAAAAGCAGCACACATTGGAAGTTGAGTTAACAAAACGGTGACCTCCAAGCTCCTTCTGAGTGGGAAAATCATAGAATATTGGAACTGACTGGTTTGAAAAGACCCTAAGATCATTGAGTCCATCCATAACCTAATGTCTCCCTGTACACAACCAGGTTTCTTTCCAGTTTGTTCAGAGAGTCATCCAGGAACCACACAACTTGGAAGTGATGTGGCAGGCCCTTATCAGATACTAATTCATGCCCCAAACCTCTCTAACAAACCCATGCCAGGAGCATGCATTCAGGCATCACTCTCCTAACTTCCTTCACTGTCTGCTTCCAGCTGATGCTCTGTGCTGATTGAATGGCCACAGACACAAGCCATCTATCTCCCCCCTGCTTGCAGCTTAGCTTGACTGATGAAAACTGCCCCAGTAAGGGGGCTGTCCATGAGCAGCTTGTCACTGCCACATTTACAACACGAGGAAAAGAAAACTCAGACCAGCCATCCCTTTTTTGGAAAAAGCCAATGCTGCCTTTAGTTCTCACTCCCACTTCTTCCCAGTAGGAAGCAAGGCAGCTTCCCCCTGAAATGGGAATTTTCCCAGCAGCCTGCTTTGTCTTCACGTTACCTTTCTTATTGCTCAGGTTTAAAAATATCAGACAGCAAAAGGTAACTCTGCATGGCGCACGACCGCATTGCTGTGAGTTTTGAGGCCGTGCCTTGTGCCACTCTTACCCTGAGTGTTTGCTCTAGATACAGGTGAATAGAATGGTTGAGTGCCTTGAGACCATAAGGAGGTAAAGGAGCCTTCTCACTTAGGGATGCTCCTTCACAAACCACAGACCTCTCTCCTTACATATTCCCAAGTTCAAGATATAATAACTCTGCTACAGATGTACCTCTAAGGCACAACTGTATTGTCATACTAGAGACGGGAGTAAAGAGACTCAGAAAACTAATTCCATTCCTTAGGCAGGATCCTAAAAAGAAATTAATCCTCATGCTTTTTTAAAAAGTAAACCAAACCAACCAACCCACAAAGCTCACGCCTTGTCATGAAAAAGCTGTTTGGATGTCAAAAGTTAAACCAGCATCAGGTTATGGAAGTTGGGATTTTAAAAGTCTACATTGCACAAGCGCTTATCTGCACTTGCAAGCTGCACAGACACCATCTTAAGTGACTGTCACAGTAATTTAGTTACTGGCTGAGAAAATGCTGAATTTATGGAAGAAAAGATAGATTTTACTGCCTTTAGACTCCCTCTGTGTAATATATACCCACTCACACTTAGTTAAGCATCAAGCAATCTGTCATGTTTGCCCATTATGGTTATAAAGCTGGGCTCCTAACACATCCCAGTGAATACCTTCCTCCAATCTGGCCATAATAAACCAAAGCCATTATAGCTCTTCCTGGCACGTGAAGATCTTGGATATGGCTGGGCAGCAAGCACATAAATCCTCCAGCAAAGACACTTTTCTCTCACCTCCTTCCTCAATACCCCTGTTTCGGTATGCTCCCACTTTTTGTTTATCCAGAAGGAGAGGGATGCTTGTGAAACCTAATTAGCCACTGGAGAAGATGAAGATAATGTTTCTGTTTGGAAGTGAGTTCCTTGCCTGGGGCTCCAGCTGCGTGACAGCAGCTCAAACACGGTAATTAAGATGAGCGTGGCAGAACGCACGGCCAGGCTCACGAACGCAGAAATGACGCTGAAAATACATTTCCAGCTCTTCCCAGGGAAATGTATGAACGGCTGCAAAGGCAGAATGACCACACGCACACGAACGCACACACGCAGTTTCCAGAAAGCTTTTTGAAACTTTGAATGAGGCACAGCAAAATGGTCACAGCAACAGAAACGGCAGTCACAGGATTAGGTGACCTTCTGTAACCAGGGCATTCAAAGGTAAACTGAAGTGCAACGCCAGCCTGTAATATGTTTGCATCAGTTCCTGGGAATGGGCCAGAGACTGAAAGGAGAACTTAAGAGGGTCTAAGCTTTCCTTCAACCCGTAATGCCATAAAGCTGACTGGAAATAGAAGGACAAGACCTAAGAAAACATTGAGACTTGTTTTAAAATTAAAACCAGGTTAAACACTTCCCGGCTCTATGAGAAAGCACTACATCAGTCCCCCGCACAGCTTCTCACACGCCTCAGCAAACAGCCATAGCCATCATTTTCTTCACATTCCCAGAATAAAACCATACACAAGAAGCCCCACTGAAGCCGCTTCTCCCTCCTCCAAGACCCTCTTGCCTCTTAACCCCTGAGATCGGCTGGTCGAGGAGCTGGAGCTGCTCCCGTCACAGAGGCTCACCAGTCCCGCAGATCTCGGGCTAAACCCTTCCTTCCCAAGCGGCTTTCTGGGGGTTCCCCACCCCAGGACCGACCACGGGGTACCTGTTGCAGCCGGCGTGGCTGCCCGTTCCCGCTGTGGCTCACAGCCCGCCCTGGGACGCCGCTCGCCCGCCGCTGCCGCCGCCCAGCGCTCCTTGGACACCCCGGAGCCCCATCACCCGCGGCAGCGCCCGCGGCCGGAAAGCTACTAATAATTAAAAATAATAACTTTAAAATTTAAATTAAAGGAAAAAAAACCCAAAACAATTAAAAAAACTAAGGAGGACGAATTGGAGCGGAGGAAGGCTGCCTCCGATGGCAGCGCACCGCCGCACTGGCAGCGAGCGCAGCTGCTGCCGGCTTTTCCTTATGGAGCAGCAGGAGGGAGGAGAGGGAGAGGGAGAAGGAGGAGGAGGAGAGGGAGGAGGAGAGGGAGGAGGAAGAGAAGGGGGAGGCGCTGCTCGGCTGCGGCCCGCCTCCGCCGGCTGTGCGGAGGGGTGCGCATGGGAGCGGAGCGCAGCGCAGCGCGGTGGAGCGGAGCGCTGACCCCGGACCCCACGGTCTCCCGACACCTCAGCGGCATGCTGCGGAGCAGGCGCTGTCGGCTGTTTTCCTTCTTGGGAGCGGCGGTGAGACCGCCATTGTTACATTCGATGCATCGTACTTCTGGAGTGGTTTGGCTCCGTCACCCCCGAGAATGGTGCAATGGGTGGGCTGCTGCCTTGCCCTTTCCCCATTGCCACTGGCTGGAGCCTCCCGTGCCTTCAACAGTGTGTGCATAAGCAGAGTTTAAAGAGTAGTTAAAGATGAATATAAATGAAAGAACGTTGCAATGAGCAGACCTCACATTTCTTCCTTTGAGCATCTTTCCTCTGCTATCCTGAGAAAGAAAAAACAAAAATCAGGATTGCTATAATTTCCCAGAGACTGTGTGGTATTTTCTTCAGATCCAGTCATCCTTCCCAAATGTGCAGCCCTATTTACTATAAATCCATCTCTTTGCAGGAATCAGGATTTTGAAGATATTTATTGCTGCCCTTCAGACTTCTCCATTTCTCTTCTGTAATTATTTTTTTTCTTAGTGGTCCTTATATCAGCTATCATACAACAGAAGTGCCAGTCACCCTTGTCTTATTTTCTGTGGTTTGTTGCTCCCAACATGTGAAGCTGTTGTATAGTTCTTCAGCAAGTTCTCCCTTGTGCCTCTTAAACACCTGCAAGTGCTTAACAGACACCATTTGGAAGATGGCTTGGGAAGGCAAAACCGATACCCTCCCAATAAAACTGCATCTTTCCTCTTTTGGATCAGGATGGGTAGACCCATCCTTTCAAATGCAATTGTTTTTCATGGAGCACACAGACCTGGCACACAGAGGATGATACTATATGGAGAAGTCTAGGAAATGGCAAGAAAGAAAAAGAGATGGGTTTTTGCAGAGTATTGTGCATGGGGGGAAAAAATCCCTCACTGAAACAAAAATCCAAGCTGCCAGTTCCAGCTGACCTATCGTCTGAAGCAATTTTCAGCAGTAATAATGAACATGTGTTATTTATATTGTATGCTGAAAATAAACAGCACCCTGAAAATAAACAGCACCCTGTAGCCTTAAGAAGCAGAAAACAGGGAAAATTACTCCATATTCAGTAACAGCAGAAAAAGATGCTCTTCATACTAGCTGCAGACCTCTGGGGTCTACAGGCTGTTTCCAAGGTTTCCAAGTTCAGCAATCACAGTGGAGGCGTTCCCAGAGGCACCCACCTCTCCCCTGGAAAAAATGTTGGGGCTGCTGCCAGCACAGGTGAAAATCTGTGGGATGCCCTCTCTGTGTCTCTGACTGAATCAGCTACACCCTGGCTTCATGCGTTCCTCACAGGACGTGAACTCTGAGCCCAAGGCAGAGAAGTTGCTTTCTGGAAAAAGCAGCTGTGTGCTGCTCAGGCTGTGGAATGCCAAGGGAAGAGGAGAGGGAATATTTGTGGCAATGCTGAAAGCTATAAATGTCTCATCATGCATACTTAATGTGCTTTTGAGTCCATTTCAGCCTTTTAGGGGGTGGCAGCTCTCACTGTGGAAGCCTGGTTAACCTGTTAAAAGATTTTCAGTGCCATATACTAATTGCAGCATCTTCCTTCAACCCTGAGCCTCCTACAGTAATTCTCTGTGTGTAATCTGTGTTACAAATTCCTTCTGGCCCTTTTGGTCTTATCTTGTAGAAGATTTTTGAAGTTAAGATTATGGATGCAAATACCTCATTCACTTGCAGCCTCCTCTTTCAAGGAAATATTCTCCATCCAATGCAAATACACGTGCTAGGGATGTATGAGCTGTTTCTCATGGCTTCTCAATATAGTTTTGCATTGCAAATGCAGAAGGCTCATTTTCTTCTCTCTCACTCCCGACACTAAACTCTTTTCCTGCTCCCAGTGATGTAGCTTGCTGAAGTTGCTGGGAGACTGAGTAGGTTTATGGATGCTCTAGATAGAATATTTGACCCACTTACTCTTTCTGGGCATGTATTCACCCTGACATACATGCTTTTGAAAGGCTCGGAGTTGGTCATTCCACGTGTGTCTTGTTTTACTAAGCCAGTGGAAAACACCAGAGAGCTCTGCCTCTCTCCATAACCGAAGCTGCCATTGTATTGTGGCTGTGATCATGCTACTACTTCCATAAATTATGCACTGTATTGCAGTGTAATCTACTGTTATGTTAAAAATAGGTCAGCATGAGCATCCCCAGTGAAATTTCTAAGTGACAACAGCTGATTCTGGCTTTATCTCCAGAAAACAGTGACCTTTCCAAACCGGTAATTGCCAATTAAGTTGTACTTCCATTTCCTGCCAGCCTCAGTGCACCTTCACAAACATTACTTGCCAGAAGTGGTAACCCTGCATTACACTTGAGACAACTGAGCCAGAGTTCCTCAATTACCTGCTGGGCTTTGCCAGAGAACTTTGCTTTCTATTAGCCTTTGCTCCCAGGCCAAAGAGTAAATCAGGATTATCACTGAAGAGATTATAGGATGAGAATACCCACATGTCCTGCTCCTCCTGGGCACCCAGAAGGCTCTTGCAAGGGCTAAGCAGGATTTTCTGGCTGATATGCATCAGTTACACATATCTCCAGGGGGTAGATATAATGAGGAGTACTTCACTTTTCCCATCGCCCCACAGGCGAAGCCTGTGTCCACTGAAGCCACTCAATCAGCAAAGCAGGAGGACTACCCTGGCTTTCAAGTCCATTGCAGATGTTATCTAAAAAAACCTGGAAAGGAGGAGCATGAGACAGTGGTCTGGACAGAATTCTGGAATTCTTCCCCCCCTGAGATATTCTGCAGGAGGACTCTCTGAGGATCCCCATGAAAACATGGAGTATTGCTTCAATTTCCTGTTGCCAAAACTTTCCTGTGCTCAATCCTACAGTGTCACTGCTCTTTGGGTTGACTCTGTTCCCATATTTATACCTTCTCTGACAGGTGAGCCTGCCCAGTACATCTGGCTTGCAGTCATCATCATTCTGGGGCACTTCTTGCTGTTCTTCTGAAAGAGTTTGATACCCACCTTGTTTTTCACTGTTGACATCCCCTAACCAGTGTGCAACCATTTCCCCCTCTGCCTTTTACTTCCCATCACTGTATTGCTGCTCCACCCTCAAGTTCCTCATTTCTCCTGATGTTGCTTTTGCAAAACTTTCCACCTGCAGCTTGCAGAGCACTTTGTGGGGAAAGTTACTAGAACTTACCCTCTGCAGTGATTCAGGAATAGATTCAATCTTCCGGGACTTCTGGCCAGATGCTTGGCACAGCTGGGTATTTGGGAATGACAAGTATAATGCAGTGGTTGTGCCAGGTGGCACAGTGGTCAGGACACACTTGGTATATCTATATCTATATCTATATCTATATCTATATCTATATCTATATCTATATCTATATCTATATCTATATCTATATCTATATATCTATATCTATATCTATATCTATATCTATATCTATATCTATATCTATATCTATAACAACTGTTTCTTGGTATATCAACCAGTTATGGGTAAGAAGGGAAAGGGCTAGAGATAAAAAGGGGAGTTGCCTTTAGCTTTTAATGTACTGCAAGAAATAACATTTTTCAACAGGCAATCCTTTTTTTTACCTCTTCTTAGTCCCACCTTGTTGCATTTGTGACAATCTGAGACAGCTACCTTCAGAGCAAGAATGCTTCACACTGATGGTCTGTGCCTCTGGTAGCATTTGAAGGTAGCAACTTCACTTTGGGAGGTGTATGCACAAACACATGCTCTACCTGTCCTCATGTATATAACCTGGGGGAGCAGGACAAAGGAGCTACCAACTGCCCTTTATTTTATTTTATTTTGTTTTTTTCCCTGGAACTGTCCCAGTTTCAAAATCAGCCTCAGTGCCTCTTCTGGGCAGATTTTGGGTGGCAATGTTCATGGGTGGCAACACATTCCAGTTTCTCAGACTGCTTAGCAACCAGGGCTGGCTGAGCAGCTCTTAAGTGCATGCCAAGTGTGTAGATGGCATGTCTAGTACTGCAGCTCCAGCCTTATTTTTCTTCCCCTTTCTTGTTTTTGCAAAGGATTCCTTGTTTTCGAATGAAGGTGCATGAAAAACTGCTGGAAACTTATTTTTGATTTCCTGGACAGCTGGAAATCAGCTATGCAATGCGGTGATCAAAGCTGTGTTTGTGATCAGAGATCTGAAGTGACAGATATGGTGCTGCTGGCCTGCTTTTTATGAGTGTGGCTGTCAGACAACCTCTTGTATGCTTTTGGCAGTGGGCTGGTTCGAAGTTCTGCTGCTGGACAGCCTTGAAACCCTCTCTCCCACCTTGCCCAGAGGAGTGCAGTGGGTCTGCAGGATGTGAGGTATCTACTTGAGGCTGCCCTTCCCAGTTTAACCAACATATATAAGATGAAGAAAGCCCCATTAGAGTATCTCCAGGAAGGGATTTGGCTGTGTAGATAGAAAGTCAATCTGATCCAAGCTTCCGCATTGGGATACTCTTGAATCTGTGAGTAATCTCTTGGCTCTTTCCTATTTCATAGCTCTCAAGTGACCAGACCTGTCTCCTTGCCACAGACTTCATGACAGCAAGCTGAGCTCTCCACTGTGTTTGGGGGTCTCTTAAGGACTGATGCTATCTGTACCCACATTACCAGGCAGTAATAGCTGCTGCTAAAACACCTGATTACATCAGGACTGCAGCTGAAATGTGAACCAAGCCCATGTTCCAAGACTCCCTCTTGCAGCCTCCCCTGCACTTGAGGAGCAAAATTTGGGCAGCCACAGTGGAGGAGAAAGCTTTTCTTTGTAAACAGCCAAGCAATCCCAGGCATGGCTGGGCCAGCCCCATCCTTGTCCCCTCCATGCTCTGAAGAACCAAGAATCATGGAGGGCAGTTATTATATGGAGCAAGACCCTTTGGGACATCCACCAATGGTATCCTAGATCCACAAATGCACCAGTGTGTCAGGAGCACCCAGTGCTTTGAACACTCTTGCTGTGCCCTGCAGCAGCAGCACAGAGGCAGTCTCTGCCTTCCTCCTTCTCCATGTGTCCAACCCTTCATGGCAAAGATGGAGGAGCTGCGGGGATGGCAAGCATGGCCTGGGGAAAATGATGATCAGGTAGGAGAAGAAGGCAAAGGCTAGAGTGGAGAGAAAAAAGCAAATAATGCCAGACAAGTTTCAAAATCAAGTGCCATGTATGAACCCTGCATTCCTGCATGTTCCTCACATAGCAGTTTCATAATAGAAACCCAGGAAGAGTCCTCTTGGGGCAAAGGCTCCAAGCAATTTCCATCCTCCGTTGCACTAGAGTAATGCTAGATAAAAACAGAGTTGCCCTGAAATTATTTCCAGATGGACTTAAGTATGGGTGACCCAGCCAGGTCCTCAGTGTGGCCAGTGACCTGAGCTGACCGGGCTCCTCTTTCCTTCTCCTGGGCCAGAGTTCTGTGCAGAGGATTACAGCTTTGAGAAATCATTTTAATTCCCTTCCTGCCTCCAAGATGCTGCTACAGTCTTCCTTCCCTCATCAGCACACATTTCTGTGGCTTAAATATAGCAAATATAAAACAAGTGCAGCGCACATGAAATGCCATTTGGGGGAAGTGCAATGAGCACGCTGCCTCTGCAATGCAATGAGCCCCAAGTGCATCTGCCAAATATTTTGACTGAGACTCCAAAGAAGAGAGAGGATTTGTAGCATGGAGAGGCCTGAAGTGAAACTCTCAGACCAGTAGCCCTATGCATCTTTTGGGAGAGACACAGGTTGCTTTTTGGTCCAGCCTGTCTTTACCTGGAGATGTTTAACCACTTACAGCAGTCATTTCCTCTAGGAAAGACAATGAGTAGGTTTTCCTGCCACATTACTGGGACTGTGAATAGATTTGAATTTAAAAAATCACAAATAATATGTAATGTAAAGAAATGGTGTTTCTGTAGGGATGTGGTCTGGCTTTGTAGCTGAGGTTAAATGACACCAGTTAAACCACGCCAGTTTTGGAACATCTGACCCTGGGTACTATTTTCAGCACAGTGATTTTTGAAGTGATTAATGACAGCAGCTTGGCACTGGCCAGTGGTTGGTGTTGCTGATTAAGCTAACTCTTCCTTGGCTCACAACAGACATCAGGAATAGAAAGGGCAGGAAGCTCCTCAGAGGTTCAGAAGAGGCAGAGCAGATCAGGACCTCCCTGGCTGCCTGCTTTTCCATGGGAAAATTTTTTAAAAAGCTGTATCACTCCTCTCCAGAGCTGAGCTCAGCAGTGCTGGAAGCCTCTGCTGCTCCTGTGGCTTTGTTTCACTTTGAGAATTATTTTGATATGGACCCTTTTCAGCATTTCCACCCCCTCAATAAAAACATGTCTTGCTCATTAAATGCATTGATAGTGTGGCACCGCTTGCATGTGTTTGCAGGAGGAGCTCAGAGATGCTATCTAGTTTCAAATATATCTACATGTACAAAATCTCTTCAAGAGAAAGAAATCTGTTACTTCAGTGTGAAGGCTGCACATTATGACCCAATCCTTCAGTCCTGATGTAACACAAACTCCCTAAATCATTCAGTTTATAAACCAGACAGATTCTCCAAGTGCCACCCCAGAACTCAGGGGTTTCCTAGAGGAAGCAGGCTGTGCTCGCTCTGCTCTTTACATCATCACCATTAAGAAACTGCTGTGACCTCTGGTCTGTGGGTGATGTCTGAGACAGAAAAAGATCTCATTTGCTCAGTGCTCCCTCGGTTAGCTCTGTGGCATTAACCATTACCCAGACTTTGTCTGACTGTATTTTTCTTCCTTTTAAAGTGAGAGAATGCAGTGAGAAACTTACAGAGAGCACCCAGTTGTTAAACTTCACTTGTATACAGTCACAGCCACTCTGCTAAAATTAACATGGTGCCTTGTAGGTTGCATCTATGTACACAGCAGAGCCTGCCCTGATCTACCACAAAGTGCAAAGAATGTGAATGAAGCTCCATTTATTCCAAGGAGCTGGCCAGTCTCATGAGCCACCAGCATCTTAATCACAAACTTCAGAGAGGTGTAGGGCAAAGATGTGGGATTTTATAAGCTCATCTCCAAAAGGATCCTGCAGGAGTCCTTGAAAACTTAATGTCTATGGCAATGACAATATATTCACAGAGCTTCTAGCCATCCTGTTGAGCCCTTCAGAGAGGCTATCCCTCTCTCTTCTGCAAGAGGTGGCTCTGACACCCCTCCAGGGAAGCTCCCATATCACCCCTCGGTACTGCTGTTCCCACACCATAGCCATGCTCCTAAGAGGAGCCCACTCTGATATTATGTGAAGAGAAGATCACTTGCACAAAAGCTCATCTCTGTGTGTGACTTTCTCTTGGACCAGGCATGAGGAAGGCAGAGCTGGCCTGTGGAGCATCCTGGCATGATGGAAGGGAAGGTGCTGCAAGCCCTTGTGTGTGAGGCTACACACATCTCACCCAATTCTGTCTGAGTTTTTGGGACAGTTTTCAGTTTTGCTTCCGAGGCCTGAGGACCAGCCACCCCTATGTACATGCATGCTGCCCTACAGGCACCAGCCACATTTGTGCCTGCTGCTGTGAGGCTGGCAGCAAGGGACTGCTACAGGCAGAGGGAAAGCCAGGGGTTTCCAGCAGTGAAGGATTCCCATGTCCATGCTCTGCATTGGCACCTGGAGCGGCTTCTTCCTTCCATCCCTGCCCTCCCTCCAGCTCACACACACACTATTGATTATAAGTAACTCAAGGTAACCAGCTTGAGGAGTTAGGACCCTAAGTATCTGAGAAGGCTGGAATAAAGGTGATTCAACCTGCCCCAACCTGGATGCAGCTAGATGTGTTTATCCCTGAACAAATGTTTATTCAGGAAGGGGCTGGGTTGCAGTGGGGCTTTCAAAAACATCTCACTTTATTTTCTCTCTCTTCCTCTGGTTTCCTTTCTTTCTACCTCACTTTTTGTCTTTCCAGCTTCTCACCAACTAATTGAACTTCAGACATTTCTAAGCTTCCCAATTCCCACACTACCTGCAATTAAACTGAAGTAAGCCAATGTCAGCCCCTGTAAGTTGTGCAGCGATAAGCCTATTGTGCTCAGGATTTCCATAGCAATTTTGCTCCACTGTTTTCCGGTTGCCAAAGACACAGAATATCAGTGGCTCTTCAGAGCATAACTTTTTCCTGCACCCTCCCCACTCAATCTTTTTTGGACTGTGCAAAAACACACACATACACCCACCCCCCTCGGCAGCAGGTCTGTAGGTTGAGCTGTGAATTTCAGCAGAGAGGAAGGATTGCTTAGGTGGCAGCCACAGCAAGACCCTTCTTCAAGCCATTTCCCTTTTCTTACAAAACAATATTCCTTAAAATTTTGCAGGGGCTGACATCACCCCTCTTCCCCCAAGAGATGCTGAGATATAGGAGAAATCCTACATCAGGAAATCATCCCACCATCAACTTTTTTGTGCCTCTGTGACATGGTCAAGTGCTTGACTACCCTCCCCTCTCTCTCTAATTCACCTTCTCAGACTGTTTTCACTCCTTGCCTTTTAACTCTGCACTTCCTGACCCAGTTGTTGTGTGACTGTCACACCCCTGGTACACCAACCACAAGGTTTGGTTTTAGCATCCAGGCAGGCGGAAGCTCATTTCAGAGGTGGCTGAGCTGTGCCTTGAATTGTTAAAAGGGCAAAGTTGTTTACGCCACCAGCTCATGCTAGCCAAGACACACTAGTTTTGTGACTTTAGTGACAGGACTGGGTGACAAGAAACTTGTGCTTTTGGAAGCTTTGTAAAGACACTGTCTAAAAAATGAAAGGGAAAAAAGAGTGCAGAGGAAAAAGGTCTTGGTTCAGTCTTTGGTGAGGCAGTTGTTTTGAGAGTCTAGAAGGTAGCCTGAGCACACCTACTTGGTGTTTTCCCTCTGGTACCTCTTCTTCCTCTTTTCTCTGCGGGTTGGTTAAATGCCACTTGTTTATTTGATTGATATTTTTGTTCCCCTCAGTGTTGTTATTATTAGTCATCTATAAATATTGCCAACAAACACAAATTGGCCATGTTGCCTTCAAGATACAGAGAAGGAAAAAGCAAAAAGATCAAAGATCTGTATTAATTAAAAAATAAGGAGACAACAAAGCAGAAAGTCTCTCTCATGTCAGTAAGTTTTTTAATTTCAGGCCTCACGGACTCAATCATTTCTGCTTCAGATACCGAGAATGGTGCCCTCTTAAAAATATCCCTCCAGCTGCCCAGGACAGCTGGAAGTGCCGGGGAGCCGGAGCCCTGTGGGTGGGTCAGTGCGGGGGCGCCTGGGTGGGGACGGGTGTCTTGCACTGACTCCTCTGACCACAAAAAGCTCTCTTGCTCATCTGCATAACTCTGTCTGCACATGGACCACAAGCAAAAAGAAGCAGCTGCCAGAAGCAGGTGAGAGAAGAATTTAGTGCAAAGAGGAGTGAATAAAAACACTCCATAAGAGAGCACCCTCTTTTCTGTGCCATCCTTATCCTGACTGTTTAGTAGATCTGCCCATAGGCTTGGAGGAAGGTGCTTCAATCTGAGTTTGTAAGCCAACCATCTCTTACTATGATCTATCTATCTGGCTGAAGCAGACACAGTTGCCTTGGTGATGTGATAGGACATCACTTCCTCTGGGCTGCAGTGAGTACAGCACACGTGTTCTCCATCTCTGGGAATGCAAGATAAGCTGAAAGGACAGGTAGGGATAGTGGGACTTGTAAACATTGTCAGGACAATGATCCATAGTCTCCCAGCAGTCAGTGAGGAGAAGCTCCTATGCATAATACATTGCAAGGCTGCACATCTTGACTACAACCTCCCCAGATATTAGGCACTCATATGCTGGGGTGAAACCATAGGCAAAATGCTATCTCTGACTATCTTTGAGGTTGGATACACTGCTGATATTTACACACAAATATCTTAGAAGACACAGTCTGCTTAAAGTTGCATCCATCTGATGTACTCTGTGGGGAGGGGACATACCTGAGCGTACTCTCCCCAGAGCAGGCCTGGCAGCGGTGGGCGAATGCCTGGCTAGCTACAGCATGGAAAGAAGTCTGGCCCAGTGGGTCATGGACAAACTGTGATGCTGGCCCTGCTGAGTGACTTTTAGACAAGCTGTAGGTCCAAGGAAAGCATAGTGTCTTGTATTGCTTTAGGGGAAGAGAAAGGTTGCTGCTGAATAAAGACCTGGCCTCAGTTTAAAGTTAGCATCCAAGCTTTATCCTCACTTTTCTCTCATATCAGCAGCAATGTTACAATGCATCAAGTGCTGCACCTAACCATGAACAGCAGCTACCTTTTGTTTCAACTAAGCTTCAAAGCTGATCCCAAACCCCAGAACTAAAACCCTTTTCTCTCCTAGAGAAGGCAGGCAGGCTTTGCAAGGATGCAAAGGCGTCTGGTACACTTTTGAAACATACCTTACAAGTTTGCTGCAGTTACTGCTCTGCTGGGAGCCTTGATGGGCAGGCAGTGCTGGAAGCATGTCTGTGTGCTGTAGCAGTAAATCTGTCTCGGGCAAAGAGACAGCCCTGGGATCCTGGCACTGCACAGTGCACTTATACAAAGTGTGGCTCTGGTCTGCTGAACTGGAGCATACACTTACTCATCATTATCAAGAAGGCAGCTTTGGTTTTTCCCCCCATACTTTGGAAACATGGATGGGATTTTCTGTTTGCTCTGGCCTAAGAGGCAAGTCATGGTTACCCCAGGTACAGCCAGAGGCAGGAAGTGAAGATGTGAGAGGAAACATCAGTGTGGAGCAGCTGTATGAAAAGATCTACAATAAGCCTCAGCCTAATTTCTATTTCTCCTGTGTGTTCTCAGTTTGTATACATTGATCATTACTAACAAAATGCCTGGACCCACACGCTTGCACTGTTTGATGAGTGCTTGCAAACTCTGTGCCTGGGGCTCCTGCTGTGCCAAGCCCCTGGCCCTCATCTGAGGCTGTGCCGAGGTGATGGCATCATGCCTCTGTGTGAGCACTTGGCTCTCCTCCTGGGGTAAAGACAGGTCTGCCAAGAGAGCTGACTTGTGCCCAAATCTCTCTCCCTCCCTGCGCCTGCGAGTGGCAGGAACCTTCTTGGGTCCTCATCTTAGACAGACCCAAGGAAAACCCATGCCAGTTTGGCTGCAGTGATGAGTGGAAGCCTTGTGCTAGTAGAAGTGGTTTCTTTGTAATGAAATATAACTTGAGAATCTCAGGCACTTAGAGTCACTAAAAGCTCAAAAACATTTTCCCTAAAGTAGGTGTTTTGACCTAACAAAGGTGCAAGACTAACTGAAGTAATTTGCCTTGAATTAACATAGAAAGTAAAGCAAAATTCAAACAAACAAACAACGCAACACATCACTGCCTGTACTTTCAAGCAGCTAAAATAGTTCCTTCATGAAACTTTTGCATACTACAGCTGTGCCATGGTGTAGAGAAGAGGGAGTTGTGGTTCACTGAACCTAAGCACAGACATTTGCAAACTCTCTACTGATGTTTTGAAAGACAGCACAATGTAAGCACGAAGTTGTTATTAGAAAACAAGAAAATTAACTAACAGATATTCCTTGAGGCTGAGCCCAGAGAGTGGTGGTGAATGGTGCCACATCCAGCTGGTGGCCAGTCAGTAGTGGTGTGCCCCAAGGATCAGTGCTGGGCCCCATGCTCTTTAACATCTTTATTGATGATCTGGATGAGGGCATTGAGTCCATCATCAATTTGCAGACGACACCAAGCTGGGGGCAGGAGTTGATCTGCTGGAGGGTAGAGAGGCTCTGCAGAGAGACCTCGACAGGCTGGGCAGATGGGCAGAATCCAACGGCATGAGATTTAACACATCCAAGTGCTGGGTTCTGCACATTGGCCACAACAACCCCATGCAGTGCTACAGGCTGGGGTCAGAGTGGCTGGAGAGCAGCCAGGCAGAGAAGGACCTGGGGGTACTGGTTGATGGATAATAGGTTGGATGTGATGATCTTGAAAATCTCTTCCAACCTGGTTTATTCTATTATTATTATTATTATTCTGTTTTCATACTTTGAATGCCTTTTGCAAGATTCAGCCTGACTTTTTGTGAAGATACATATATACTTGTCACACCCAGCTTGTGACTTGATTTTTCATTGTTCAGTAAGGAAAAAATGGTAAGTATGGGAGCATAAGAAGATTAAAATTATCAGTTACCAATAATGCTGCAGAAAATACCAAATTTTTTGACTATTTGTTTGCACTTGGGACAACACTGGTGCCAGTTGACAGCATATATCAATGGAAAATATCTTCTTCTTTATCTTTCCCAAA
The DNA here is from genome assembly GCF_026170545.1 of Melanerpes formicivorus. Taxonomy (NCBI): domain Eukaryota; kingdom Metazoa; phylum Chordata; class Aves; order Piciformes; family Picidae; genus Melanerpes; species Melanerpes formicivorus. The sequence goes on along the minus strand of NW_027142367.1, from coordinate 7,416,363 downwards.
TGAAGATTTTAAACTGTATCTTTGAAAAGAGAAATCCAAGGAGCTCTTTGTTATTTATTTATTTACCTTTTATTTCAAAAACCTTGAAAGGACAGAGGATTTCCAGAGACCTATGAGTTGATGTTGTGTCACTAACAGTGTGATAGCCTGGCATTAGTCCTGGCTTAGTTATGAAATAGCAGATGTGGGAGTCATACAAGCAAAATTAAAGGAAATGGAAAACAATTAGCAGCACTCATTAGCATAACAGAAAAAAAAAGTTGTGTTGATAAGGTAGAGTAGAATAGAATAGAATAGAATAGAACAGAACAGAATAGAATAGAATAAACCAGGTTGGAAGAGACCTTCAAGATCATCGCATACAACCTATCATCCAACACCACCTAAACAACTAAAACATGGCACCAAGCACCCTATCAAGTCTCCTCCTGAACACCTCCAATGATGGTGACTCCACCACCTCCCCAGGCAGCCCATTCCAATGGGCAATCACTCTCTCTGTGTAGAACTTCTTCCAAACATCCAGCCTAAACCTCCCCTGGTGCAGCCTGAGACTGTGTCCTCTTGTTCTAGTGCTGGCTGCCTGGGAGAAGAGACCAACCTCCACCTGTCTACAACCTCCCTTCAGGGAGTTGGAGAGAGCAATAAGGTCACCCGTGAGTCTCCTCTTCTCCAGGCTAAGCAATCCCAGCTCCCTCATCCTCTCCTCATAGGGCTTGTGTTCCAAGCCCCTCACCAACTTCGTTGCCCTTCTCTGGACATGCTCCTGCAAGTCAACATCCTTCCTAAACTGAGGGGCCCAGAACTGGACACAGTACTCAAGGTGTAGCCTAACCAGTGCAGCGTACAGGGTACTTAGATTCTTGTAAGAAATAAGATGATACTGCATGAGATCTTGACTCAAAACAGAATAGATCAATTTGAGGCAGGCTGAATGGATCTGCAACAAGACCGAATGACAGATGCAACCTAGCTGAGGAATCATCAGGGATGCTATTTTCTACTAAGGACCCACATGGATTGGTTCCATACCTATGGGATTTAACTCTTTTGATGTCAGTGACCTGAAAAAGAACTTTAGACAGTGACTGACTGAATATGCAGATGGCACAGTGGCCTGGGGAAGTGGTAGATCACTCCAAGAACAGGATACTTGAGAAAATAAACTGACATCTGGTGTTTGTATGGGCATAGCTAGGAGCAGAGGACATAATTATGGAACAGTGTTGACCCTGTCCTGAGAAATGTTCACACTGAAAGACTTAAAGATTATAGAGACAAATGTGATGAAAAGGAGGACATCATGTGATGCTGGGACCCAAAAGGACTCAAGCACTCCTTGTGTGTATTAGCCAATCCTCAAACTGGTATATATATATATATATAAAGTTTGAGTGAATAGATCATGTAATCATGTAATTTCTGGATTTCTCCCTGGTGTAAGTGTTTTGGATCAGTGGACTCCATGACCCATAAACACATCTAAACACATCTCCAGGGGGATGGTCCCAAGAAGAACCATGAAAATGCTTGAAAGATTAAGACTCACACTTGATAAAGAAACAGTCCTTAATAACAGTCTGCTTGGCAAAGGGTTGGAGTAGTCTGAACACAGTCTGTGGATAGTTATATGAGACATTTATGCATACAAACTAGCGAGTTCCTTGCTCTCCTGGACAAGAGAGCAACGAGCTCAAAGAAAACCCAGACAAATCAACACTAGAAGAGATAAGATATAACTGTCTTTAACTGTGACAATAGCTAAGCACCGGGACAAATGAAAAAGGTGGGTGGGAGGTCTGCCCTCACTGCTTTCCAGATCAAGCCAGATGTGGAAAACAAAAAACCATAACCAACGCCCTAGAGCTGTGGTTTGTGCTGAGCTGGGAGTCGGAGTTCAGCACCTGACAAATGCTTCCATCTGGCCTGAGAACCTGTGACTAAGTTTTCGCTGGCGCCTAGGACTCCACAGTATGAGTGGGCTGAGGACTGCCCTGTGACTGAAACAGGCACTGTTACCCCTAGCTCAGATCCCACCCAGACCCAGGGTCAACAATGCTCCAGAAATAATAGTCAAAAGTTAATGTTTCCCTGCTGAACCATTACAGAGAGAGGAAAGGGGGCTGAAGGAGAAGGCTAGCACCATGCCTGTGGTGTTTGGGCTTTCCAGCGGGCAGGTTTGGGAACCAACAGACCTTCTGGCCTAGAGAGCAGCCAGAGCAGATTTCTTCCCAGTTACACATAGTTGACCTGTAAAGGCTGTCACCAACTCATAGGGTAATTCAGGTGGGAAGGGACCGCAGGAGGTCATCTAGTCCAACCTCCTCCTTGAAGCAGGGTCATGGAGAGGTTTTTAAAACGTTTCTGCCTTTGAAAAGCCAGCTTCCTCTATCTGTTACTGGATCAGCCCTGCCAGAAACAACTTAGCTGAGAGGCTGGAAAAAGGGTGTTTTAAGCTCTGTATCTTTCCCTTCAGATAACACAATATAAATGTCGAATAACCTGTACACATTCCTTCCCTTCTATATTTCTGATTAAGAACACAGGCTAGAGGTTTCAGAAACAGCAATGAATCCTAAATCCCACTGGCTCTTCAGCGCACTTGAAAATGTCCATATGAAGCCAGAGCATGTGGCTGGTTATCTTGGGAAGCAGCATCCACCTGTATAAGGGCACATGCAGGGAATGCAACAGTGTACTTTCAGTGCCAGTTGATTTGCCCAGTATCATTGCATCTTCACTGCACTACCAAGACTTCTTCCTGAATGTCTGACCTCTCCTTTCCATAAATCCATTGCCCTTCTGAGCCCAGACTGGGACCAGGGTAAGGATTGGGTGCATATACACATAAGAAATGAGTTTGAGTCCAGACAGTACATCATTGAGACTGCTTTCTTTTCTGTGCTGAAGCCTTTCACTGGGGCTCAGATAACTTGATTTGGCACTATTCACTGCTAAGTTTTCCATACCAACCGCAGCTGAGCTTTGTTTAAATGAGGTTTGCCGAAACTGTGCTGAAAGTGAGTTTAAAGGTTCACAGCCTTTGGAGTGGATCCAGGCAGCTCTTTGTGCCTTCAGCTCCCTTGGAAACTGTGGAGGGCTAGGGGCTGGGGGAAGATTTGCATGAGCAAGTTCTACCCCTGGCCCCAGCTCAAATGCAAAGAAGAGCAGTAAGCAGCAACAGAAATTAGATACTGTGGGCCAAATTCTTACTCCTCCTCCTGGTCCTTTTATCTGCATCTCTGATATGTTGACCTGATAGTACTTGATACACATGTAAACGGTGGCACAAGGAGTGAGAAATTAAACTCTGGCAGAAACAGTTTTAGGGATACAAAACTATGGCACTGGTTATGTGCTCTGGGTCGTAGTAGTTGGAGAACAGGAGGCTAATTTTGTTCAGATAATTTAAGTAGCAAGTCGCCCTTAGCCCCTGTAAAGAGCCCCTAGTTCTTTAATGACAGCTGCACCTGCAGTATTGAATGCCCAATGTGCTACTTTGCATAGTGCAGCCATGGTAGAAAACACACTTCTTGTCCCCCCAGCTTTCTCCTTCTGTAGTAACCTCCTTGCTCAGGAAGCAAGCCGCTGAACCAGTGTGAAAGTCATTTATATTGTCTCTAGGTTGCTTTTGTTCCCCATTCTCTTAGGAAAATAAAGAAAGGCTGGTCACCCTATGACCTTGGAGCCCACAGACAACTTCAGATTTACCCAAAAATTACCACCCAAGACTCTAGTCTGAGTAGAAGGAGGATTAGTTTGATAAAAGATTATTTTACCTTCCCCAAAGGCATCATCTTCCTCTCCAGATGCAGTCTGATCTTCTTGGGCGTGCTGCATTGTGGACAAGGACACAGCTCGGAGAGCAGCCAGAGCCAAGTGCTTAAACTGGTTCCTACGCTACAGCTCGACTGTTTCCTTTCATCAGTTTCCTAAACATTTTGGTGGCAACAACTTCCGCATCTGCACTTAGGAAAATAGTCTCATTCATATGAACAACACTTCTTGCATTTACGGACAGCCTTTGAAATGGCTTTTGAGGTGGGGCGCCCTCACTGCTGAGAGAGAAGTTGATTTTGAAAGCAGAAGCAGGCAGGACGAGCTCCAAATGCACCCTGCCCTGCTGCTGAGAACGCCGCTGCGCAGTGGCTGCTCTGTCGGCCCGGGGGTAGGGGTTTTGCATATGAATGTGAATCCTTTCTGTTGGCAGAGGTGGAACCAGGAACAACTTGCCTCGCTCAGTCTGCTGAGCAGCTCGCTTTCACCATAGGGACAGCCTGACCAGAATAATGCCCCTGGGCTCTGCCAGTGCTACGTGGTAGTGGGATTTTGGGCTTTATTTATCACAACAGTGCGTTCTCACCCATGCTGGGGTGACCCATGGCAAAGAACACGTGGACAAGTTGGGAAGCCTTAGGTAATGGCAGTTGTCTCATGAGACGGGACTCTTGCTGTTAGGCTTTCCTGGGTCACTGTATTTGGTGCACTGCCAAACCTAAGGACCTTCCTGCTGGTCAGGTGAACATTAGAACATCAAAGTGAAACTTGCTGTCTGTCAGTAATAATCATATTCTTTGAGCATCTCCACTACTACTAACTGCTTCACACTCATCCATTGAGTCGCTGTGTTTCCTGAACCTTAGAAAGCAACTGGACTCCTTCCTTCCAGGTCTTTCAGTTTCTGAGAGGACCTTGCCTACAAACAAGCTTACTCTAAACTTGCACAAAAACACCTTTGGGCATCACAGTGTCTGAGCCCTGAACAGTCCTGTTGACTTCACTGGGTCACTCAGAGATACTCATGTGCATATGTGTGCACATACAAGTGTGAGGTCTCACACCAGTAGTCCCTTGCATCTCTGTTATCAGAAGTTTGTGTGCAATGACAGTCAAGGTGTGCTCAGTCTGGTAATTGCATGTGTCACCACACCCTTGAAGGCAAGAGCCCCAGCACAGCAGCAGTGTTCACTGCAGCTTCCAGTGGGTGAGTCACAAACAGATGTAGCAAGCTCATCTTTAATTATTATGGTTTGGGTTTTGTAAGCTCTAGCAGTAGGCTTCTGCAGGGCTAGAAATGGTGACAGCTGTTCTCCTAGGCAGTGCACAACTTGAACTAGTCCAGATGGAGAAGGCAAGACAGAAGATGGGACAGGTCCATTTGGAGTACCTGACCTAAGCCCAGCCCAGGCCTTAGAGCCATGATCACTAAGTCCTGCAGCAAACACTGTGGTGGCACTTTGGTTGTGATAGGAAGGTGAAAATCCCCTTCCCAGCTCAAGCACAGCCTTGCCCTGGGCACAGGTAAAGTGTCTCCTAGAACCTGGAAAGTAGCACTGCATCCAACAGAGCTTGTGCCTCTCCCTTGTTCTCACATTGGGTATCTCAGAGTCTGTATTTTCCTAGATGGATGTGGCCAAAGCCAGGACCTTCCTAGAGCTAGTTTTGGTGGTTCCAGAGCAGCAGGTCTCTTTGAGGAACAATGTTCTTAGGGGGCCCCCTCTCATTCTTTGCTTTGCCTTAAAATTACACTTGTTTCAGTCACTGTGGAGTAAAGACAACAATTCGTCCCAATGAGTAGGAAAGAGGACTTGTTTCTGGCCCTGCTGGACAGGCTTGGGGAAGTCACTTCTGCTTTCTGGACTTGCCCTTTCACCCTTTTCCTGCACTGCTTATTTGAAGAGATTCCTTCAGGCAAGGACCATCTTTGATTAGGTGGTAGCCGCACCTTATTGTGCTCAAGGGGAGCCTCTGCCTCAGCCATGGTGGTGAGCAGATGAAGACAGTGGTAAAAAGAGAGGAACACCATTATGGGGTGATGAGAGGAAGCACAGTGGAAGAGGCAATCAGCAAGAAAAGGGAGAGAGATGTAAGAAGAGGAGTAAGAAGATGGAAACATGAAAGCTGCAGAGAAAATCATCAATCTGGAAGGAAGGGGTGCAGGGGGATGGCACCTCTCTGAGTGCTGCCTTCCAGGGTCAGAAACCGCTGAGCTTGAAGAGCCTGGCAGGGTGGACACGTGAGAAAATTGCTGAGGGTGAGGGAAAGGAGAAGTGCAGAAGGAAAGGCAGTTACAGGGTGTACCTTGCCTTGAAGCTTCCTGGCAATAGTTGTTCCCAGCAATGGGTAGCTGCTTCATTTCCTTGAAAAAGCAGGAGGTGGATGGGAGAAACCTTGAGCCCCTCTAAGGTCAGTGACTAAACTGGCCCAGGGTGCTGTGGAGCACATCAGCTCCTGAGGGCCAGCATGGGGCAGAAGAGGCTTTGCTGTTCCTGCTGAGGTGGATTTTTGAGCTTGATTTAAACAAGTTGCAAGCTGAGTGATGCTACACATACAGCTGTGAATGACTCAAAATCGGCAGAGAGTGGAGCAGGAAGAAACCCAGACAAAAAATACTCTACAGCAGAAACACTAACTTTCCTGTGTTGGCCTGCAATTGGAGTTCATTTGTAAATTGAGCATGGGAAGTTTTAGCCATTTACTGTGTCCTTCAGAAACACAAAAGAGCAAGCCACATTGTCCTGGTTATTGTGGCAGCTCCCTTTTGTGCTGCATTTCCCTGGGACTTAAAGTTATTTCCTTACCCACTGTTTTCAGACAGCCTCTCCAGATGCCTGTTACCTTGACAGCCCTGTTTTCTTTTATTTTCGGGAATTAAAAGGCACCAAAAGCTGTCCTCTCTTCTGAAAACAACTGTCACCAGAATGAACACACGAGCCAGGCTTGTGATGAATGGTAATGACTCAGCCTCCACTGCAGATGCACAAAGAGGAGTTGCTTTGATTTGCTCCTATTTGCCACATTGTCCCTTGACGGCAGCCTCACCTACATTGCTCTCAGCCTGCGATGTTCCTTCAGAAACCCGTGCCCCAGGGCAGCACGGTGCTCTTTCCCTTGAGAAAGAGTAAGTTAACATGGACAAAAAACAGCTCACCTAAACAGTTCTAGGATTCTGTGATTCAATGCCTGGGTCCTGCCACTTTGCATGCCCACATCTTTGCAGTTTACTGATCTCAACCATGCAGCCTAACACAGTGGCTTCCTCCTTTCTTTATCTTGGGTTTATTTTACCCTCTGCCCACCAGAAGTATTTTTATCTCATTCTTGTTGAGCTGTTTGAAAACACGGTATCTTTTCTTTTCACCTGTTGGCTCATGAAGCCCCTCTCCACACCAAAACCCAATTTTGCAGTCACTGCAAAGCTCTCACGTGCTGTTTTTCATGCAACCACATCTGATACTGCTCTCAGAAAAAGCCACCACCCATCCTCTAAGAACCTGTCAACAAAAAGTGGGGCAGCCCGAGGAAATGTCAAAAACAAGGGTGGATCAAGCAAGAGGAGGCAGATTTTAGAACAGCTCTTTTAAATTACTCCAGTCTTACTTTTCTTCCCCTGCAACTTACTCTATTAGAATTTCTGACCCAAGATTAAAACCAAGTGCTCTGATGTTTTATCTTCAGATACAGGACTAAAAGCCAAGACATTCTTAACAAAAAAGAAGTGTGAAGAACTGTGCCATCTAGCAGTGTTGGATGGGGCTGTTTTATTTCATCCCTACCTTCAATTACCAACACCTCCACAAGCAGCAGGAAAGAAAAGCTGCCCAATTTCTGGCCCGTAGAAGGGAGGTATCTTCAACAGCTTCTGCCCTATTCACATCACCTCCTGCTGCAGCACAAGTTGTGTCACAGAGGGTTACTTAGTGCCCTGCTTTGTTCTGTGGCGACTGTGGGGGTCAGGATTGCATGTGGGGGGATTGAGCTATATGGAAAACAAGGAGGGTTAAAAATAAAGAGATACAGGAAGGGCAAATGACCCTAAGATGGAGGCAGTGTGAAGGAGGATGTAAGAAAAGGTGGTTGACACCAGGTCAGTTTGGGAAAGGGAGTGTTCACATGGATTTAGAGTACTTGTAGAAGTTTTACTCTGGGTATTGCTTCAGACTCAGTTCTCCTGGTAAACTTCCTCCTCAGAAACCTGAAGGAGGGAGTTACAGTAGCTTGTCTAGTTTTAACTCATAGCAAAGTTACAGGGACTACAGGGCCTTTGATTAAGTTTAGATTGTCTGTGTCAGTGACTGACTGCACTTTGGTTTTTCAAAGAAAATTTGGAGGAAATTCTCCCTCTTACTGTCAGGTAGGTGAGTCAGCAGGCCAGGACAGTGGAAGACACAGCTCACTTCATAGAACTTCACAGAGCTTAGGAGCCCTGTGCACAAATCTTCATGAGACTACAAAATACACACCATGTGTTTTGGAGAGCTGATAAGAAGGGCAGGCTCCAGGAACCATTCAATCCACAGGGAGGACAGTGGTTCCTGAGGATCCCTGCACTGCATCAGACAGTGGAAATGAGCTGCATGTATGAGCTGGCCTCTGGGAAAACTCCACTCTTGTGCCAGGGAGGTTATGGTGCCAGTCTGGGGTGTAGCTCAAGGTACTTGAATTATGCAAAAGCCATGGTGGCTGAAGAATTGCAGGCTGGCACCTCTAGCCCAGCTGGTGTCCATATCAGTCTTGATAGAATACAGAATTAACCAGATTGGAAAAGACCTTCAAGATCATCAAGTCCAACCTATCACCCAACACCATCTAATCAGCTAAACCATGGCACTAAGTGCCTCATCCAGTCCCTTTTTAAACACTTCCAGTGATGATGACTCCACCACCTCCCTGGGCAGCACATTCCAATGGTCAATCACTCTTTCTATGAAGAATATCTTCCTAACATCCAGCCTAAACCTCCCCTGGTGCAGCTTGAGATTGTGTCCTCTTGTTCTGTCACAGGTTGCTTGGGAGAAGAGACCAACCCCCACCTGGCTACAACCTCCCTTCAGGTAGTTGCAGACAGCGATAAGGTCTTCCCTGAGCCTCCTCTTCTCCAGGCTAAACAACCCCAGCTCCCTCAGCTGCTCCAAACCTCTCACCAATCTTGTTGCCCTTCTCTGGACATGTCTGAGCAACTCAACATCTTTCTTAAACTGAGGGGCCCAGAACACCTCAGTCAGAGGGCCTGATGGGAAGCCTAGACCCAGCCTCAATGCCCCACTGGTCACATACAACACAGTGAGCAGGAATCAAAACACACATGTTGTTTGTGCCCTACTGTCTTCCTTCCTGTGCCTTGCCATGTAAGCAGTGAACCCATCACATACCCCAGAGGTGAGTCATATGTGTGCCCATTCAGGCATATCTCTGCATCTACAACATATAGCATGTATCACCAGGCCTATCAATCAAAGGTGACTTTGGCTTTCTTCTGCTGCTCAGAATGCCATCTTTCATTCCAGTATCACTTGGCTTATGAAAGTAAATCATTACCTTCTCAGAGCAAAATACTAATTCAGTTCAACTGGAGGAAGCAAACCATGCCAGGCAAACCCCTTACAAAATTAATATAACATTGAAAATTGTACTCAGTAAGTAGTTCCTGGTGGTTCATTATCAAAAGACATCAAGTGTGATTTTGCAGGGCTCAGCCTTGGGTCTAGCATTATTCAATATATCCCTTAATATCCTAGATGATAGAAGGAATATGATCCCAGTTATTACATTGCAGATATCAGGCTGTCCAGGAGGCTGCACACACTAGAGGACAGAATCAAAATGCAAGCTAATATTGGCAAGCAGGAGAAGTGGTCTGGAAAAAATGAAATGCAAAAGAGCAAGCTCAAGCAAGCATAATCAACCTTGTATATGCAGGTGGAGGGAAGGCTGCTCAAGTAGCAGGCTTTCAGCAAGCAGGCTGGAGGCAGCCAAATGAATTTTGGCCAATAGTACCAACTGTGTCCAGTTCTGGGCCCCTCAGTTTAAGAAGGACATTGAGACAATTGAACGTGTGCAGAGAAGGGCAGTGAGGCTGGGGAGAGGCCTTGAGCACAAGTCCTATGAGGAGAAGCTGAGGGAGCTGGGGTTGTTTAGCCTGGAGAAGAGGAGGCTCAGGGGAGACCTCATTGCTCTCTACAACTACCTGAAGGGTGGTTGTAGCCAGGAGGGAGTTGGTCTCTTCTCCCAGGCAACAAGCACCAGAACAAGAGGACACAGTCTTAAACTGTGCCAGAGGAAGTTTAGGCTCGAGGTGAGGAGAAAGTTCTTCACTGAGAGAGTTGTTAGCCATTGGAATGTGCTGCCCAGGGAGGTGGTGGAGTCACCATCCCTGGAGGGGTTCAAGAAGGGATTGGACGTGGCACTTGGTGCCCTGGTCCAGTCATGAGATCTGTGGTGACAGGTTGGACTTGATGATCTTTGAGGTCTCTTGCAACCTTGGTGATACTGTGACACCTGAAAACAGCAGAAAACTTGCCATTGGGTGTGATGAAAAGCAGAGACATGAAGTAGTTCTGTCACTGTGGTTGGGGTTAGAAAAGCCTCTGACAAGGCATCTCAGTTCAAGCAGGATGGAGATCATTTGGTGGCAGTCCTGAGGGGAGCAATCAAACTGCTCAGAGGGTTAGAAAATGGGAAATTAAGGAAAAGATAGGAGGAACCAGAATTACTTCTTTTGAAGGAGAGAAGACGAATACAGGAGAAAGGAGTAGTCCTCAGCCTTTCTCCACCTCTACACATACACAAGGAGTCAAGGACTTAGCAGAATGAAGGAAGCAAATTAGGAAGTAAATTGGGTAGCAAACTAGCAGAAACTGGGAAGAAGCAAGTTAGGAAAAAAAAAAAAAAGGCCTTCCCAAGATTCAAGACAGTGAAGCAGCAAAAGCAAGTGCTTGTGTGAGTCATTCCTGAGTGAATCAGAGTGCTGATTCAACTTACAAAGCATCCTTAAGGCTTTTGAAGAACAGAGCAGACAAGTAGCTATTGGGAATAATGTAAGAAGAGTTGATACTGCCTTAGGGAAGGGCAGTGGGAGTAGGGAATCTCTTGAGGTTAGACTCAGCGCTATTTTGCTGGAGCAGCTGTTGAGTAATGCTGGATTTCTACTTGTTAGATTTCTTGGTGACACTTATATGCATGCTAAATTATCCCACTGTTTGAGGGGTCCAGCACATTCCAGTAGTTCTTGGCTGGAATAGGAGTATCTGTGTTTTTTCACCAATTTAATTATCCCTACTATCTTTCTGCTCTGTAAGGAATCTTCCTCTCTGGTAGCTTCTGCCTTCATTCTTTCTTCCTAGTTATTTTCACACCTGTTCTGTTATCCAGTGAGGTCATTGTCATCAGCAAAAACAGATGATGGATTTTTCATCCTTTGATGATTAAATCATCTGCTTCCATCACCAATACACTGTCAAGCCTCAGCATTTCCCCTTTGTCCACAGTGTGTTCTTTTCATCAGTCCATAAAATGCTATAAATTACCGTTTAATGTGATTCTGCTGCTCTCTTGCAGAACACCACTTAACAGAGACTGGTGGACATAAGGAACTGCTGCTGCAGACAGTGTTCCTGGAAGAAGTTTGACATTTGGGCCATGCCTTTGCCTCCAAACTGTGTTACAAGTAAGGTTCAAACTGCTCAGAGCCCCATCAAGCCTGACCTTGAATGCCTCCAAGGACAGGGCTTCCACCATCTGAGCAACACATTCCAGTGTTCCACCACCCTTGCAGCAAAGAACTTCATCCTAATGTCCAATCCAAATCTACCCTTCTCTAGTTTAAACCCATTGCCCCTTGACCTAGTGCTACAGGCCTTTGTAAGCAGTTTCTCCCCAGCTTTCTTGTAGGTTCCCTTCAGGTACTTGACAGCCACTATGAAGTCTCCCTGGAGCCTTCTTTTCTCCAGGCTGAACAACCCCAACTCTTTCAGCCTGTCTTTTTAGGAGACGTGCTCCAGCCCTCTGATAATTTTCAAGGCCCTCCTCTAGACCCATTCCATCAGGTCCATACCCTTCTTGTGTTGAATGCCTCAGAACTGGACACAGTAGTCCTAGTGAGGTCTCACCAGATCAGAGTGGCAGAATCACCTCTCTCAGTCTATCACATCATCCCCTAGTCTATATTGACTGAGCTGACTCAGACACAGGACCTTGCACTTGGCTTTGTTGAACCACTTGAGGTTCACTTGAGCTCACTTCTCCTGCTCACTCCTCTGGATGACATCCCATCATGTTTTGTAGGAAGGCATCACTTCAGAGAAACACAGAATGGTAGGGGTCTGAAGGGACCTTTGAAGATCACCCAGTCTAAGATTTCAGTCTACTTCACACAGGTATCTGCAAAGGTGCTGTGACACCAGCTTCACCTCAGGCTGAAGACACTAGTAGGGTAGTTTGGTTTCTATCTCAGTTTGGTTTCTGAGACTTGGATGCTCTCTCCCAGGCTATTTGTTCTCACTTGCTACCAAGGTCTCAGGGAATCTGAGCATTTAAGCCCAAACTTAGTGGCAATGCCAACACTCAAGATTTTGATCCTTCCCCATACACTTGTAGAGAACCATGGCACAGTTAGTAGTGGGGCTGTTAAAACTGGAGCATCTTGGGTTTAGAAAAGCAAACAGTTGGCTCCAAAGGATGGAATAACTCTCCTTTTCTGCATATGCCGGAACAGGAGAACTTTTCTATTAAGAACAAAAAGGCTGTTGAGAGGTGCCTGTTCTGGCTTTCAGGCAACTTTTCGAGAACTTTGGCTGAAGAAAATGACCCCATTTTGTATTTTCAACCTCTTGTTGGCACATCAGTGCCACCCTGGTATCTAGTTCTCTGAATAATTGCAACAGCAGGATTTGCTTCTCCTTTTTCTGAAGCCCTAGAATAAAAGTGTGTCTGAGAACGGAACCTGTGGCGAAGGAAATCTCACCACAAGGGATCCCCACCCTGCTTGCCTTCCTCCTTGAGGAGGTGGCACAGGGCATGCGCAGGGGCTGAATGTACACAGGGCTGGTAATAGCTTTTCTTGGGGGGGATTGCTTCATTTTTACTCCTACAAAACAGGGTTGAAAAGAGGCTTTTTGGTTTTTTTTAGCACCTCTTTTTTTTTCAGCTTGTTGAAGTGATTAGCAGCTCAGAGACAGTGTAATGACCACAGCAAACTGATTTGATTTGGTATTTGTGGTGTTTGGTGCTTTTAACTGAAGAACAACACTTCTTCCTCCACAGCAAAGCACTGAGAGTCAAAAGAGGGGATGTGGATTTGAAACCTATCAAAAGAAAGAAGTGAAGAGCCACATCTATGTCTTCCAGGAAGAAATGCTGGCAGCTGGGTGGACAAACAATGATAATATTTGCAGAGCATCTCAGAATGAGGAAATCCCTGCAAACATTCACATGCATCTGCAATTCCTTACCTCAGAAAGGTATAGACAGGAAGTAAAGAGCAGCTTTTCCACCTTCAAATGATGGATGTACATAAACTGACTGTTGTTGACCATGGTATCCTATACAAATTTCACTCACAAAAGTGCACCTACAGCCTTCCATTGACTGTACAAGGTGAGGATTTTGCTTCCCTCCTGCTGCATTGCTACACTCAGCTGGCTCAGGAAAAGATCACCACCCACTGCATCAGTGTTTCTTAAGCAGCCTTGATTTTGTCAATCAGGCTGTCTTTCATCCTGGCCTTGTTTGCTGAGAGAGCTACTTCAGAGAGAGCTGTACAACACACACAAAAAAAAGTAAAAATAGCAACACGAGTTTCAGCAGAACGTGGCACTCTAGGCAATTACATTTTTTTCCTGTTTGCATCTCCTGAATTTGCTTTTTCTGGCAAGTTTAACTCTCATGGAGAAGCCACCGCCCCACACAGGTCAGTGAGATGTTCTCCTAAACAGCTGTGGACCATGGAGTTAGTTTCTCAAAGTAAACAAAAAATGGCTCAGTCTGAAGAACAAGTGTAAGTGAGCTTTAGTATTTTACATGGCAGGCAGCTCAGAAATAATATTCATAGCTGATAGAAAATAACACAAGCTAGTCAAAAGGAAAATCAGAACCTAGTGTGTCCTTGTGGGCAGACTCTTTGTTCTAGTACAGAACAATACTGTGGTGGATCCAACAGCCTTAGTACAGGTTTTGCTATTGCAGAAGAGACAAGAAATTGGTAATAGCAAAGTGGTGAGCAACAAAGCAACTATTGTAGAAGACACACCAACATGCCCTACTTCATGCTTTCTGCATGGAGAGTGCTACTGCCTGTGAAAAAGCTCTAAAGGGAGGAGGGAGGGAAAGTAGTTCAATTTAATAGAATAACAAAATTATTTAGATTGGAAAAGGCCTTTCAGATCATTGAGTGCACTTCATGCTGCCCACCCAGTTCTGGAGACAGGCAGAGAGATGTCATCCATTGGAGAGTGTGGCAGGGATGGAGAAGCCATGGCATGAGCTGGTTAGTGGGCAACAGCGGGTGCTACCCAGCATGCAGCAGTTCACCTTTGTCATTGCTGCAGTGTGAGGCAGAGCCCCAAGGAGAGCCTCTCCTCACTTCTCACTGTGTGGCTGTGTCGGGACGCGATCTGACGGCGAGAAACGGTGAGGGAAAGATTCGCAGCAATCAATGTGATTGATAAGCAAGCTTCAACTTTATTGTTTGAAAGCACGGCTTATAAAGCATCTCAGCTAAATATGCACAAGTGTCATTATTCCATTGGCTGTTAGTCCAGGGTTACATTATAATATCCAGCCTACTTGCAGTTAGGCCTATGTGCAACTTCACAAACTCCTTTCTCAGTAGTTCTCTGTTTCACATATACTTTGTTTCACATGCTGCTATCTTATAAGCAGCTCTTTCACATGGTGCTATCTTATAAGAAACTGCAAGCACAGTCTCAAGGCTGTGGTGGCCTTGCTGCATCAGCACACCAGCTAAGCTGTGAGCAGTAAACAACAAGATGGAGTCTGGCCTACACGCTCTGTTCAAGCAGCTGTTCCATAGAACCATGTCCCTGCAATTCAAGCCGTTCCTCAACATGGCTGCTTCTGCCACAGCATCCTGCTGTTCTGCCAGACCCAAGGCTAATGAGACAGAGGGTGTCAAACCTATTCCCTACTCCTATGCAGAGGCTGGCTAGGATGAGGATAAAATGCAAGTCAAAAGAAAAAAGATTAATGTTTTTTTCATCATACATCTTAGCAACAGTACCTATGTGGAGATCCAAGTATGAAGGGTTAAATCTTGGAGAGCCGAGCTCCAAGCACTGCTGGACTTACAAGAAGGAGACAGTGTTGGCCTTGATGGCTTGTGAACTATGGGAACTCAGTGCAGCAGTGCTGTTGGAGGAGGGCAGATATTTGATTACATGTGGTTGTTATGACCTGAGAGGGTCAGTCTTCAGACATACAGAAGAAGGATGTAACGGAGTCCCTGTTCCTGTTGTAAACGGCTTCTGCGCTGTAGTAGTTTCATAAAGAAGAATTCTGTCTAATAAAGTGGACAGCTGGCCTGCATCAGGCTGCGTCCCGTCTCTTAATCGCAGCACAAGTATAAGATCTTTTGCACCCCACCTTTCCAATAAATTAGCATGCTGAAGTACATACAGGCAAGAAACAGGATGACAATTTCAAAACTGACACATAGGAAGATTCTTCCCTTTTCACAAGGGTTTCACCATGTGGACCAAGCTGGATGAGAGCAATTTCTGAACCTTTCTCCTCCCCATGGAGAATTGCTTCTGTGTGGGAAGAGGTTGTTTTCAGATGGCAGCACCTCTGTAGCAGCTTTGATAACTATCCAAAACTGCCTGGTTTTGGTGACTAGCCCTCTCCAGGTAGTTGATACCCAGAAGGTCTCACATTTTCAAAGCATGAAAACCCCAACCCCCCATGGACTGCTCTCCAGTGAAACTAGGTTGCTCAAAAACATCTGAGAAAGGTGGAAAATGAAGGCTGCCCTTTTGAAGTAGATAGACTGTCTTTTGGAGCAGCGCAGAACAGAGAAGAAAGGCAGCTGGTGACATATTCAGTGCAGTGCTGGCTCCATCTGAGCCTTCTTTCATCAGCCAAATTTTAAATTAATCTCAGTCTGGTCTCTGAATCTTGCTGGCAAGTTTTCCAGTAAACTTAAGGCTCAGAAGAGGCTAAAGAAAGATGCTAAGCAGACAAATTTATCTTAGGGTCTCCAGGTGTTAGCAGCAGTGCCTGGGAAGCTGTTGGTGAAACTGGAAGCTGCTGTGGGAAAAGTGGGATGATCTCCTCCAGCAGTGCACACCTTTTGCACACAGGGTGAACAGGCAAAGCCCACCGTGAACCAAACCTGGTTAAACTCATGAGCTGATACTCAGTGCTTGCATCTTAAATAATAAGCGAATCCAAGACTATTGCTTTTATTGTGTTTTCCTTCCTAAGAGCAAATGATGATGTGTTTTTTAGCTCTTAGTATGCAAGCAGTGTCATTTCCTCCCAAAAATTTTTCTGTTCCAACCCACAGCTGATGAACAGAGCAGACAAGATGAGGCATTGCTGTGCTGGGAGGATGTCACTGGGGGCTGTAGGGAAGCTGGAGGTGAGAAGGAAACCCTTCTGACCCTCCTCACAAAAGGGCTTAGGAAACAGAAATCTCCAGGACAGTTTTTCCTCTTCATTTGTTCACATTATTGAGATTTACCCTCTGAGTGCCTTGTCTGACCTTTTTTCTTCTCTCTTTGCTCCATGAAGCTGAGATACTGCCTAATGCCAACTCATCCAAACACCCTTTCCCAAACTGCCCACTTGTCCCTGTGCCAAGTCTGAGGACTTCTGATAGATTAAAGCAAGATAAAAACGGTCTTGTCTGGAAGGTTTCAATGAAATCCCCTCTAGGTCAGGAATCCATCACTGCTGCACTTGAGTAAGGCTTTTTCCATTTGCAAGGACAAAATTAAACTTTTGAGGAAGGCAATAAGCCTGCAATTATGCCTTTAGGGTAGATTGCATTGTAGAAGCTGCAATAACTTGTGGAATGAATCACCAAGTCTGAAGTTGCCTCTTTTTCTCTCCTTAGTGGTCAAGGTTGAGTATAAGAGGAAAGTAACTCAGTGTAGGTGGATCATAAAATATGTTAACAGCATAACAGCAACAGAAAGGCTGACCCAGCCCTGTGAATTTACAGGTTTTACTTTCTTAATCACTTTTGTCTATCTCAGGAGCTATCAGAACAGCAATACACAGAGCTTTTAGCCTGTGCTCTCCTGTTCCTTCATCTCGGTCTCCTCCTCAGCTACAGCCAAGTGGCTCCATCAAGCCTTAGTGAACTTGAGCAAGCAAATGTGAGCAACCTTTGCCTGTTCAAGCCCTCTTTTCTGAGAACAGGAAAGGCAGAGCAAAGCCACGCTGCTCAGAACAGCCTCCACTTTTCAGACCTGACTGGAACTGAGCTTTCACCCCTCTGTTTCTTGCTTCACAGCTCAATGAGTGAAGCAAAACCATCTGAGACACAGGTTCCAAAGTGGCTGGCCCATGCTGATGGAGCTGGCAAGCTTCCTTGAACCATTCACCAGTCCAAACTGCTCTTCATTATCTTGCTTTTCCTAACACACACAGAGAGCAGTGTAATTACATTCATTAAAAAAAAGGAAAAAAAAGGGCAAGCCTTACAATGCAGAAGGAAAGAGATCACCAAACCAAACCACTCCACTGCACATGCTTGGCCCTTTGCGGGCAGAAAAAGAGAGTAAGTGAACTGTGAACTCTGGCAGACCCCAGGCATTCTGCCTGGCACACCCCTGGAAGGGTGTGCTTGCCATGGGCACGAGCCAGCCATGAACCTTGGCAGAAAATGGAATACAGCTCCTTGCAGGCTTGTGCAGTGTTCACTTAACCTAGATTTGAGCAAAGCATTTTGTGTGACAGAAGCAGCCCATTCTGAACATCATAGCCAATGCTCAGAAGGCCTGGAACAGGCATAGTAGCACTGTCTGTGGGTAGCATTACCTCCTGAACTTCTTGAAGGAAAGGCATCACAAAGCAGAGCTGGGCACTTCTCTTGCCTGAGCTGTATTTAAGATGATGCTCCTGTGCTCTAAAAGAGAGAAGTTCCCAAGAGCACATAAATATATTATAAAGCAGCAGAACACTCAATAATTAATTTTCAGCAGAGAGAAGATTTTATTGCAACCAGAATGGCATAAAAACCCTTTTGGATTCTCATAGTCTGTAAGTGAAAACCTGTTGTGAAAGAGGCTCAGCCAACGTGATCTGATCCCCATGCAGTGACATCCTGACTCCATTGAGGAGGAAATGCCATTTCCTCTGCTATCTCTCAGTAATAGAAGTACAGAGTCCACCAAGTAGTAAATCCCTTCCCTTTTATTTTGTAATTAGAAATGGTCTTCCAAAGTGCTAGAATTGCAGCAGCTCAGAGGACCATCCCACTCACTTCCACCAGCAGTGAGCTCTTTGCCCACTTGTTGCATCTTGGGACAAGTAACTCTATCTAGGCACAAGAAACTCTTTTCATGAACACACTGGGTGGCAGGCAGTGAGCAAGCTATGCTTTTGTCAGTAAGATGCCTATGTGGTATTGTTGGTTGAAGAGAAGAACCAATAAAAGAGGAGGGATTTGACAAACAAAACCTTCATGAACAAGGAAAGTGCTACTAAGCTGGTTACTATGAGCGCTTTCCTGCATACAAAGCTGTATAGGATTCTGACTGAATGACTTACAAACCACCTATACTAAATTTTATACTTCATTTATTGCTGTTATTAATTTCACTGCTCAAAGCCCAACAGCAGATAAATGACTAATACTATGTGATATCTTAATGTAGTTTTCTACATTATATAGGGGGGTTATAATACTTCCACTCTGGTACTTTATCATCCCCAGCAGACCATGGCAAGGCCGTAGCTCAGCATGGGGGTGACAAGGGCAGCCCCCACACAGTCCTTCTTTGCACAGGCAGCAGCGTCTCCTTGCACCACCCTTCCTCAGCTCTGTCCTACCAGATCAACCATCAGCACTATATTCAAGGGGCAGACCCACTTGTCATCTAAGGGGCTGAGAGAGGTAAATGAAAGCTGCAACATCTGGATAGCCCCTAGGCCACAACTTAAAAACACCAATAAAAGCAGGACACACCAGCTCCTGGCGACACTGTTGAGTTTAAAGCCAGGAAGAACTCATGTGAGTTTGGCATCCATTCACTGGTTTATCCAGAAGGTGTGAAAATGAGAAATCGGGAGATTCTCCTTTAGTGAGAATGCTGTCATCAAAATGTAGCAACAGAAATTTAACTACTGTGTGGCTGACGGCCTCCAGGCAGGCTGCTTCCTCACAGCAAGGACTGAAGCTGCTGTGGCAACAGGATGAACTTGTACCCATCGCCCAGCAAATCCCCTGGCAGCACCAGGAGGGAAGCAGCAGCCAGGATAATCTCAGTACCAGCTGGCTCTTACTCCTGCTGTTTCTGTGATAGTTATAAAAGCTTTTTCTTCCACATTGCTAATCCCCCAGTGATGTTTCTGGTGGGAAAAAGCTGTCCCAATTTCATACCAACCTTCTGTGAATTTTTGTGGTAACTATTTCAGAAATCATTCCAGTGAGTTTCTTCAGATTTCCCCAGCCTGAAATGCTATGTGTTCCTGTAATAAGGATGCCACTCATAACTAGGAAGCTTGCTTCATGCATTATTTATTCATTATTCTATGTGGTGAATGTGGGAGGTGTTACAAATCCATGGTAGGAGACCTGGAGGTATGCTCATTTGCTTGTGTAGGCAATGAAAGTATTAAATTTCTCTTATCACCAAGATGGTGAAAATCTTCATTTCTTTCATTTCCTCCATCAAGGAAGCAATTACTACCAGTGTGAGCACACAGTGTGATCTGTTCAGAAGATACACAGTTGCTAGACTAGATCTGTCCTCATCACTTGCAAAAGGAAGACCTGGGAAGTAGGCATTTAAGGGAGACAGAACCTGCACAGAGTGTAAAATGGAAGATTTAATCTTAGCCTTACTTTAAAGATCTGGGTTTGTGTTGCTGTCTACTATCTACTGCCCAAATCCAAATCCAAATGAAAGGTTAGAAGACATTATGTACAGGCAAGGCAGAGTTCAAAATCACCTTGTTTGGGATGCTGTCACTCAGGGTTTTGTTTCTGTCTGTGTCAGAAGCACAGACCTTAATGAGCAGGTCAGATGTTCAGAGGTTTCATACAAGTTTAAAAGGGGATAAATTAAGACAAGTCCTTTTGGCTTTTATATAGTTCTACAGTTTCATCTTTCCCTTGGTACAAAAGATTCCAAATCAAACACCCACAAAACCCAGCCACTTCTAAAAACAGCCAGGCCTTAATGGCAAGCATGCAAGGGGCATTCAGGAGCTGCAAGGGGCATTCAGGAGCTGCCAGGGGACAGACCTATAATCATAGGACTGGTACTCCTCAGCAAGGAGGATGTAGGTACCATCAGACAGTACCAAGTGTAATGTCCCTCATGAGGAAAGGTTGAGGGACCTGGGTCTCTAGCTTGGAGGAGACTGAGAGGTGACCTTATTCATGTTTAGAAATATGTGAAGGATGAGTGTCAGGAGGACAGAGACAGGCTCTTCTTAGTGATATCCAATGACAGGACAAGGGGCAGTGGGTGCAAGCTGGACCAAAGAAGTTCCACGTGAACATAAGGAAAAACTTTTTCACTGTGAGGGTGACAAAACACTGGAACAGTCTGCCCAGAGAGATTGTGGAGTCTCCTTCTCTGAAGACATTCAAAACCCACCTGCACACATTCCTGTGTGACCTACTCTAGGTGATCCTGCTCTCATGGCGGGGTTTGACTAGATGATCTTTCAAGGGCCTTTCCAACACCTAACATTCTGTGATTCTGTGAAAGTTTTTTTTCTGGATGTGGGACAGAGAATGAAAAAGATAGTGATACTCAGAGCACCACCAGGACCTGCACAATAACTCAAAGCCACAGAGCTAGGAGGAACAGAGGGGCATGACCCAAAGAGCCAAGAGATGGTAACACTCTTGGGCAGAAGACACTCCTTCTCCAGGAGGCCAATGCATTCACAGTGATTCAATAGTCACAGCGGACCTCAGAGACACTGGAAGTGTTACCATCAGGGCACACTACTGTGTGTATGTACTGCTGAAAGCATGGCTAGAAAATGCTGAGCGTGCCCTGGGATCTCACTCTGCTCTTCACACCTCTCTGCCCAGATCCCACAGTCCCACCATCACCTGCCCCAGGCAGAAATGCACTCCTGGGGACAAGGGCTCAGTAGTAATTGGTTTTGCCTAGAGCTTTCTTTAGCTTTCCTTGCATGGTTTCCCTTCTGATCATGTTCATAATGTTCCCTTTAATGAATCACTGCACTTCATTTCATGAAGTACCACTTGCACAGCTATTTTGCTGAGTATCTTAGTGCTGAGGCTGGTAGAAGAAGATACCCTATATTCAGTTGACCCCTGGAAGCTAGGGAGCCTCCAAGCTGGGCATCCCAAGCAGTACAGAAAGACCCACTTTTAATGGCCTGATCCTCCAAAAATCAATGCTGGCCACTGGGGTTAGGGGCTCCCTTCTGCTCCCAAGCTGTGAACAGGTCAAGGAACCATGAGATGAAAAGCACAGCAGACAAACTGAGGTTTGAGCAAACACCAGTACCAGCAACAGTAATGCACCATGCACATATTTGTCAGCATTTTTTGTTTTGGGCTAGCCTCCTAGGTTTTTCTAAGGGCAAGAAGCAGTCCTGGACTCCCATCTTCCCAAGACCATCCCAGCACTTGCAGACATTGTGCAAAATGCAGACAGCAAATAAATTCCTCAACCAGAGGCTTCCAACAAGGTCCCAGCAACATTCTTCAGGACAGTCAAGAAGTGGTGACAGCTGACACAGCCACACGAAGTCTCACAACCCATGGCGAGGAGAAGCAGGTGAGGCTGCCACGGGTGGAGGAAGGCAGATGGTTCCATCCATGTCAGCAGCTTCCAGAGTAGCTTGTGGAAAGCCACAGCATCACACCATCATGTGCAGCATCCACAGCTGCTGGATGCGAAATGGCCTGGTGGTTGACAACAGGCTGAGGGTGGGTGGACAAATAGCTTTTCCTGTTATTGCTTTCAAAATAGTGGGAAGGGAAGAGGCATGGCACAAACATCTGGGATATGTGTATCTTTAATGACCTCAGAGTAACTGGGAAATGAAGCCTGGGGATCAGCCCTATTAAAAGGAATGGAATTTCTAACTATTGGAGAAATAAAAATATATTGCTCTAGATTTCTGAGCAGATCTTTACTGGCACAAATTCCCTCCCCTGCTATCAAATACTGGGAATTGGTTTTGGACTTCAGTGGCAGGAGTTGAACTCCAAAGATGAGTTTTCTATTGCTGCACTTTAAAAGGATGTCAACAAAAAAACCCCAACCCCAAACGCCCAAAATTCCCATGGTGGGAATAAAGATCTGTACACCTCTCTGGTATACAGTTAATATTCTCATCCAGGCATAGAAGATTTAGTTTTTCTGTAATAAAAGTAACTAACACAAATCCACTGTGCTGGAGAGTGAATCCCATGAAATCATTATGCCCTGTTCTCATGGCCAAGCTTTGCTAATGCCCTGGCTATGAAACCTCATGAGTGATGGCACCTGAGATAGGATCTGTGAGCACTGTCAACAGCTCTGGCAAACTTTGGGTGAGGGGGGCAGCCTAGCAGAGGAAAATTGTGACCACAGCTTCTTACATTAGTGTGCTCTTGTTAGCCAAAACCCAGCTCACACAGGCTGTGTAATCACTTAATAGAGTTATGGGCTGGAAACATGGCTGTCAAGGAAACCATATATAATTTGTAGGTAACTGATAGGGTTATAGAACTACAGAAACAGTGTGAAAGACCTATGGGCACACCAGCTAAACCATGGGTACATCTGCACAGATCTTTTCTCTGAAGGAGATGGAGAAAAGAGACAAGAAAGGAAGGAATTTGAAGAGCTAGTCATGTAGCATCAGTTAAATACAAAGCCACATGTCCAGCTGAGACCAAGCAGCAAGGTATAGCTTAGAGAGCCACTTTGTGACAGAAAGAGAGGCTAAAACCCTAAATGAAAGTTAAAGTTAATCTGAAGTTGAAAATCTCTTTGGAGGAAAAAATCCCCAGTAACTTTCTGACAAAACATTTTATATCTTGCAAAACTATCTCAACGAAGTGAAGCAACTTCTGCTGGAGGCACAAATGACTATCAGCTATAATTTCCATTTCATCTGAAAATTGTGGTCATGTGTGGAGTTGGTAGAGCACATTCCACCAGCAAACACTCTCTAAGGAGTAACTGAGAGTTGGGAAAACTCAGGAACATGCTTACCCACAATCACCAGACAAATCTGTGGCAGTGAATGGAAGAAAATGATTTCTTGCCACAGCTACTTGGCAAAATGTCCTTTCAGAGCAGAACCTGACCATGGTAGAATAATCTCCAGGAGGTCATTGCCTAACAAGTCTTCTGCCTTACAGAAAACACTTTACTCCTCCTGATGGTAAGTTGGTCTTTAAAAAGCAGGAAAAATGTTGAAAGATGACACAATAAAATAATTACCAAAAATTGCAGCATGTGCTCAATCACCACAAGCAAATCCCAGGGCATGTTCTGCATTGTGTACCCTCTTGGCACAAAAATAAACCCTCAGCTCTTTTTCTTGTCAGTGGATGTTTGGTAGCCAAGGAAAATAAAGTGCCACAAAAAGGTGACCCTCCTATTCATGAAAGAACTTAAAAGGAAAATAGGTTGGTATTTGTGATTATTGCTTAGCACAATACATGGCTGATTACAAAAGCAACCCAGCCAGGGGCAGTGAAGACCCCATGTGGCGATGGCTGGGTTGGGCCCCAGCCTATGATATGTGGCATGGAGTAGTCATGTTTTCCCAGCAGAAGATGGTGTTTCTGTGTTTGTCAGCATCCCTGAGGCTCTGGGAAGTGGTGGCCACATGAGCTCTCCTCTCCTGGCTCCCCCACCTCCCCGTGTAGGGCACCCACCTATCTGCTCAGCACTAGGTTAGGAGCTGCTGGTAGCTACCACCTGACTGATCAGGGACATCAGTTAAGGACAGAGATAAAAAGTCTGGAAGTGTAGAAAAGTAAAATGGGCTGGAAGAGGCCTGCAGAAGTTAATCCTCCTTCCCCAAGATAAGACTACACTAGACTACAGGGTAGATTGTTCCCTTGGGTGATGTGGATCTAACCTTTCCTAGCAGTCTGTTCCACCACTCCAAGGCCTCCACCTTTCAAAAAGGTTGCCTAAATCTAATCCAGCTCTGTTCTGCTGTGGTTCAAGACCAAACAGCAATGTAACGCTTACCTTTTAGAAAATATGTTGAATTCATATACATTTGCAAGGAAATATATTGATTAGGGATTTTTTCCTTACTTTTCTTGAGCAAGATATTTAGGAAGCCTTAATTTACAATAATCTCAACTGTTTCCCCTGAACTCCTTGTTGACAGTTACTTGTCAAAGGGATGATACAAGAGCAAAGATTGATTCAGGAAACAAAATATTAATGTGTCAAAAAGAGCCATGGTTTTGAGTCTACCATCCCCTTTCTGATGAATGCTGCAGTTTCATACCATACCCTCATCTATACAATAGTAATGGGCTGCAGAGCAGAAACAGCAGGGCTTGTGCCAAGGGGGGGATGCAAGGAGTTGGCTGACTGGGCTCGCTGTGAGGTGGCTGACTCTGGGTCCCCAACAGGGTGAGCAGCAGAATTTCTACCATGGGTGAGCAGGCTCGTTACTGGAACCAAGGCTCAATTGCTCCCAGTCCCCCAGCCAGGAGCTGCCTGGCACCCCACAAGCACCCCTCCTTTATCCCCGTTGCCTCTCTGTACCCAGCCAGGGGCTCCTCCCACACTGTCCTGCCCTGACCTCACAGCTGGGTTTGCAGGAGAAAACCAGACCACACCTGATACTTGTTGCTGTCAGGAGGGGAGGTTTCGGGTGCTTAAGTGTTGCCACGGCCCTCGTGCTTGGCACCAGTTCAGCTCTGCTTGTTGCTGGCCATTTGTGTTAGTGAGCATCTGATACCACACTGCACAGGAGGTGCCACAAGGATACAAGCTGTTGGGAGGTACAGGGGGAGGTGGAGAGCAGCTGTGTCTGGGTGAAACAGTTTTGAGTAGGTCTTTGTGGGAAATGAAGAGGGGCAAAGTGTGTTACTTGTGGTGGGGAACGAATGGGTTGATTCAGCTGAATAGCATCACGTGTCATCTGGCCCTAGGAGATTTCATAAGCAAAGGAAATCATTTAGATAAGTAAAGGCTTACTAAAACCAGTAACAAAGTAAATAGAAGGCAAACAGGTTCGTATCTAAGTCAGTGCTCGGGAACGTGCAGTGCCCAGCTGCAAGCACCAGAGCACTCCAAAGAACAGTGCAAAGAGATAATGCTATTCAGAATTGCTGTTAATTCTGTTAATTCCTGCTTAGAAATGTCTCACTGAGAAAAACAAGGGAGGCTATAAAATGGCACTGAGCTGCTCATCTGCATGACTGTCCCAGCAGGAGACTGTTGTTCCGCATGAGGGTTGAAATCCCAGGGAGGACAGGGCATAAACAAGGGAACACTCTCCCATGATTGTGAAGTATGGTCCAGCAACCCCAGCAGTCCCCAGGGGAGAAAAATGCTCCTAGAGGAACATTTTGCTTGCCTTCTCAGAGAGGTTTTGACACAAACAGGCCCTTTCTGTACATTATCAGGCTGACATAAAACATTTATTAAAACTTTTTAAAGGCCATTCCTGGATACCAATAAAAGGCAGGACTCAGAATGACTATGTGGACATAGTCCACACAGGACTCTCAGCAACCTAATCTAGTTAAAGATGTCCCTGCTCACTGCAGGGAGGTTGGACAAGATGACATTTGAGGGCCCCTTCCAGCCTAATGCATTCTGTGATTCTATGATTCCATGGCATTGCTGCTGCTGCTTGCTTCATGAGGGTGTGATATGCATTTCCTTTGTGAGAGAGGTGAATGATTACATAGAATCATAGAATCAGTAAGGTTGGAAAAGACCTCAAAGATCATCAAGTCCAACCTGTCACCCAAGACCTCATGACTGCTAGACCATGGCACCAAGTGCCATGTCCAATCCCCTCTTGAACACCTCCAGGGACGGTAACTCTACCACCTCCCTGGGCAGCACATTCCAACGTCTAACAACTCTCTCTTGGAAGAACTTCCTCCTCACCTCGAGCCTAAACCTCCCCCTGGCACAGCTTGAGACTGTGTCCTCTTGTTCTGGTGCTGATTGCCTGGGAGAAGAGACCAACCCCCAACCTGGCTACAACCTCCCTTCAGGTAATTGTAGAGAGCAATAAGGTCTCCCCTGAGCCTCCTCTTTTCCAGGCTGAACAACCCCACCTCCCTCAGCCTCTCCTCGTAGGGCTTGTGGTCAAGGCCTCTCACCCACCTCATTGCCCTTCTCTGGACATGTTCAAGAGTCTCAATGTCCTTCTTAAATTGAGGGCCCCAGAACTGGACACAGTAGTCAAAGTGTGGCTTAACCAGTGCTGAGTACAGGGGCACAATGACTTCCCTGCTCCTCACTAGCATGCAGCATAGTATGGTAAAGTGACTAATGTCCTACTGCATATGAGTATTTTCTTTGGCCACTCATGCAGTGACCAGGTGAGCATGCAGAGCTCACCTTGCCATGGCCAAGTGTCATCAGCACTCTGGACCATCAGGTTCAAATGATTTTGAGGTAGATAAATTAAGGCCTCTGCTTTTACTGCATGCTTTCATCTGTGGCCTTAAGACCTGACATTCCCACCAGCTCCATGGGATGGCCAGAGGTGCCAAAGCTCTTCTATATCCAGTTTCCTGTATGTTTCTCAGTTAGTCTCTGTGTCCATCTACCTCAACATCTCTGCTCCAGTGTGCTTTGTGCATAATCATCAGTTTGGTGTGTGAAGGCTTTTTGTTGACCCAAGATACGTTATTGGTGCTGCTGAGGTTTATAAACAACCATAACAGAAGCTATGATGATTAAGGGAGTGGAACATCTTCTGTACAAGGAGAGACTGAGGGAGCTGGGGCTCTTCAGCTTAGAGAAGAGGAGACTGAGAGGTGACCTCATCAATGTTTATGAATATGTAAAGGATGAGTCCCAAGAGGATGGAGCCAGGCTCTTCTTGGTGGTGCCCAATGACAGGACAAGGGGTAAAGGGTGGAAGTTGAGGCATAGGAAGTTTCATGTAAATATGAGGAAATGTTGTTTTCACTGTGAGGGTGATGGAGCACTGGAACAGGCTGCCCAGGGAGGTTGTGAAGTCTCCCTCTCTAGAGATATTCAAGACCCACCTGGATGCATTCCTGTGTAATCTGGTGTAGGTGATCCTCCTCTGGTAGGGAGGCTGGACTAGGTGATCTTTTGAGGTCCCTTCCAGCCCCTGAAATTCTGTGATTCTGTGATTCTATGCCTCTTATCATGTACCCTGATATATGGATTTAACAAAGGGTGTGAAAGTAAGTCCCTGAGTATGTGAGTGCAGTTGAGTCATGCGAGTCTCACCAGGACAAATGTGCTAACACAATGCTCTGTGCTGCTGCAGGAGCATTACAACTTGGATGCCCAAGAAAGAGGTCAGAATATCAGGTGTTTCAGGAAAGATGTTTAAAAAAATAATAGATTCTCAGGTATTATATCATCCAAGAGTACACAAAGTTCTTTCATGTTAAAGAAGAGCCCCAGGATCAGCATAATGATTTGTGGCGTTACATGATGTTCTCCAGCTCTGAATTAATCTGTGTGCGAGGAGCAAAGGCAGCAGAGACGTGCCAGAGCTGCTGCTGGTGTTTTCAAGCTGTGCAGCTGGGAGGCACCAATGGGAGCCATCTTTAGCAGAGCAGCTGACAGCTGATGGGCAAGTTTGTACGAATGGAGCTCAAACCATCAACGCCCTTGCTACGCATGGCAGGCATTTCAACAACTGCTGAAAAGCAGCTGCCATGGGAATTCCCTCAGGATGCTGTACCTCTACAGAAAGCTTTTAGGAATCAGGAAAGGACATTTATTACCTATTTGTGTTATTCATAGAATCACAGAATGGTTTGGGCTGGAAGAGATATTTCAGAAAGTCATCCAGTCCAACCCCCCCTGCAGTGAGCAGGGACATCTGCAAGCAGATCGGGTTGCTTAAAGCCCAAACCAACCCGACCTGGAATGTTTCCAGGGATGGGGCTTCTACCACCTCTTTGGGCAACTTGTGCCATGAACACTAGCCAGAACTCTAAATGTCATTTTTTATACCAGTGTCAACATGGCTCTTTTGGCAGAACTTTGCAGGTTTTTTTTACTATAAAATTCTAGCAATCTTTAGCAAGATGTATAGTCCAAAGTAGCTGAAGTTAGAAGATACACATTTCTTTTGTGAGAGAGGTGAATAATTACATAGAATCATAGAATCAATAAGGTTGGAAAAGACCTCAAAGATCATCAAGTCCAACCTGTCACCCAAGACCTCATGGCTAATAAACCATCACACCAAGTGCCACGTCCAATCCCCTCTTGAACACCTCCAGGGATGGTGACTCCACCACCTCCCTGGGCAGCACACTCCAATGGCTAACAACTCTCTCTGGGAAGAACTTTCTCCTGACCTCAAGCCTAAACTTCCTCTGGCACAGTTTGAGACTGTGTCCTCTTGTTCTGGTGCTTGTTGCCTGGGAGAAGAGACCAACCCCCACCTGGCTACAACCTCCCTTCAGGTAGTTGTAGAGAGCAACACAGGGTCTTTCTTGTAAAGAGTAACACAGGGTTTGTTGAAGTTAGGTGAATGATGTTCCAGCAGCAAAAACAGAGGCCAGAAAGTCTGTATCTTTGCTCAAACTGAGTCACTGGAGCAGCCCTGGTAACTCTTTGCTTGGTCTCCATTAAACGTGAGAGCTCCAGATTGCCTGGCCTGTGCTTGCAGAGCCTGCGTGTAATGCTGTGTGATTTTCGACTGCGATAAAGAGTATTTAATGATAAAATGTACTAAGGAAACACAACGGAGATAAGATCAAAATAACTTGAAATTGAAACACTTGAAAACTTGGCAGAGAATTAGCTTAGGAAGTTTACATGGCAGGGAGGAGTGTGATCCCCCCAAAGGCTGGGGATTACATTTCCAAAATTGCAGCAGCGATATGCAGTAACAACTCCATAATATTTTGCTTAGGAAGGAAGCAAATAACATACTGCAGGATGCTGCTGCCATGGCACATCCCTTGGCAACAACCTCTTTAAAGAAACGGAAAAAAAAAGGGTAAAAGGAAATATTGTCATTGCTTAAAGATTCATAGGGATAGAAGTCAATGCTTGCAGAAGGTATTCACAGGCACTCCTTCCCATACCATCATTTCCCTCCTTGAACCCACCAAGAAAAATCTGTGTTTACAGAAACCCTGTTGTAGCCAAACAAAAAACCTTCTCTTTAAGACTGTTGCAGCCAGGGACAATTTCTTTAGGATCTAGGTAGTCAGACAGGCTTTTCTCCCTTGCTTTTATGTAAATTCTCAATAATCTTCATTCCTGGTCAATCTCTTTAATTTAGCACACACTTTGCCTGGCTCCAGGCTCTCAAACAGTGACATGATGTGCTCTCTTAAAGTTCAGAGAGGACAACTTGGTTTTAATAATCCATTTCTGACAGTTTCAGGATTGGCATTGTTTGCGACTGAGGTTTAAGATGCAGCCATAGCATGAACTGTCCATGCTCTGTGGGCTCACTTCTTCTTGAAAACAGATTGCTGGGTGTTGAGTAGCATTATCAGTTCCTCTCTCATGAGTGCCCACCACATCATCTAAATTAGAGAAGTATCCCAAAGGCTTTGTGACTGCTCAAGACACAGAAGGAAGGTGATGTGTTACGCTCTCCCACACCACAATATCATCACTCTCTGCATCTGATTTCTGCTTTAATCCTGCAGGCACTTTCCTGCTGCATGTTGTGACACACTCTAAACTTAAAACACTAAGGTAGGTCCACAAAGTATTTCTATAGACTAAACTGTGAACTAAAATTCCTAACTCCATTGATATTACAAATAATGCACACAACAGAGAAATTGATTTTATGGCACGTAACAATTCTCCCATGCTTTACCCCAGCTACTACCTCAATGCAACCGCTAATCTCTCTCTTGTTATCTGTACGGCGGGCTAATGACTTCTTCATCCTTTTTATGTCTAGCATTCTCCACTACTCCACAGTTCTCTTGAGATACCTAAATGATTAGCATTGTTAGGGTAAACTCTGCAGTTTTCTGAAACTATCACTTAACTTGCAGTACACATGACTTGGTGTTACAGTCTGTTGCTTGCAACCTGAAGAGCTTCTGTGCCCAAAAGCACATCTTTGCATTTTGAGCTATATGAGGTTCAATGTGAGGTTCAACAAGACCACATACAAGGTCCTGTATCTGGGTCGGGGCAATCCCAAGCACTGGCTTGGGCTGGGCAGTGACTGGCTTGAGAGCAGCCCTGAAGAAAAGGACTTGCGGGTGCTGGTAGATGTGCACTTGCAGTCCAGAAAGCCAATCACATCCTGGGCTGCATCAAGAGAAGCATAGCCAGCCAGTTGAGGGAGGTGATTCTCCCCCTCTACTCCACTCTGGTGAGACCCCACCTGGAGTATCACATCCAGTTCTGGAGCCCCTATTACAGGAAGGATCTGGAGTTGCTGGACATGTCCAGAGAAGGGCCATGAAGATGATCAGAGAGCTGGAGCACCTCTCCTATGACGACAGACTGAGGGAGTTGGGGCTGTTCAGTCTGGAGAAGAGAAGGCTCCAAGGAGACCTAATTGTGGCCTTCCAGTATCTGAAGGGGGCCTACAAGGGTGTCAGATAATGATAGGACTAGGGGGAATGGAACAAAACTAGAAGTGGGTAGATTCAGATTGGATGTTAGGAAGACGTTCTTCCCCATGAGGTTGGTGAGACACTGGAACAGGTTGCCCAGGGAAGTGGTGGAAGCCCTATCCCTGGAGGTTTTTAAGGCCAGACTGCATGTGGCTCTGAGCAATGTGATCTAGTGTGAGGTGCCCCTGCCCATGGCAGGGAGATTGGAACTAGATGATCCTTGAGGTCCCTTCCAACCCTAACAATTCTATGATGCTGTATCTGTAGGCAGAACAAGAGAAGGTCCCCTTCCGTCTTGCTTCGCTGTAACTATTGATGTGATAATTTGTCTCACCAACATCTGAGGTTTCTGAACCTGCTGACTAGAATCATTGCTAGCTTTGAACAGTTCTAACATCTAAAACAGTGAGTGGGTGTGTGTCCTTATCTCCTGTGAGGAGACTGATTTCAGACAGAGTGACTACATTGCAGTGAGAGAACAGACTAAGAAGACATGGAAATTCAGAACTAGGTTATATCCCTGACCCCTCCATTATACAGTTTATGTAACTGGACATAATGACAAAGTTAGTGCTTCGTCGCTGGCATTTGGTCCTCCCACAGACTCCAGTAATCTGCTGCGGTTTCATAGCTTTTCCAGGTTCTCTTCTCTCAGTATTGCTAAATATTAAATGTCAGCAGTTAGCAAGCAAAACCACTCACATATAAATGATGTCCCAGCAGGGTGCCTTCCAATCCCAACCAAACCTCTAGTCTTCATCTTGACACATTAAAAATGTCTTTTAGCAATAATTAACCTGCTTGTAGTAAGTCATTAGAAAATACACAGGTTACCAGTTTCACTGTCTTAATGTCATTCTCCAAAGGGGCCCCAAAGTCAATTTTACCAATCCTGAATTCCTCACAACTATTGCAGAAGGAGCAAAGAGAAAGGGCACTATCTTTTAGAATTACAAGACTCGTGCAAGCATAAAATTAGACACACTAAAAGGCAGTCGGTGAAGCACAAACTACCGTGAAGATCTCAGAAAGTGTTGTGAAATCAGTGTCACCTGCTCTCTTGTGTGGTCCTGTGTGCTTATGCATAATGGACAGACAGGCTAGGAAAAAACCCAAAGGAAAAATAAAGCATGCTTGCACTCACAGTGCAGCTTTGCTAGAATCTGGCCACCTCAGTCCACCACAGCAGCATTCAGACTCAGTCTTGTTGAAGCTCCTCAAAGGTCATAGGCATCACAAATTTTCACCAATAAGCACACACACCTTAAGTTTCACTAGTGATTCTCAGATGGGGTAATGAGTATCTCAGCACCTATCAGACTTAAGGCTGTTTTCAGTGCAGCAGCCTGGCATCCCCATGGAGCAGGTGGAGGCCCCTTCACAAGGTAAAGCCATATATATGCGGACCTTGTGGCATTCCCATCCATGCTGCTGTTGACACCAGCCCTCATATGCTCCCACTGTGAGCCCTTTAATGGAGCTCAGACAGGAAAACCTAACTCACAAACGATTCCCCTGAGCAGCTGGATCTCCTGGGTATGCTCATGGTACTCCTAACACACGCACCAGTGTGTGGTTTGACACAGCAGAAAGCAGCTGTGTCACTTTATATTTTAATGTTTAAGATTGTCTGGGACGTTGGCCACACATAAATCCTCTTGTAGCTCTGGGCTTTAATTAGCAACATGTTCAAAATGCTTTCAGTGCTTCTAGACAACAGCTCTAGGTGCCTGCAGACGATGCTGGATGGTGCCAGCAGCCCCATCTGTAAAGGGAAATGTAGCTGGGTGTTAATGAATGTCACGAGTACTTAGCATCACTCAAGCAAGCTAACAAATTAATTTCTCTCAACATCTCTCTTTATAGAATCTATGGCTATTTAACAAAGGAAGAAGAGCAGTAAGTTAATAAGAAAAACAGACAGGGAAAGGAAGTGTTCAGACCATTTAAATCTTGTGTGAAAGCATTGTGGTTAATTAGCATGGAATCAGGAACTGAAGGTAATGCCAGATCATGCCAGAGCCTGACCATGGTAATAAGGAGGCAGAACACAAACAAGTGTGGAGGGGCACTACAGTGAATATCCCTCCAGCTGCATGCTTTGGTACTCGTACTTCCCACCTTTGCACAAAGCACCTCCCTATGCAGGGTCAGTTAGCCAGCGCTAACAGAACAGTGACCACTCCCTGGTACCCACTGCTGTTTGCTGCTCAAAACTATCTGCTCTGCTTCCCTCATGGGGAAGCAGCCGTTGCTTCTGCTCCAACAGGGAGTTGTTATCTTGTAAAAATCACAGCTCCTGGAAAAACATCTCACAGACAACGAGAAATGCCTTCCTTACGGGCATTATGTGAATAAAAAATGTATTCATTTCTCTTATCTTGCATTTCAATGTTATGAGCTTCAGAATCTCAGCACGGCTTTTTCAGCTTCAGTTGATAATTGTGCTAATTTTTCCAGCTAATTTAAGCCACATAATGCTTAGGAGCAAAAAGCCATTGCCTTATGATATGTATTCCAGAGAAGCTGAATAAGGAAATGAGGAAATCCTTTTGTGATGATGGTCAGCTGCCTTTCTTGTAGCAAGAAAATATGAAGTCATTAGGAATATGTCAGGACTTTTTCCTCAGTAGAATCAGGAAATTTAGAGCTCTAGATGGAGCTAAAATCAGTCCACCCAAGCAGAGTAACTTGGAGGCTCATTGTTAGCAAGGCTGCTGAGAGCTCGTCCACTTGATTTCCTCAAATCTGTTTCTCTAGATCCATCATAATGCCTTTGGAACAGCATTAGAGAGGAAAACTCTTCCTTTTGAATTAGTAGGCAAGAGGACACAGTCTGTGAGGAGGTGGGCATATGTTTTTGAGCCCAAAAGGAAATGAGCTTGTACAGAAAGTGCTCTCTGTAGGAGCCAAACTTTGGTGACCTCTCTTAGAGACCTAAGACTGAAAGAAGAATCTATGTACATTTCAAGAGGGGTTGTTTCCTTTTAATTTCTTATTTCATATGCATAGGAAGTACACCCAACTGAGTGCAGACAGGAGTAGCAGGGCCTGACTTTTGAGCAAAGTTCTGGTTCTCCCCTTGGTGGACTCAATGCACAGGCTCCCTCAAAGGGGACGACTGAAGGTCACAACAAGCTTAACCTCTGGTACACAGAGGCTTTTATGGTCTCTCCTAAACCAAGGCTGAGAGAATAACACTGCTCTTCCTCAGCTTTACAAGGTGCTTTGTTTGGTTGGCTTATTTCACTTTCAAGGACATAAATGCCTGACAAATTGTACCTAATTCTGCATAATTTGGGGGCAGATGAGCATCAAAAGTATCATGCTGAAAGCCCCAGCCTTCAGAGTACTTTCTTCTCTTCAAGACATCTAGAGGGAAACTTTCCCTTGTGAGATTTTAGGACATTATGCTGCATCTTTGATGAGCTTACGGTCCTTACTCCCAGCACCTAGGAGAAGAGGCTTTGTCCTGTATAGAAGGGTTGCACAGGCTGCAGACATTTACTCTGCACCCCTTCATGGGGAAAATAAGCAGTCACTGACTCTGGTGGGACCCACAGGGTCTGGAAGGAAAAGGAATGAAAAAAAAGAAATCGTAAGATGGACACACATTTTTGCCTTCAAGGAATAAATGCCCCTCAAATAACATCTGCCATCACGGCAAGATGATTTTAAGCTTCTGCTTTTCAACAAAAGACAGAGAAAAACTCCTAAAAGGAGGAAGATTAGAGCAAAAGTCTTCTATGGCTGCCTATGCTGCAGGATGGGTTATTTTACAGAGGAGGCTGTGCAGAACTGCAGATCCATGAGTCAGCAATGTGCCCGTGTGGCCAAGAAAGACAATGGTATCCCCAAATGCACTGAGTGCGACCAGCAGGCCAAGGGAGGAGAACTCTGCCCTAGTGAGGCCACATCTGGAGTACTGGATCCAGTTTTGGGCTCCCCACTTCAAAAGACACAGGGAACTACAGAGCAGAGGGCTACAAAGATGATGAGAGGACTGCAGAATCCCTTACAAGGAAAGGCTGGAGGCCTGAGACTGTTTAGCCTGGAGAAGTCTGAGAGGGGATTTTCTCAATGCTTGTATATACATGAAGGTTGAGTAGAGGATGAGGCACCTCTTACCAGTGGTGCCCAGTGATCGGACTAGGGGCAGTCGGCACAAACTTGAACACAACAAGTTTGGCATAAGTATGAGGGAGAACATTCCTTTGAGAGTGATGGAGCACTGGAGCAGGCTTCATGGAGAAACCGTGGAGTCTCCTCTGTAGAGATTCAAATCCTGCTTGGAAGCATTCATGTGCAACCTGGTCTGGGTGAAATCTGCTTTAGCAGGAGAACTGCGTTAGATGATCCCCAGAGGTTCCTTGCAACCCCTACCATTCTGTGACTCTGTGTGATTCTGTGATCTCTCATTCCTATTCTGTGGGGGGTACAGCACCCTCTCAAGAGCTCCCACTTCCATAAGTGCCCCCATCTGCCACCCTGCCAGTCTCCCAGGGCACACAGTACCTGCAGCCAGCACATCCACCTCACTTATCTTACTGTCATGCATACCCACTAAGACAATGGCAGAACAAAATTTAAGCTTGAAATCTGTTGTTGCTACTGTTTGGAGGGGTTTAAATAGTAAAATATATTCAATGAAAATACCTGAGACACAAAGTACCTTGTTTCCATTTTAATTAGCAATTGTGGCTGCTAATTAAAGCAATACCAAAATAACTGTGTCATAGTACAAAAGAAATTCACATCTTTCCCTGTCCCAAAAAAATAAGATAATCACCTCCAGCCATAGTCCCAGAAGAGAGAATGCTTTACTAATGCCTTTACAGGGCTTAATTCTCCATCTATAAAATAGAGACCTCTGTAGCTATTGATGTGTGACACAGGACACCATGTCACACAAAGATGGAGAGAAAGATCACGATGGTTCCTTTTCTTAGACTTGCAACACAATTAGCCAAAGAATCAACTTCAAATGAGCTCACATTCTTCACTTCCTTTTGTTTTTCAAGTCTTCTCTGTATGTTAAAATATAATCTGCAGTTCTGTTGGTATGGATTTTCTTTGCCTAGTGCCTTCATATAGGCACATCTTTGACCATGTACTCAGGGAAGCCCTCATCAGGCAAGACTGATTTCCTTGCAGCTTGCTAAATAGTCTTCTATTTTTAAGAATGAAAGAAAGCCACATCCTCCACAAAAACTAATTCATGCAGCATGACTCTTTGAATATATAGTCTAGCAATACACAACTGCTGGAAGTGGCACAAAAGAGCCTTGAAAACACTTCTAATTGATTAATTCAGCAGGGTGGCACAGTGGAAATGATTGATTTTAGTCTACCAGACCTCCCTCTGACCTTTTCAGAGGCTCTGTTGATCAGTATGTGAATACATTTGAATACAAATGGCAGAATCACAACAGCACCCAAATTCTTTCAGGTGAAGTTTTCCCATCCTTTTCATCTATCAAATTGACTGCAACAGGTGAGAGATGCCCTCAAAACCAAAGCCTTTTTAAAAAATGTAACTTTCATACAGTAACAACATGAATGAATGGCAGTGGTAATGACTGATCTCAACTGACTGATCTGATTGACAAATAACAGGTGATCATGTTATCCCCCGACAGTGATGAGGTGTAACAGACATGTTGATAAGAATTATTAGAAAGAGCAGATAAACCCACAACAGTAGATTTTTTTTTTCCTGAGGTCATCAAGTTAGTTTCCTGTTTTAGTTGGATTTGATACAGCTTTTGCAACCCAGACCACGGGTGTGTATTTTACCAATGCCTACAGAAACTTCAGCTGCCCTTGCTCTGCCAGTCAGCATAAAAAAATGTTAGTGGCATGGGCTGGTATTTCTGATGCTCAGCTGGAGTTTGGGGAGCAGGTGGTAGCTGTAGTGAAAATATGCAGTTATGAAAAACTGAAATGAGCAACAAGAAAGATTATTTGTAGGTGCTTGATTCTCCATACTCAACAAGCTCCTGCTGTAGCCCTAAGCACCTTCAAAAGTCACAGGGGCCTGCTGAAAGTAGAGGTGGTTTTAATGCATTTGCTTTGGCAGGATAATGCCTGACCATGGCTCATGATTTTAGAGGTAACCATTTCATTGTGCTACCAGAATACATGTGAGGTACTGACATGCTGACAGCAAAGACAGCAGGCAGTGGCTTTGAAGGAGCTTCTTACTCCATAGGAGGAGGATCATTGCTGTCTCGGGCTGTGGAGGAAATCTTGTCTTGAAAACTTACTGCTTTCTGTCTGGAGCTGGGCCTATGGGGTGATACAGATTTCACACATGGATGTCAGTGAAGGGAGCTGACCAATTGAAGGCTCAGCAGGGTAAGCAGGACACAACTCAGCCCACAATTTAAGAGGGAAGGCCGCCTTTCTCCTTTCTGACATCTGTGATATGACGTTAAATACATGGTTTACTTGTGCTTGGTGGGACCTGCCTAGATGACTGAGTGCTGCAAGAAATGGAAGCATGCAAACTCATGCTCATCAAAGGTATTTAGGTACCTTCTGCTAGAATCTGAAAAGAGACTTTGGTATTTTGACATTTTTTGAGGGTCTAAAACTGCTGATGTGGTTTTGTTTTCACAGCTCCAGTGGTGGCTGGCTGTGATTAGCTCAGCTGTGTTGTCAGACCCAAACTGTGCTATCAGGGCCTGCAACTAAAGAAAATGTCACCAAACAAGTCACAAGTGTTTCTTCAGATTACTGCAGTGAGCACTTACTCAGGCTGGCTGGCACATTTGTTTATCCCAAAATTTACCAACTTGTTCTTTGCAATCTCAGCTGCTATTTGTCTATTTATTCAAAATCTCTTACCCTTGTGACTGTAATGTAAACTGTAAACATTATTCATAGAGTGCAACCAAGCAACATCTGCCCAAGCTATGAGCTCTTTGAGGAGGTACCAGTACAGACGTTCCCAGTGAGCACCAAGCAGTCCCTTCTCCCCTGCCCCACAGCCTACATAAATGCATAGCAAAGAAAGGAAGAAGATCACCTTGTACACACCTAAAAATGTTTTGTAGCAAATGACATAAGCAGACAGCATTTCACTTTAGAGTGAGGAGTGGTATCTCCTGGGTAAGTTCATCTTTCCTTTTCACCAGCTGGACCATCGGCCAGGAGGGAAAGGCAGCCTGGCAGGCTTGCGTAGGACTATTCCGGACTGGGAACCAAGTCCCTCCATCGAGCCTCCCCCCTGTGCATCTGCTGCCTTTTCCTGTGGTTATTGGTTGTTATGCAAGGTGGGTCCATGTAACTGGCAAAAAAAAAAAAAGGGTGGGGGGGATGCTTTTCTCCCTATCCTCTACCACTTCACAGCTTTTTGGCTGCATGTCAGGAGACTAGGCTTCTTTGCTGGGCTGGACCGATTAGTGCTGCATCCCATCTGCATATCGTATGGAAAGGGCATTGTTGGGCAACCCCCCCTTGGCCCCTCCTGCTAGGGCCATCGCACACACCTCTCACTATTCAGCATCTCTGTCTTCTTGGGCTTGTAATAATACTATTTTTCCTGTTACAGGTTCATAGGAAGTACCATTGAATAGAATAGAATAAACCAGGTTGGAAGAGACCTTCAAGATCATCGCGTCCAACCTATCATCCAACACCACCTAATCAACTAACCCATGCAACCAAGCACCCTGTCAAGTCTCCTCCTGAACACCTCCAGTGATGGTGACTCCACCACCTCCCCAGGCAGTCCATTCCAATAGGCAATCACTCTCCCTGTGTAAAACTTCCTCCTGACCTCCAGCCTGAACCTCCCCTGGCACAGCCTGAGACTGTGTCCTCGTGTTCTGGTGCTGGCTGCCTGGGAGAAGAGACCAACCTCTGCCTGTCTACAACCCCCCTTAAGGTAGTTGTAGAGAGCAATAAGGTCACCCCTGAGTCTCCTCCTCTCCAGGCTAAGCAATCCCAGCTCCCTCAGCCTCTCCTCATAGGGCTTGTGTTCCAAGCCCCTCACCAACTTCATTGCCTTTCTCTGGACTCGTTCCAGCAAGTCAACCTCCTTCCTAAACTGAGGGGCCCAGAACTGGACACAGTAAGTGTGTTGCCTCAGTCAAGCTCCTAAGTTAGACCCTGTTATCAGTCAGACACATTCATGAAATTATACACAGGGCACTCAGAAAGGGCTTAATCAAGCTTATTACCACAAGCAGAGTGTTAATGAGCAATAATTAGTTCACTCAAGAGCTGTGGGCTTACCTCATGTACTTAAAAAGGAGTGGATTTCTAATATAAAGCCAGGTTTCATTACAGAGGTATCAGTTAATGCTTATCTTAGCATCAGCAAGGTGTTGCAACTTCTTAATTCCTGCTGAAAAACTTCAGTATTTGGGTGTGTTGCAAAGGCTCCATATGCATGTGCCGATAAAATATTAACTACTTAAGTTTTAAACCATACCAGATTTATCCAGCTCTCTTGCACTAGGAAAGCAAAGGAAACACAAATAATTACAGGGAAAATGAATTGCTCCATCTGTGTTGTTCTTAGAAGTTGTTTTTTCCTCCTTCCAGGTGACTTGACATTTTTGGGTTAGGCATTAGGTACTCAGTGGAGGATCCTGGCTTTGTACTGCTGCTCCAAATAAGAAATGATTCAATTATGTTCGTTCCCTCCCCAGAACTAAACCTTCTCGGATACTGAACTCCCTCCAGCAGCAGTTGTTAATAGAATGGGTAAATAGGGTAAAGCCGGTTGTGGGAGCTACTTTATCTTCCATAATCTCCATCAGACAGCTCCTCTGACCTGGCCAGGCTCTTGCTCCCTGTCTGTGTTCTCTGTTGGAGACACCAAACTCCTCACAGTCTGTGGATAACCATGAGTAGGTCCTAGAGACACTTCTTCATTGCAGAGCTTTCCTGCATAACTGTGAGTCTATCCACTACTGTGCTGAGGTTTGGTGAATGCCAGAAGTGGTTTTCTAAGGGTTCAAGTTCTTTTTCTCAGATTTTATATTAAAGGGTATGGCTTCACTGAAGCATGGCCATTACAAGGCTGTTCATCTTATGCAAAACATACATCTGGTACTGCTGCACTTTTGCAAACTCAGTGACAAGCATATTGCTATTATTTTACTGCATACTGTTTCTTTAATACTTGGAATATGCCCATATTTATTTTTTTCCCCAGTTTTGTTTTAGTAGTCTAAAATCTGTATGTTAAAAACAAAATAGAAAATCTGGGCTTAATTTCTCTGCTATTTTCGAAGGTGCTAGTTAGCACCCTGAGAATTTACCTCAGCAATTTGACTTCTGCCATTTTCCAATTTTAGTAGCACAATGGTAATAATTCACTGGAGGTCTCTATTCCTCCCAGAATTTGTGTGATGCATGTTGGTATTCCCTATAGCTGTCCATCACTTAGAAAGTAGCTGCTTTCCACTCTTTATTACAGTCACTTTACAAATACTTCTGTAATTTGGTTTCTCCTCAAGATATACACCCAGGTCCTGTAGAGCTGCTAGAGTGTAGGTGACTACAGCCCATGCTGGTTTTTGAAGCTGTCTTGCAAAGAAGACATCAGGATTTGGTAGCTCTGACAGAAAGCTGCCACCAGCACTTGCAAACTTTGACACATACAACAGTTGCCTGTGGCCCAGCCTTATAATCTGCAAGGGATTGAAAACCATTTCACCATAAACCCTGTGCATAATGTTTACTTTGATGACATATTTATCTTGCTTGGGTTTAAGCCTTCGTCTGACCAGACCCAAGTTTAGTTCTTTCTCATCTTTTAAAATGCAAGTTACATGCCTTTATCTGGACTTCTCAAAACAGATGCTCAGGGTATTGACCACTCCATGCTTGGTGACTGTATCAATGCTATTAAGGCTCTGATGTGTCTTTTGCATTTCTGTAGTCCCAGTGTCCTTCACCCTGCACAGGCATAAACTGTTGTTCCTTTTCATGACTTTCTCCTTGCTTTCCAGCTTAGTTTTCCATCATGTCACTTCTTACTCAGATCAAAAAGATTAACAGAGCTAAAAAGCTCAAATAAGGCAGTCATATTTAGCATAGGTTAGCTAGTGCCTATGCTGTGGACACTGTTGCCACTCTGTTTAAATGACCAACTTTGAACCAGCTCAGTTTTTTTCAGCTGACTGCTAAATCCTTGTCAATTTGAGGGGAAGAAAAAAAAAATTGAAATCCTCTTCAGAAGATCTCTATGAGTAGGATTTACCTTGACTAATTTTATCCATCTAAAAGCTTTGGGTCTAGCTTAAACACTACTGCTCTCAGGGAGGAGAGGGGAGGAACAGAGGATTGTCAGTGGGGTAATTTGGCGGGAGGCAGTGATAAAGCAATACAAAATGTCTAGATTGCTCCCCTCTCTTTGTCTGCAGAGCAGGAGCTGAGGGTGTTATGCTCAGACACAGAGGCTGTGCGAGAAGATGCTGGGGGGCAGTTCCCATCTCCACTGTTCAGTGCAAGGCCCCTCAAGGGATTTGAGTTAGATTGGCTCTAAGACCACTCAGGGATTTAATTCCTTTGGATTTTGTGTAAGAAGTCCCCAAAGCTATTCAGCATAAAGCATTAGGTAATGTAGCCTGTTCTGAAGATGTGGGGCTTGTGGGTTTTCCAGCAGAGCAGTGAAGTCCTCACTTTATAAATATAATAGCTTTAATGCAAACACTTTGGCAAGTATCGTTTTGTGCCCAGATCAAGTCCCACAAGTGTTAGGAGTTCAGTGGCTGAACACCTTCCTTTCACTCAGTATCCTAAAGTCAAGGCATCTGACAGCTTCACAGGACATCTGTAAGCTTGTGTTGTGCAAGAGTGAGGAGCAGTAGAGCTGTCCCTACAGGAGCCATCGTATCAGCATGATGCTTTTTAACTGATGTTGAGTGTGAGACTGCTATTGCTCTGCTTGACTTATAAGTTTTGCTGAGAATTTGAGAATTGATAAAGTTTTGTTGCACCCAAAAGGATAAAATGGAGGAGGGTTTATATGCTAATCCTATAATTATAAAGCAGATTTCAGCCCTCCAAAGGAAAGGGGAAACCACAACAAAAAGTAACTGCTGCTATTTTATTTAAGTTACAAAAGTTTTTGTCTTACTCGGGCAATTGAAATTATTAACCATTTCCTAGGAATGCTTAATATTGACTTCTGTGAATTATTGCATGTTGTACAAACAAATCTACTACATTTGCATCACCAGCTGCCCTGATGGGGATCTGCTGCAGCCTCACCATTAAGCTGTCAGGTTCTCTGGGTTTAATAGGTAATGACAAAGCAATTCCAGCTTCTCTGCAATGCAACCAAAAATGAATGGCTGGAGGTGGGGTGATGTTAAGAAAAACAAAACCATGCAAATGCTCTTGAGGTTGTTTTCCAAGACTTACTGGTGTGAAATTGTCAGTATTTTAATTGGTATTCAAAGCATACCTAGAAACCCATTATGATTTTCCAGTCACTGAAGGCTGAGTCTAAGCATTGCACGGGTACCGCACTAACAAAGGCTCAGTGGGACGAGCAGCTTTTCACAGCAATGGGCGAACATTAGTCATACTTGCATATTCTACTTCCTGCACGTCAAAGGTCTGAGAAGACAAAGAGCTGTGCCTTGGAAGGTTTTGAAACCCATCAATCTCCATTGGTCCTGAATGGACCCCTCTGAGTGGAAAGGCTTTTTGCCCACGCAAGTATCACAGTGCTGCATGGGGCGTCATGCTTCCAGATATGTTACAGTATGTTTTCCAAAGAACATTTCCCTGAGGTAAGAGGCAAAATATAGCTCTTGTAACCAATATTGCATAAGGACTGCTCCTCTGCAGAAAAGCAACCTCCTTCTCCCTTCCCAAAACTAAAAAACACTGTTTAAAACTACATTATTAACAAGAATGAGTAGGACAAACAGTGCACTCTCTTTTTATTGCCATTTAAAGGCAGTTTAAAGCCAGGCTCACTTATTACTTTACAGGAGATTATTTCCATTGATGAATACAAACAATATTTCTGTAGTACTTCCCCTAGCACCAATGACTTGTGTATTTTTTTCTTCCCTGTAAACCAATTACACCTACCATGAAATAAGGTAGGTTTTAGTGTTCTGGTAGGCTATAGAGTTCATGTACAAGCTGTTCTCTTTCCATTTTTCTGCTCCTGGTTTCTTGCTTTTCTTTGATTATTTTTTTTTTGGTGGCAATTGATTTTCTTTTTTCACTTGGAAATGAATTGAAATACAAGGCAGATATTTTCCTATCTAACTTACACAGCCAGTTTGGAGCACAAATAATAAACGACTGTTCAAAGCATTACTCTAGTAGGCCTTGCTGGTGAGGAGATAAAGTGCCTAACAATGAATACTTAATGAGTATTAATACTTTGATCAAAGCTCGCCATCAATTCCTGGCCCTAAAGGTTACATGTTGTGAAAGCTACATTACCACCAGAGGGATATAGATTTTTAGGGCTGCTTTTGCTTGATAAATGCTACAGCTGGACCCCTGATACCTGGCAATGTTTGTGGTGGAGAAAACCATTGTTGTCAGACCTAGAGCCAGTCTCAGTGGGAGTGGTCAGTGCTCATGGGATGAACATGTGGAGAGGCACCTTTTGCCTTGCCCTTCCAGTCCCAGCTTTGATTATGGCTATAAACAAGTTGATTAATGTTTCTGCTGCAGTTTCCCCACCTCTTCCCTTTCACCAAATGCTTACAGTGATACATGAAGGTGGTAGAGTTGGATTCAAGCCAGTAGAATAGCTGCAGAGACCACCTAAGCCTGGGGACTTCACAGCCTCTGAGCAACAGGCTGGCATGGTGAATCAGCAAAAGCTATCCAAAATGCTCATCAGCCATAAAGCCATTGGAATTTCCCAATTTGCCTTTCTGCATCAGGGACATACAATCCTTTTTCTCTATGTGAAATCTTAATTTTTTTGTGCAAACCCCATCTGTTAAATTTCAGGAAAACCCAGAGAAACCTCCTCCCCACAGATTCCCCAGGGCTTTAACACACATGAATGGCCAGAAGCCAAGTACATTTTAGGGAGTAGCAGCAAACAGCTGCTTTAAGTACTCTTCACAACACATTTTTAAGACTTGGTCCATAGAGTTATTGCTAGGATGATTCACACTCAGCTTCCAACCCTGGAGTGAGCAGGACCTTTTAGCCTGCTTTCCTAAGGAAACATTGTACAGGAGACAACACT
The DNA here is from genome assembly GCF_026170545.1 of Melanerpes formicivorus. NCBI lineage: Eukaryota > Metazoa > Chordata > Aves > Piciformes > Picidae > Melanerpes > Melanerpes formicivorus. The sequence goes on along the minus strand of NW_027142367.1, from coordinate 7,372,465 downwards.
CTGATCAATAATATTTTTAAATCTAGCAGCTAGGCAGCAGTCTTGGAAATGCCAAATTTCCACAAGGTTCATGAATCATATGTGGCTGGGCCAAGGGAAGTGAAAGAAAAAGCAGGTCAACCTGTATGAGTCCCCAGAGACCCATGGGAGAGTGAGATGCTGTGGATGTCCTGCTCCAAGAAAGCTTCACTATGTTTTTCATCTGTGTGGATATGGGAACATCCAGGAGGAAAGCAGATTTCATTAGTTGCAGTACTGGTTTTCACAGCAGCTTCATGAACTTAAGCTCTCTGTCCAACGTCTCCCATAGTATTGGAACCAGCCCACACGTCAAGGTGAAAACAGAGACAGTTTTGCAAATGTCAAAAGCCTCTCAGAGGGTTTTTCTGGCATGAGCTGCAGTTGCTTTCCTCTGGAGCCGGAGGGACAGCCATATCCAGCCAAGGCAGTGAGGAGATCATTGCCCTCCATTTGAAAACTTGCCTTTGTTCAAAGCATGGTTGTTTTTTTTTTCCAGGAGCACATGTGCCGGCAGGGAGCTTCCCTCAGGGACTCCGCTGTAAAATGGGGCCACAAAGGCAGGCACGAAAGGGCTGCAATAGCCCCTGGCTGTTCCTTCGAATTACTGCTTTAACAGGAGGATACAGTGACAGACTGTGCTCACAGGGACTTCAGAAACCAGCCAGCCATAGTTTCCTTACTAGATATTTTAAACTGCACATTTCTAAGCAGAAGACTAGCATGTCTTCTGGAACTGCAGCAGTTTTGCTGCAGCCCCTCAGCAGAAGGCAGCTAAGGAGGACAAGCTGAGTCTGGACACAAGGAACTTTCAAGGAGCAGGCCATCACAACTCTTCATGCCAGGACACAGAAAGCTGTGCTCCTTCATCAATACAGACTAAAGCAACCTAATTAAAGATGCCAGAAGTAATTTCTAGTAGCAAAGCTAAAAGGCACTCATCTAATTGACTGGCATTTTTCAGACTAATCAAAACAAACACAAAATCTTATCCTTCTTTTTCTTTTCTATTCAGCACAGCAACGTTTCCCTACTCCAGAGGCAAAATAAAAGGATGGTTTGGGAGAGATGTGCAAAGATAGCACCACTGCCAACCAAAGAAACCTCCTTCAATTATTCAGAGTATCTGATGTTCTCGAATTTCCCATTCTTACAGCTTGAGCTAAGTGCTGCTGCATGCATTTGGCAGTAATTCTCATTAACTCAGGGAACAGTAAGGAACATATGTATTCATGGGACAATTAATGTCTAAAGTGAACGTTGTGGTAAGAAGTTTCCATATACATTCCCAAACTATTTGCTGAATACATATTTGTAAAGAGTAGACAGCTTCAAATGGAAAAGCCAAACGTCATCCTAAATAGATGTGAAGCAGAACTGCTTCATTTTACTCCATTAACCACTAGAAAATTGACCATAAAGGTGTGCTGTATCAAAACACTCAGAAAACTGTAAGCATCAATACCCAATGAGCAACAGAGAACACTCAACTTACAGCTAGGAAAACCAGACTTGCTGTCATCTACCAGCAATATTTTGAATCTGAAAAGCAAAGTGGAGTTGAATTTGTGACAAAACAATGCCTAAGAAGGTAAATGTGAGAGTTGGGTGCCTATGCTTCAATACTATGAGTGACAAAAATTCAGATGGACCTTGGTATCTCCATGGACAAGCTAGGAAATTACATGAGCTCTAGGCAGAAGTGCTGACAGACTGCATGCTCATTTTATCATATTCATCCTTGTGCAGTGTGCTCTGAATGGCATTCTCATACCAAGATCCCTTTTACAACATATCACCCCTTTGATAGGGGAGAGAATGCTTCAGTTTGCCAGCCAACCCACCCATTTCCTCTGAGCCAGTGTTGCATCTCCTCAGAAGCAATTAGATGCTACAGCTGCTTGAACCAAAAACCTCCCCTCATTTCCCCAGTTTGCATCACCCTTGCTGAGTCTATGCAGAACCACTAGCAGCATTTCTCTCCAAGGTGCCAGCTGAAAGGAAGCCTGAATACATGAGATAGAAGTGGGTGGATCTCCATACAGCAGCACCTGCTGCAGTATATAAAGTCTGTCACAGAAGACAAAGAAACTACCTCCAGTAAACCCATGGAGAAATAGTGAATAATATAGCCCTTGAAGCAAGGCTATATATATATATAGGCTCAGTGATGTGCATGGCTTCCACCAGCCAGAGTGGAACAGCTCAGGACATTGTCTGCACTGTGATATATGACAAGCCACTGATCTAGTTAAGTTTCTTTCAATCAAACTCTTTTGATTCATGCAGCTGGTATTATTAATAAAAATTAGAAAGGGGTCTGGTATTATTCTGCATTTCCCCATATTTCTTTTCCAATACACGAACTGCCCTTTCTTAAAACTCTCTTAAAAATCTGAAGTGCCTTGCCATGCTAGGAGGAGACTCCAAACCAGCTGCTCCCAAAGGCAGTCCACCAGCCACGGGGCTTTCCTCAGCAGAGGCTCCCCACGAGTCTGGGAGCTGCAGCCAAGTCCATGCCCCTGCCGTCCTGCTGTGCTTTAGGTAGCTAAGTGAAGAGCCCGAAACCTGGGGATGCGGGTGGGTTCTGGGGGTTCGCAGGGCGCTGCTCTGTCCTGGCCCCATCTGCATGGCAGGATGGGTGCAAGTCGGCGAGGAAGAGGGCATAGGGGTGGAAAAGGGGCACGGGGGTCACACGCAACACTTACTGCAGAACCGACGCCGCCTGGCCCCGCACCGCCACAGCCGCGTCCGCACCCAGTGAAGGCATGGGGACAGGTCCATGGCTTGAGGGGTTGCCCGTCCCCGGGGCCACCGAGGGCGGCCCGCTCCCGGCTGGGCAAATCTGTGACAGCCCCGGGCCAAGCCCCAGGCCGCCGGGAGGAAGCGGCGGGCGGCTGCCGAGGCCCTGCCGTCCCTCCGTCGCCATGCCATGTTTTATGCATGAAGGTGACAGAGCGTAATTTCATCCCGACTGCCTGCGACCGGTGTGGACGTGAGCTCCTGCGACGTGGAGGAGCCATGGCATCGGTCCCCGGGGAGAGTGAGCTCAGGGGGAGGCAAGGAGCCGGCAGCGTGCCCAGCGTGCAGGAAGGTGCCCATCAGAGACACAGGACCTTTTTCAGCCTCTGCGGTATCGGCTGAGGTTCACTCACTTGCAGGTCTCCAGGTGCTGTGCTCTGCGTGGAGCGAGACTCAAGGGCAGTAGGATGCTCTACAGGAATTTATGTGCACTCTGGTGGCAAGCCCATGGCCTATGTTTAAAACCTCAGCCCCCCTGCTGCAACATGAGGAATTGAGTGCTGACAGCATTTGAGCACAGCAAAGCTTTAGTATGTCCGTACTGCACTGGCAGGGGTGGTCAGTACCTCTTATTTAAATTCTAATTTCACTTCTGATATTACAGTGATCCTTAGAGTGCCATGGGGGATTCCCTGTCACTGCTGATGCACTTGTTTTGTAACGCGATACAATGGCCTCTCCACCAATGAGTTGACAGTTTAGGCCCCTGATCTCACACCTGTAAGCTTTGCCTCAGCAAACACATTTGTGGGTTTTCTTAATTTTTTTCTAGGTCACAAGAAATAGGTTACTGTACAGACACCCCCCAGTACATGCTTTATCAGGCAAGAGCAAATCTAAGCAGCATGTCTGGAGCACATGAGCTGAGTTGCAAACGCATAGGCAGTGTGTGCCTCTGAAGTCTTCGCCCATGGCAGGTTCCCCATGAGACCACTGAAGGCTGGACAGGAAGGCAGCAAGCCCTGCCACATGCATCAGTGTAACTGGAGAGCAGTGGCTGGGTGGGGTTTCAGGTTTCCTTACCATTTGAATCTCATAGTAGGGTCATCCAAAGGGCCATTGTTGTGGATTTTTTGTGTCTGATGCAGGCAGGTAAATCTTGACCTCTCATTATAATGATAAAACTCAGCAAATGCATTTGATCTTCACTCTAAATTTTGTTGGATTCCTCCCAGTCTGGACTAATAGTACTTTGAATCCCTGTTGGAAACATTACAACATTGGCCTGTGTTAAAGACCATGCATAGCTCATCTACAGTGGGAATTCACATAGGATTCAGCATGACAACTCCAAACAGTCTGGGAATTTAAAACCAAAATGACAAATCACCATCAAGGGAAGATATGAAAATCCACAGAGCCCCTATTACATTTTGCCAGACAATAGTCATGTTAGAAAATTCATTTGGAGCTGATCAGAAATAAAAGTAATGGGTGTTGAAGAAACACCTTGGAAAACACCTTGAAACTGCTTTGAGTCTTGGGTCATTGTGCAAGAACTTCATTTTGAGACTGGTCTGAGCAACTTAGCCACATACTGTAATGGACAGCGCTGCTGGCGTAACAGGGAGTGGCTGACCCAGGTTATTTACTCAACTGAAAGCTTCTGGTGTTTCAATGGGCACCATCATCTATTTCTTTTTCTGTCAAGAAGGATTCACCACACAATGCTTTGGGTCTGCTGAAAGCATCACTGTACCAAACTGAAAGGGATTCCTGGATCAGCATGTCCAGTCTCCAGCTGCCTTGGCAATCTCAGCATATTTCCAATCTTTAAAACATTGTATCTCAGAATTAGGCTTTCTGCCCTATTTTACTTGAGGAAAAAGGCAATACGAGTGGAGAAGACTTCAAGTGATGCAGAGATACTTTTTGATTGGAATTCAGCACAGCTGTGATCTCAGTGTCATCGCTTGCTTGCAACGACTCTGATGCACATAATTTACAGCAATAAATGAGACAGAACAGCAGGTATGTGTGGGCTGGAAATAGAAATTAGATCCAAAATGAGGAAGGTATGACAGCTTTGGTATACTTTATGCTTAAATAGTGCTTATAATTGTCTTTTTAGAATTGTAAGGGCAAATAAATAAGAATAATGTAGGAGACTGGCTACCCAGCATTCAAGTTTTCTGCTTTATGGAAAATACATTACGATGACAAGTATAGTTGTGCTGATGATAGCTTGGTTTTCTTCATTTTTTGATGTTTGGCTTCTTCCTTTTTGTGTGTGTTTGTTGGGTTTTTTTTAAACACAGACACACCTGAGCTAAATAAGGTATTTATAAATAGATTTTTTTTTTTTTTTTACCTTAGAGTAGGCAGAAGTCATCTTTTTTTACACTTGATGTGTTCCAATTAATTGTTATTTTCTTCATATCAGTCGGGGTGAATTGCATGCAGTCATCTGGCACCCAAGTGCAAAGGAGACGTTCAGGAAAGCTTAATTGTGCACATCATTTTCAACACCACCTCCCCTTTCAATTTTCTTCCGGCTCATTTTCTGTAAATGAATGACGACATGCCACAGTCACAAGGCAGGGCACCCAGTGCAAGTGTCTCTCTTCATTTGATTTTTAAAATGGTGGTGGTGAAGAAGAGACATGCAGTTGCATAGCAGAAACAGGAACCTCTCAGGCAGTTTGCACCCAGTCATGTTGCTCCTGTGACTCCATTCAGTAAGAAAATTCTTGGCAACAACCAATGAAGGCAACAACCTTCAGTCACTGCAGACTTTCCAAGCTTAAATATAACTTCTCAATCTGCTGCTTGTCATTGACCACCCAGTGCAAAGTGGCTGCTGCTATTCCTCTTATAAAGACAGAAACCTCTTGCAGATAGTGATGGCCATAAATTGCTGCCTGAAGCTCTGACATGTGACCCTACTAGGGTTTTTTTCCCTAACATGCTGCTGATAAAGAGTTAATGAACCTTTTCCATCAGCAGAGGTGTCTGTCATGGGGCTATGTTCCCCCGCTTCAGTTAAAGGCTCTGGCTGCAATATAAACAATAATTTTTCAAGTTAGCAAACTGCAAGGTGAATGTCAGAGCATCGTACTTTGGCATGTCAGATGCCTATTTTGATGTGCAGTAGAATTCAATCTTATTTAATGCTTGAATGCTCTTGATAAGATATAGTGATATTAGTGGATGTCACGAGTAGAGTGCACTCAGTGATGGAGTAACTATCATTTCAAGATCAGCTTCCACTTAAGCCACTCACTTTGTATGCTTCAGTGCAATGATTCAGATAGTTAAAACACAAGGTAACAGGGTTTATAAATACTGTAGAGAGGGGGAAAAAAGCATTGGCTCATGATACAACCAGGGACCCACAGCTCTCATACTGCGACGTAGTCCTGTGCTGTTCTTGTGCCACCTACTGACCAGTTCCTCCTAAATTTTAATTCATCATTTTCTTGAATGGAGTATGTTTCAGTTTATTTTTAAATGCAAATATTTGGTGTTGGGTTTTGCCTAAGAAATCCCTAGTAAATGCATTTGGTCTTCAGGGTTTGGTAATAAGGTCCAGTTTAGAGCTGAACCACTCTAACCTGCACTAGCTCAGTATAAGACCAGGATGGAGTGGGATCACAGAATCAGAATCATTTAGGTTGGAAAAACCTTTAAGATCAAGTCCAACCATTAACAGAATACTGCCAAGTCCACCACTAAACATTGTCACTGAGCACCACATCTACATTTAGTCACCACATGTACGGGTTGCATCTTGTCTATACCACATCTACACATGCTCTGTTATCCATCATGTCAGATCAGATGGTGATTTCTGTCCTTAAAAACGTCATTCCCTGCTGAAATAGTAATGATTGCAGATGTTCAAAACCAGAAGCTACCTAGAGAGTTTGCTTTCTGTTCATAGGTGACATATGGTTGGCATAGGACATCCAGTTTGCTTTCTGTACATACTGACATTGCTGAGCTACAGTGAGGCCTTGATGTCTTGTTCCCATAGCAGGGAGGGGTACTGAAATGCAGGCTGGAGATCTTCAGTCCCTGGGTGTGATGGCACAGAAGTACTTTTCTTCTGTCTTTCTAACTCCCTGCAATTGGGTACTGCCCCTCACAAGTCAGAAGATACTTTTGACTTTGTCATCAAAAGTCAAGGAAATAGCTTGGATAGGTGTCCCCTACTTAGGATATTCCTGAAGTGTCTGTGTGGAAAACATGTACTCTATTTTAGCTGTAAAGCTATGTGTTTGCACCTGTGCTTGAGCAGGTAAAAATCAAACTGGCGTAACACTATGAGCTGCTCTGCCACCTGGTGAAATGCCAGCTTTGACAATTGTCAGTAGGCTGGATATTGCTATTGCTCTGCAAATGTTTCAGATAGCTGCTGTGGCAGTTAACCAGTTGAGGTTAAAAAGGGTTATTCCAGCCCCCATCCAAACACTGACCATTCCAAGAGTGTGGACAAGCCTAGACTTGATGGTCTTTGAGGAGTGTGGCATCTACAAATAATTTCTCCAGAGTAATAGCATCAGTGAACTATCCAGGCTGCTATTAGTAGTCTGTTTAGAGCTTCTCATAAGGAAAGGAGTGATCAGAATGGCACCCTTTTCTACACGTGGTCTCAAATGACACTTTGCTCTGAGGCCAAAGCAGTCTTGGCCAGGCCAGGGTGTGACAACTGAGAAGTTGCTTCCAGCTGCAGCTTCCACCTCCCCCTCATGCCCTTTTCCAGCTGCACATTTCAGTGAGGCCATGACCTCACTGTGTATTTTTAAAAATATGTGGAAAATAAGCAAGCTTCCAGCTATTTTCATTGCTAAATGGGCTGCCTCTTGCAACTCTTTATTCATTGGAAAGGTAAAAAATGGTAAGATGGGATGATAGGCTTCTTCACGTGAATTTAAAACATGGTGGAAACTTCATACACCCTTTAAAGAGGATGACAAAGGGATCAGGCATAAAAGTTGTGTTTGGGGACACAATATTTTCTTTTTTAATTATATAAAGTTCATTATGTGATCTTAATTAATTAAGTGCATTTTACTTGTTGGCCTGTGGGCATTTTCTTCTAAAATTAATGGGATTAACCCTTCCATGAATCTCAAGTGGATGGTCACATATTGACTAAATATTTTAGATTGACTAATTATTTTAGATTGGCAAGAATTTGGATTACACTCCCAATAAACTTGCCAAGCCATTGTACAGCAAGAAGGTTTTATAGGTGGCTATGATAGCTTATTCTATGCTCAACTGTCCCACAGGACCTGCCACAAAGCATCAAGCATTTAGCATTTGGAAATAATACAATGTTTTCCACTTGCATACATAGATTTGAGTCAGAAACGCTGCAGGAAGCTCACCTCTGACAACAAAGCTTTCAGATTGCTGGCCCGGAATAACAGCAGGAGAGAGAGCAGTCATACCTCTTGAAATATTTATCTTAGCATTTTCCCATCAAACACTGAAAATACAGCTGCACCACTTATGGGTCAATAAATAAATATTGTACTCAAGGCACAGTTCTGTTGTTTCCTTAATCTTTTCCTAAACTTCCTTGGTTTCACTTGCAGACAGCTACCCAGTGCAGTAAAGCCAGCTTATTAAGTCAGGCTTTCAGGCCATCCAGACTTTCACAGGTGTGAGAGCTAAACCAACTGCTAAAATCCTTTCAGATGGATAAACTCAGGATGGATAAGATTATGTTTCTGCAATGGGGGTGCCTAAAATGGGAGCTGCTGTGACAGTGGAGCTCCTCTGGAAGCTCCCAGCACTGCAGTCTTCCTTCTTGCAAAGATGCACCCAAGCAAACACAAAAACTACACCGCAGATTTATGACTATTAAAAATCCTTGGAACACTTTCTTACAATTATATTGTACCTATGCTTTAACTAGATAAGTAGGTTTCACTATAAAAGCCTCTTAATCAAGAACAAGTATGCTCCTTATGTGAGGTTCATTCTCAAATTTACTGAGCTGCTTTCTAGCTTTTCCCTTGAAGCCTGTTCCCTTCCTTGCTCATTTAAAGTATCATTTCTGACAGCCCTTTTAATCATCTCTTCTATTAATTTAGTCTCCTATTTCTTGGGTTTATCCTAAATATTGTTTCTCTGTAGGGGAAGATTCTTCTTATTTTAAAATATGTGTTGATAATACATAGTTGTTTTCCATAGCCCCAGCTATAATTTTGTTACTCTGCATCCTTCTCTTTGAAGATATTTCTTGGCAGCTGTGACACCATCACCAAACTCAGCACTCCAGGAGCTTCACAACACACTATCACTATACAGTCCAGAACTTTATGTCCTTCTTTTGTATAGCTGTGTTTTTGCAAGCACTGTGGTATATATTGTCATACCACAAAGGAAACTCACACTCCATTTTTCAGTCTTCAAACCCAACTTTCTGGAGGTCAATTTATCTATTAGGAGTCTGATTTCTTATTTAGCTAAAAGTGATTGTTACTATGCTTCAATAATTTTTATTAATATCTCATAGATAAGGCATGGTTAGATATCTCATGTAACTATGACATAACTGGTTACCTTACACCAGTAAACCAGGTAGCACTTAGACTACTAATAAGATTTTTAAAGATGAGTTATTATTTACCTTCCACTGCCCCTTAAGATAAATTATAGCTTTTAATAATCCTGTCAGAAGGTACAGCTCACCTCTTGGAACAGACATAAACAAAGGCTCCACAGCTACTGCAGCTAATATTATATGAGGTCCCAGCACAGTCATAAGACTTCATGATGTCTAGCTTTGTAAAGCTGATTGAGGCCCTAATGGCACGACTCAAAGCCAAAGAGAGTTGTAAACCTGCATTCAGATCAGTGTATTCTTAAATTGAGGTTGCACAAGAGATCTGGTAGGAGAGAAAGAGGTTCAAATTACTCTACAGTCTGACACAAAATCTCTGTTCTGCTTGCTCATGACTCAGATGCTTTTACTTGCTGACTGCCTTATAAAAAAATCCCATGCCTGATGAAACATTTCTGGGCATTGTTTCTTCTCCTTTCCAAAACAAATGACTGTATAAAAACAATCTTTTAGGGTTATCGAAGGAACCATTGCAGAGAAGCAAAGACTTTAATTCAGTGCACTGTTGTGAAGACACATCAGTGGTCATCCAGGAAATAAAGAAATTCAAGTCTGCAAAGTCATATTTCAAAAATAGTTTGCCATCATTCCATAGGCACATCCAGTTTCTCCTGAAATTCTGAAACTTCCAGGCTTCAAAAGCAAAAACTGAAAATTGCATCCCAGATATTTCTAATAAAACTGCAAAAGGAGGCATCCTGTCTCTCCAGTTGAGTGGGAGCATTTGCATCACAGTGTAAATAAACTGTGAGGTAGGCCTGAGCTTCTCTTCAAATTGAAGATCCTGATAATATTTTTATTAAATGCTTTGTGGTCTGAGGCTTGGTTTGACATGTCACATAGCTTGCTGAGATAAGTGTAACTGGGAAAATGATAGAAAAAAATGAGATTGGAAGGTGCTTCTGGAGGTCACCTGTTCCAACTCCATGTTCACATCAGGGTCTGCAAAACAGACTGACCTCAAGTCAGTTAACACTTTCATTGCAAGCCTCTAAACTAGCCCAGTGAGCTGAAAGATGCTTTGTATTTCTTTTGTCACTATTATTTTGGTTCTTTTTTTCAGTAGGGAGGAAGTTTTCATTCAAAATATGAAGAAGTTAGGCATACCCTCTCTGGTATCTCTGCTTAAAATTCACCTTTCCCATGCTGATGTACAAATAATTTTCATCTGGTATCACCTAAACTCAGTGAATGGGCAGGAATGTCTGTTTCTCCCACACACACCCCTTTTACTCTATTACCTTGTCTTCCCAGCTCTGTCTGTAATCTGTTTTGCCTTCTGGGTGCTTCTTGTCTGCTACACAGACACTGAGAATATGAGTAGATGGCTAGCTACCCTTTGAGTATTTTGTTAGTACAAACCCCAGAACACTGAGTTCACTGAGTTCCTAGGTGTCAGTGCAATTTAAACAACAAAAATAAATCTCCACGTAGAAGTAAACACTGGGTTGGAGTGAGGAGTGTTTCAAGCCCATTAAAACTTCCACTTCCTTGGGTTAAAGAGATGTTTAGAGTCCTGGAGTTTGCTGATACAACAACTAAGAAACCAGAGGTTTTAAATGAATCTCAAAGTTTATATGTAAATTTTATGGCAGAAGCACAAACAACATCCTGAAGTACCCAAAACTCATCCTGTCTTCAGATTATGGTGGCCCGTTCATGCATTTCTTCTGCTTGCTAGGCTGAGGTCTGTCCTGAAAGGAGATGATAAGGAGATGGGGACCTACAGCAAACATTCAGCAATTACCCCTGTGAGATTGTACTAATATTTGTGCTCATGCAGGTCTTGCAAATGCTTCCAGAGGAGAAAAATTATTCCTCAAATTCTGGCAAAGGTCTGGGAGTGAAGTCTTGCAGTGAGATGACAGCAGCGGAGTCACCATCCCTGGAGGTGTTTAAAGGACGTTTGGATGAGGTGCTTAGGGACATGGTCTAACAGTTGTGTACAGGAAGATGCTAGGTTATGGTTAGAGTTGATCTTATGGTATTTTCCAACCAGGCAATTCTATGATTCTGTCATCTTTGAGCTATCCCTTACAGGGTATCCTGGTTGGAGCAGAAAACTCCTATCTGACTTCTAGAGGAGCAAAGCCTCCAAAGGTATTTTATCTCCCTAGAAGACTGGGAGTTTAATCATTTGCAACCATATAAAAACATAATCATAAGAGCCAAACCCACACTTATGCTGATATTTCTGTGACTTTAAAGAGCTAAATAAATGATGGTTAGGGAAATCTGTCCTATAGGGAATGGCCAGGTGATTCAACATACTGTAGGATTATTTTGTCTTTAGCACTTTCTGGCCACAAGGTGTCAATCCTCACCAACAAGAAAAACTAAGGGTTGCTACACTGGTCTCAAGCAGAGCTGCAGCAAAGTTTACAGCTCTTCCAGGGACAATGGCAGTTAGGGAAAGAGGAAATGAAAAGCGGTAAACGCAAAGAACGAGGGCAAACCTGATCTGCAAAGCCTTCTCCTTTCATCCTCTAAGGAGACCACACACTTGCTCTTCAGTATTAGACACACAGCTGCACTTTAATGGCTAATGGATTAAATAACAACTCAATTCCATTATTATTTTTCTGCAATATTTCAGTTTTTGTGAGATTTGTTAAAAAGTTGTACTCTCCCCAACATGTTTCTATATAACAAAGATGTGAAAAAAACTCAGGGAAAAAAAAAAGAGAGAGAGAGAGAGAGAGAGAGAGAGAGAGAAAGCTCTAGAGACACATCCAGAAACACTTAACACTTCTGAATAGCAAATGACAGAGGAAGAAAAAAAAAGAGTGAGAGAAAAAAAAATATAAAAAGGAAAGACAGGCTTTCAAAAAGCTCAGCACCATTTAAATGCCTGACAAAGAGTCAGATTTTTCAACAGTGCTTTAATAATAGAACCCCTTCTTGCCAACTGATGCTGTATAAACAACATTTTTATCTCCAGAAATCCTAACTGCATGAATAGTCCAGCTGAAATATGGCAAGGACATTTTTCCATTTTACCACAGCTAATGGACAGTTGTGGTGAAGAGGTTATTAAATTTATGAATATGAAATATGAATTATGAAAATATTAGTTTTATTAATTATCAAACTATTAATAACCGATTAATCACCAACTTATATACATGTTCTAGTGCACGTTCGTGAAATAGATTCCACAAGTGGCTTAGTGTTATGATTATAACTTAATTGAACTAGTTACAGACTATCTGTATATTTATATAATGAAGGGTGCTGTTCTGCCGCTTGGCCACTAGATGGAGACTCGGCGGGACGCGGGCGGCTCCTGGCTATACACAGCAATATTACAATCTTTCTATGTGTCAGCGCTTACTCTGCTAGACGCGGATACTTTGAACTGAGTGCTAATGGATGGAAAGCACGTGGAAGATATTCTATTCCCTCCAGACAACAAGGATCAGTCGTGGTCGGGGTCGGCCCGTGGCTCGCACGGCAGGGTGGGACAACGGTGGCCAGTAGGTGGGCTCGGACGACGCAGCAGCAGGCAAAGCTACGGGGGTTGGCCCAACCACAGCGGTTCTCGGGGCTGATGCAAACAGCCTTGGGGAGAGAATGCGGCTGCGTTAGGCGGCGGATTCTCGTTTACTGAGCTTAAAGGAGCAACAGGACTCTCGTAGTGGTCCCGGGTTCAGTGCAGTATAGGGACGAACAATGCTTTAGTCTTCCCTGAGGTTCACAGGGCTCAGAGCGGCATACGGCAGCTCCTCTCCCGCTACGGGGGGCTAGGCATATGTGGACTTGGTATCGATCAAGTCCCTTCTCCCCGGTAACTGGGCAGATCTTACCCTCGGGGGGTCAGTCCAGTCCTCTGGTGGCACGGTGGGCTCTCCCAGTCGGTACAACTGGCTGTAGCGACGCTGGATTCCTCAGAAACAGTGAAGGTCCTCCCCCTGGGCTTCTTAACAATGCAGAGGCTTTCAGTATGCGTGCATGTATAACAGAAGCTAACAACAATAAGCTCAATGGCAAAGGCTGCAGCTCGAGAGTTGCTCTCTTGAGCAGGCACAGAGACAAAGTGAATGAGAGGGCAACTTGTTTACCAACTGGGGTGATACTTATAGATTCCTCGAGGCTGGGCTTGACCAATGGGCACTCTCATAAACAACTGGCTTCAGCCTATAGAAAGCGTGAAGCTAGAATTATGCCCATACTTGGTGTTTGCACAAGCACTGCATGTGCTGGGTGCGTGATGGCCTGGCTAATGCCTTGGCTTTTGTCTTCCTCCTGGAGGAGGGGTAACTTGTGCACATGCTGGGACAAGATTCAGTATCGGGGCATAATGTGCCTTCACCACAACAGTGAGTTTCCTCTGAGTTCCCTGGGTGAACTTCATTTGCTCCGAGTGGTCATTCTGCATTCAAGAACTTACCCCAAGTGCCAGCGGGAGAGAAGAGCACTGGATTACCAAAGAGGGAAAATAAAAATAACACAGTGGTATTTAATGGATTTTTTTTTTTCCTGTGAACAAGATCATATGTGAACATGCATGGATTTATGCTCCATGGTGTTGTATTTCTTCCTGGAGTGGGGAGGATGAAAGCACGTTTGCCTCCCTTTAGGTATTATGGCCAGGGCTGGAAAAAAATGGAAAGGGGAGAAATTTCCTTCTGTCCAGTCACAGCAAAATATTCTCTTAGTGCATCCCCATGATACAAATTGACTAAGGCCAGTGTATTTTACTGAGTAGGTATCTCCTGACTTCAGTGCTTTTCACACCTCTTAGCACCCTTCTGCAGATAGCATAGCCACCAGCTCTGCTAGCTTCATCACAATCAGTTCCCCCATGTGGCTGTACCAGAGCCACCAGTTCATAGAATCATAGAACGGTTTGGGGCCATTAAAGGTCATCTGATCCAACCCCCTGACAGTGAGCAAGGACATCTATAACTCCATCAAGTTGCTTAGAGCCCCATCTAACCTGACCTTGAAGGGTTCCAGGGATGGAGCATCTACCTCCCTGGACAACCTGATCCAGTGTTTCACCATTCTCATTGTAATTTTTTTCCCCCTATATTTAGTCTAAATATTTCCTCTTTTCATTTAAAACCATCACCCCTCCTCCTGTCACAACAGGCTTACTAAACAGATTGTGCCCAACTTTCTTACAGGCTCCCTTTAAAAGGCTGCTATAAGGCCCCCCTACAGCCTTCTCTTCTCCAATCTGAACAACCCCAACTCTCTCAGCCTGTCCTTATAGGAGAAGTTCTCCAGCCCTTGGATCATTCATGTGGTCCTCCTTTGAATCTGCTTCAACAGATTAATGGCTTTGTGCTGGGGGCCCTAGATCTGGATGCAGTACTCCAGGGGAGGTCTCAGAAAACCAGAGTAGAGTGACAGAATCACCTCCCTTGATCTGCTTGTCACACTTCTTTTGATGCAACCTAGGATGTGATTGAACTACTGGACTGCAAGCACACAATGTTGGGTCCTGTCCAGCTTCTCATCCACCTGTACCCCCAAGTCCTTCTCCATAAGGCTGCTCTCAATCACAATATCCTCCAGTCTGTATTAATACACAGAATCACAGAACAGTAGGGCTTGCCAGGGACCTTTGGAGATCATCTAGTCCAACCCCCCCTGCTAAAGCAAGATACTGAGGATTGCCCCAAGCCAGGTGTAAAACCTTGCACTTGGCCATGTTGAACCTCATGAGATCTAGCAAGCTGTCACTGATAGCATTTGCTGATGGCTACATGGTCACACAGGCGCAGCCAGAGTCTGGATCTTGTTGGCAGGACCCCTGATGACTGGTGATGATGCCTAAGATGGCAGAAAGCCAGCTCAACTGTTGGAGACTTGATGAAGTTGGCAGCTCACGAAAACACTTTCTCATGCAAACCAAGCCTATTTCATGTGGAAATTATTGTCAGACAGTAAATGGTGCAAGCTCTGAGAAGGGTCTCTGGGGACAGCAGAGCTGCACTTAAGAAAGAAAATTAGTAAAAACTAGGTGGATCTTCCAAGGGAAACAGAAGCAAAGCATCATTTAATACCCTTGGGAAAAAAAAACCCAACAGGGAAAATCCTAAGTCTGGTGAAGCATGGGGTTGCTGCAGGAGAGATCACTTGCTGTTAGTGTTACTGGGATCTTAAAAGACTTCACTGGGCAGCTTCCATCCCTCCCACTTCTCTCTACCCCGTCTGGCCATGGTGTCTGTGCTTGGAGGTGTGATCATCTCCTGCTGCCTCGCAGTTCAGCAGCTTTGGCACATATTGCACTCAATGCTCTGATGTGTGTTGCATTAAATCCACTGGCATGTACCTGCATCTCCCTGGTGTATGCCATGTGCTAGCCTGGGCTGGTCCCCTTTCTGCATGTGGCAAGGATGTCTGGCACTTTTTCCCTGACACAGAGGTGAAGGTTTTGTGGCTGAACATTCTTGTTTTGGAAATACAGCATCACAGGGGCCTAATTCCTTTGCTGAGAAAGGAAATGAGTCGATCGGGTGTGTGCAACTTAGGAAGAGCAAGGAGGAGTAAAGTCTTTGTGTTTGTGGCAGTTTTCCCCTCCTTTTTGTTGAGTCACAGCTAAATAAACAAATCAAACAATCCAGGACAGCCATGGGACAAGATACAAAGAGCACTCTTATGTGCAGGTAAAGCACAAATAGGCTCTGCCAAAGGTCTAATAATATTTGTGTTCACACTGAGATGCTGACAACACACATTTTGCTGCTTATTAAAGAACATTAATTTCAAATTCAATCTGATGTAAAACTGGAAAGAGATTTGGCTACTCCCAGGGCAGCAGCAATAAACTAAAGGTTCACAAAGCAGCTATCTTGCTGGGAAATGTGCCTACAACAGTGCCCCTGGAAAAGCATAGCCAGCCCAGTTTGTGTCAGGCTGTTCCTACTCAGCCAAGGGGAGGAGGTGCCCAAACTCCCCCTGAGAATTGGCTCAGTGCTCCCTGGGATGATAGCAACTCTGGCTGCTCTGTTTGCAGCTGGGGTGGAAGCAGGCTGAATCTCCTCAACATTTAAAAAACATTGGGTTTTTTTTCTGACATCTATCTCTTCCCTCCCCAAACAAACAGGTTTCTCTTCTCCAAATCCCGTCCTTTGGGTGTCCTGCCATTGATGCTGCGGAGCCCAGGAGTCCTGCTCATTTCCTCTCCAGGGCTCTGACTGTGCTGAGGTGGATACTGAATTAGCTCTTCAACTTCTATTTTCACCCACAACCATAGTTGGCCATCTCTGCTTCCTCCCAGCCCTACCTGCAAATATTGCAGTATGAATACTGCTCTGCATATTAACTGTATGGGGTATTTTAAACAAAGTTATTTATAGCACTCATTCTCCATATATTTGGGTTTGAGGTATTGCAAGTTTTACCCTTTGTATTTAAATGTGTCACAGTTGAAAGTGAGGTAGTGAAAGTGGGACCATCTGTCTGCTTGCAGCACAAGGAATAGCATTGCCAGCTTCATGCTGCCTTGAATAGAGCTGGTCAGCATGGCTCTCCTCTGATGCCTGGGGACCTTGGTGAGGCTTAGCACAGCCCCTCGCTCTCTACAGACCCCTCCATCTGCCACCCCATTTATTTAAGGTCATATTTGTAATCTGTCTGTACACCCATCAGAAACACAACTGTGCTCACCAAATGATTTAGTGTCAATTGTCTGGCAAAGATTTTAAGCTTCTGTTATGCTAAATGTAAATGAGCATATGTGTAGCAGTGACCAAGGTTTCCTTCTATGAACCTACCTGGGAATATGAAAACTCATTTGTCTGCCCAGACAAGCTCACCTGTACAGAAAACTCAACAAATCCATGCCATGCATACAGAAAATGTGCAGGGGTATTTTTTTTTTTTCTATTGAGGTATGTAATATATTTTTACTGGCCATGTAGGAATGTATAAAGTCAATGTGAACACCTGATGGGAGTTACAGAGGTGGCCTTTGCTATTTGCATCACATTAGGCAGGTCTTGTGTCTGATAGGATTTTATGCAGATTTGTCTGGTAACATGCTTCAAAAAAGCATACAGCAACATTTGCATATATATTTTTTTAAAGAAAGTAAAATTATACCAGAAGGCTCTGCATGCACACTGAAACAAAGAGGCTTTCTTAAAAGTAGGAAAACAACAACAACAAACCAACCAACAAGGAATCATAGAACCATAGAATCAATAAGGTTGGAAAAGACCTCAGAGATCATCAAGTCCAACCTATCACCCAACACCTCATGACTAACTAAGCCATGGCTTCAAGTGCCACGTCCAATCCCCTCTTGAACACTTCCAGGGATGGTGACTCCACCACCTCCCTGGGCAGCCCATTCCAATGGCCAACAACCCTGTCTATGAAGAACTTTCTCCTCACCTCAAGGCTAAACTTCCCCTGGTGCAGCTTGAGACTGTGTCCTCTTGTTCTGGTGCCGATTGCCTGGGAGAAGAGAGCAACCCCCAACCTGTCTACAACCTCCCTTAAGGTAGTTGTAGAGAGCAATAAGTCAACCAGGCAAGGCCAGTGGTAGGCCATGGTCATTCCTAGGAAGGACTCTTGTGTGTGACTTGGTATGCCATAGCAAACCCTCTCTACACTGTGTGCCAGCGGAGGCCATGGCCTAGGTGTTTGATGTTGGAAAGCAATGGAATTTTCCAAAGCACAAAATCTAATGGGTTATTATAAAACAAAAATAATTTTTGACCTCTTGCTGAAGAATGGGGAGCTAATGCTCTCTATCAGCAGCGAGCTGCTAACGCATTGAAAAGATGACGCTGATTCCTTGATGGCGGCGCAAATGAATTAGAATGAGGGAAGGAAAATTGTCATCGTGTACTGAGCACCTCATAATTTTGCTGTCAGCGGAAGAGCTGAGATTACTGCCATCAGCAGATAATACACAGTGAAAGGAACCAAAAGCATCAAGTTGCAGGAAAAAAAAAATAAAAAGAAGAAGAAAGAAGAAAGAAAAAGATGAGCATGTGTGCAGTGAGGCAGGGAAGAAAGAACAGTACTGTTCTGAACAGTAAATTAACCACTTAGGGGGAGACAGAAGATTGCTAAATGCTGCTGGATCCTATCTGTGGAAATGAAGATGAAAAGAAGTGAAATACAAACTCATCCCTGACACAGCTTTGTTTTACTGCACGTAGTGATAATAAACGGATGTATTTATGCTTTGAGAAACTGCATTACAGAAAATGACAGCCAAGGCTGGCAACTGGGGAAAATGTTTCCAAAATTCTCTAATCCAATTCCTGAGTAGATTTTGAGTCCATTGGGGAAGTAACCACTTCATAATTGTTTTCAGAGATCATTACATCACTTGAACTTGATGAGAACTGGCACTTGTATGCTCAAAGCAGACTTGGAGCTGATTGCGAAATAGGCTGTTCTTGTGCTAGTTTATTATGTAAATAATCCAGGGGGGGGGCAGAAATTACACATTTGACCTATACCACTGGTTGAAAAGTGCTGCTTGCAAATTGTGAATGTTACAGCCAGCCACAGAGTTCCCTATTGACCTCTTTATTTCCTGGTCTAAATACTGTGGTTGTGTTTCTGCTTCCCTAGCTGGGAGCATCTGTAACTGAGATCAAAATTGAGCTGAAGATTAGAAACTGCAGATAGTTATTCATAAACTTGTGCTTCAGAGACAGATGACTGTTTTCTGAATAAGTATGTGAGTAATTATTTTCTAATAACCAATACATTTGGCAAGTGTGTGGCCTTTTCAATGGTGATTTGAAATTAGAGAAATGAAAGACTTGTCTTAAGCATTCCCTGTGGGTTTTTCTTGGGGCATCTGCCCTTTGTGACTATTATGTCGGTATCATGATATTCTGACTTGTTTTTCATTTGGATCTTGTCACCTGGTTTACAGTGGTCCTGCAAAGAGTGTTAACAGCCCGGTGTTGTGGGTTAACCCCAGCAGACAGTTTACTCACACAATGGCTTACTCACTGCCCCACTATGCTGTGGGATTGGGGTAGAATAGGAAGGGGCACAAGTGAGAAAATTCATGGGTTGAGCTAAATACAGTTTAATAAGTTAAAACAAAGGAAAGACCAAAACAAACCCAAAAACCAAAGAAAAACATGGAAGCTAAGAAAAACAAGTGACAAAACTACACACAATTGCTCTGTACCACCAGTTCCCAAACAACAGCAGCCCTGGAAAACTCCCCCTCAGCTTTTGTTGCTAAGCACAAGGTCATATGGTATGGGATATCCCTTTGGTCAGCTGGAGTTAGCTGTCCTGTCTCTGTCCTCTGCAAATCTCTTGCCCACTCTCAGCCCACTCACTTGCAGGGCACTGTGAAAAGCAGAGGAGGCCTTAGTATGCTGTGTATGCACTGCTCACAACATCCTCATGTTATTACCAACAACTGTTTTCAACAAAACTTCTAAGTAGCACCATACAGGCTGCTATGAAGGAAATGAACTCTGTTCCAGCCAGAACCAGTACACCCAGTCATGTGACTATGAAATGTGGCAACAGAGTGAGCAGAAACCTCTTAATCTGGTTTTGCTGATGGCGTACCATGGAACTGCAAGGCAGAATTTCCTTCTGCAACCTCCTCATACTTGTGGCTTATCTCAGGAATTTTAAAAGTGTTTTTCCTTCTACTATTCTCAAAATGCTCGTTTGGCACTGCTGCCTTGAAGCCACTGCCTCTGCAGCAAAACATCCAGTGATTTCATGGTGCTGGAGAAATCCTCTGAGCACTCCTCACTGTGCAGGGGAGAAGAGACAGAGAATGCTTCAGCTAACTCTATGCTCTAGAAATAAGCTATGCCAGGAACCATACTCAGACCCTGGAAAGCAAACAGCTGCACTAAAAAGCAATTCCCTAGTTTGAGTCCGCCAAGTGCCACCTAGCAAACAACCCTCTTCACCATGCAGGGGAGGAGACATAAAGAATGCTTTGGCTAAGTCTATGCTCCAGAAATAAGCTCTGCCAGGAACCACACTCAGCCCCTGGAAAGCAAACATCTGCACTAAAAAGCCATTTCTTGATTTAAGCCTGCCCAGTGCCACCTAGCAAACTATTACTGCAGTGACTAAGGTGCTCTATGTACCCCTTTGAAGGCTAAGGGATTTCATTAGCACAGATACAAGCCACCCCATGCTCCTTATTCTCAGCACTCAGCAATATCACTGGGCCATTCAATTTGCTAATACAAATACAGCCTTTCTTATCACATATGTGATGTGGAGATGCTTCTCCTTCTTTTTTAAAAGCTACTTACATGAATTTTACCTCTCCTTTGCTGAAGAGCAGAACAACTAACTGTGAGTGAAAAGTGAGGCTGGTCAGTTGGTACCCTGAGGGCTAAGATCAATGGCAAGAACCATTCCTTTCCCCTTCAGTAAACCAGAACCTTTTAGCTCCCCCCTTCAGTGGGGCATTTGCCCTGAAATGCCAGCCATGTTAAGAATTAGAAATAGGGCTTGTAATTAATAGCCTAAAGATAGTATTTTTTCAGTAAGACTGATTAACTGACCATATTTGGAGGCAAATCTACTCAGAACACATGCATGTACACTAATGAAAGGAGGTTGTGCATTTTGGTGGTAGTTCTGTTGCATAGGTGTGTTTTATATCAGGTTTGAAAAATGATGATTAGAACCTGAAAAGCAGAGCTTTTAAAAATAATTTGCTCCAAATCATTAGTGCTATATAAGGATCCAGAAAAACTGGTGTGACTTCAGCGTTGCTGTGTTAGTCAACCCTTATGATAACATCCTGTTATAGCCAGCCCCGGAAATGGCAATATTATTTTGCCAGCAAATTCCTATTACATTGCAGTATCACATCTGATGCTGGTTTATATTAGGCATGAGCAGCTAGAATGTTCTTGCTGCTCGCTCATGTTGCTCTCCCCACTTGCTAATTCCTCTGCAAGTTATTCATAAAGCTTTCCTAAGTTGTTCAGGGATGCCTGATGTTGCTTACTGTATGGAACAAAACATCTAGGACAATTCTGAACACTATGGAAATGGCAAGGAGATCCTCTAGAAGTATCTTGAGAATGAAGAGATGTGGATTAAGCAGATGGATCATGTGGTACATAAGGAACTTGCTGGATGCTGGCACTCAAAGAGTTGTGGTCAGTGGCTCAGTGTCGAAGTGGAGACAAGTGACAAGTGGTGTTCCTTAGCAGTCAGTACTGGGTCTGGTGCTGTTTCACATCTTTGTTGGCAACATGGACAGTGGGATCAAATGCACCCTCATCATCTTTGCCAACAACATCAAGCTGTGTGGTGCAGTTGACATGCCGGAGAGGCTGGAGAGGTGGGCCTATGCTCATGAAATTCAAAAAGGCTAAGTGCAAGGCCCTGCACCTAGACTGGAGCAATCCCAAGCACAAATACAGGCTGGTTGTAGAATGGATTGAGAGCAACCCTGAGGAGAACAACTTGGAGATGCTGGTTGATGAGAAGCTCAACATGACCTGGCAATGTGCACTTCCTGCCCAGAAAGCCAATATCCCAGGCTGCATCA
This sequence comes from Melanerpes formicivorus, assembly GCF_026170545.1. Classification (NCBI taxonomy): domain Eukaryota; kingdom Metazoa; phylum Chordata; class Aves; order Piciformes; family Picidae; genus Melanerpes; species Melanerpes formicivorus. The sequence continues at coordinate 7,350,584 of NW_027142367.1, read as the reverse complement.
AAAGAAGTGTGATCAGCAGGCAATTCTCCTTCTGTATTCTGCTTTATTGAGACTCCCACCTGGAGTACTTTGCTATGGAGTGCTCAGCAGAAGGAGGACATGGGTCTGTTGTAGTGAGTCCAGAGGAGGGCCACAAAGGTCATTACCTTTCCTGTGAGGACAGGTTGAGAAAGTTGGAGTTATTCAACCTGGAGAAGGCTCTGGGGAGACTTCATAGCACCCTTCCAGTCCTTAAAGCAGGCTGACAGAAAATCTGGAGAAAGTGACAGGAAAGTGTTGGGAGGGGGTGAGGAGAGGGGGGGATTTCAACCCCCCGCAAAAGGGTAATGTCTTTAAAATTGAAGAGGGTAGATTTAGATTAGGTATTAAGAAGAAATTCTTCACTGTGAGGGTGGTGAGGCACTGAAAAATACTGCCCAGAGAGGCTGTAGATGCCTCATTCCTGGAATGTTCAAAGTTGAAATGGGATGTAGCTTTGAACAACCTAATTTAGTGAACTATGTTCTTGCCCATGGCAAGAGGGTTGGAACTAGACGATCTTTAAGGTCTCTTCCAAACTCAAACCATTCGATGATTCTATGATTTTGTGGTCTCATCTTCACATGGAGCTCTCCTGAAGCCAGAGGCAACAAGCATAGATTTCACAAGGTAGGTGCAATCTTGACTGCAAAGAAATGAATGCCCCAAAATAGCACTGGACCAAGCATAACAGTACTCTGATCTGTAAAAGAAACAAAAGACCAACACATGGTTGATATTGAGCATCACTCTGCCAAAGGTCTGTAAATGTTTTACCAGCTTAAATGGGTGCAGGTTCTCCTGTAATTCTGCCAGTCTTCTTTTTATTCATCATATATATGTTCATCTTTTTCTGCTCCCAAGGCAGCACAGTGCAAGATAACTTTTTCTCCACACTTCTCTCTCTTCCCCTGACTCAGGCTATCACGTTGTGAGCTGGAGATTTATGTCTTGCCATTTAGGCTTAGCACACTCTCTTAAAAGTGCTTGTTGACAGACTACATGGTCAGTGACCTCTCCAGAATGTTCTACTTCTGAGACACGTTTTTCAGATCTATTTTGAGAACATATTTTTTGTTCATCAGATATTGCTGACTTGAATGGAAGGTATTGGTATTGATGGAAAGGCTGCTAGTAGTTTCTGGCAGGGAAGAAGTAAGAATAGTAAAGGCTGAGAGAGAAGCTCAAACTATGAAAAAGGAAAGAAAGAATCACGTTCAGTTTGAAAATTAGGTCACAGCTACTCCAGATTTATTTTTGTACAGGTTCATTTCATTCACTTCACTAGTCACAAAGAAAATCTGTCTTCTTTTTCAGTTACTTCAGACAGTACAAATGAAATCTGTGGAGAATGTTTCACTACCTTGGTTCCAGGGGATAGCCAATCTCACAGGGATGACAGAAACCAAATCAAGGCATGTTTTTTCATTAAGCTGGAGTCAGTGGTAACAAAAAGATGCTTGCTGAGATACTGGACATGATGAGAGCCTTAAGTGGAGGAAGAAGAGTATTTCAGAGACCCTAAAAACTGTGCAGCTTGACTTAGTGACAGGTGAGCCAAGGAACTGCAACAGTCGCATATATGTTTTAAATGCTTTTAAATGTTACATTTCCCTTCAGTATCTTGCTAAGTGTATTCCATGTCACTGGTAACGCTTGGTGCAAAGCAGAGGAAACTAGGATGCCAGTTTTGGCTGCGTGTTTGGGAACTGTCTGCTTTTGCTCTCTAGTTCCACATCTGGAGTCATAAAAATTACAACAGTGTCTAACCAAATGTAGTGGGATATGCAGAGGATTATGCTTTCACGTGAGAGCTAAGTAGCTGAAGCAGATGAGCTCTTAAGAAACAACGATTCTGGTTTTATGCAAATATGCCTGCAAAAAAACGAATGAGGGAAAAGGAATATGGAAATAGATGATATAATAATACAGTAGAGTAACCAGAATTATTCTGAATAGATTTTTCTTATAAAGGTTTTAATGAGGCGTCAGCTGCTCTTTGTAATTCTCTTCTGAACACAACCATCAAAGTATGGCTTATCAAAATATATATCTTGGCTGCTGCATTTATAGTCAGCCTACTTAAAATGGAGACAAAATAAGAGTTTTTGTGTGCAGGGTACTGAAATAATCATAAGAGCATACAGCAAACCAGAGTAAGGGGTTTGAAAAAACTCGGTCACTGGTAACAACAGACTACTTCCGAGTGTGCCATTTCCTTTGCCAAAGCAGTGACTGGTGAGGGTCACACATTCTTCTCTTTCAATTTTGTCTCAAGTGGTGAAATCCAAAGCAGATATTCCAGCAATATAAGACATATTTATTATTGTGCAGTTAGCTAACTACTTGCTTTCTGCTTTTTTTTTTTTCCAATTAATGTTTCATATCAAAACATCCCTAAGTCCTGGAACACCTACAGGCTTCTGAACAGGTGTGAGTGATGTGAGGGGTCCAAATATCACATTTAATAATGTCACCACATAGACAATGAGCATAAAGATATTTATTGGGTAAAAATTACAACAAATCAAACAAAAAATGGAGAGACCTCATAACTAGAAGTGCTATACATTATTTTTAGGCTGAGTGGAAATAAAACTGGCATGTGTAGGTGAGCTTCATGAACTTCTGAGTCTAGTCATAATTGGAAATGCATGTCTTAATTTTGTTTCCAGTGTTTCCTTAGACTGGCAGGTCAGCTGCCCCTTGGTCTTTAAAGTACTTGCAGTGACTGAAAAGTAACACTCCCTTAAACTGTACCTCTCTTGGAGGTGTGTGGCTGGCTGGTGTATGAGAGAGCACAGCCCAGTTCTGTCTGCATTCAACCAGGGCAGTAAGCAGTATCTGTGGAGTTGCACAGGCATAGCTGGGGAAAAGTCATCCCTTTGATTTGTTCTTAGAAATGCAACTAGTGAGGCTGGGTCATTTCAGTTATATTTAGAGCTATTTTATGCCCTGTTTTTCATGAGAGCTTTTGATGCACAATGCAAAGCAGCTTTGCATATCAGGATGGGTCATCTGGTTCCTCCTACAGTACTGCTCTGCAGCAGGATGACTGCAGGGTGTGATGTCAGTGTTGGTCTGACACCTGCTGTTGGCAACTGAGATCTTTCCACTGGCTTCAGCAGCAGTAGGATCATGCTATTGATCACATCATAAAATTAATGACATCACACTATTGCTTCTCAGGAAAAAAGACTGATATTCTCCAGTGCCAAAGCCATAATCCAAGTGGTAGAGAAACTGGCAGGGAGGACATACAGCAGTTCAGACTATGAACACCCTACTTTATAACAGTGCTCAGCTTGGTATGAACTCATATTGACACCTGCCTTATCTGCAGGGGAAGACAGGATTTAGGCTGAAAAGGAGGACAAGGGAAAGAGTCTGGAAAACAAGATGTTATACCTGATGTCAATTCAGGGTGTGAGGTGCCATGATAATAGTATAGACCTGCGAGAGGTCAGAAATTCCTCAGAAGTTCTTCTGTACAATTAATGGTTAACCTGATGCATGAAGGCTGCAGTTTTGAGGATTATTTTTTGCTACCACATCCCTCTTTGTATCAAATTTCTCCCTGATCAATGTCTTCTGAAGCTCCTAGTTCCCACCCTGCTCTATTTCTATTGGTTAAATAGAAGCTGTGGATGCCACAACACTCCCTGCAGCCATCTAACTCACACATGATCCAGCCCACTACTCCCATCAGCATTTCTGTCATGCCAGAAACTACAACAGAGTAGTCACAGTATCACAGTATCACTTAGGTTGGAAAGGACCTCGAGGATCATCGAGTCCAACCTATCAACACAGACCCCATGACTAGACCATGGCACCAAGTGCCATGTCCAATCTCCTCTTGAACGCCTCCAGGGTCGATGACTCAACCACCTCCCTGGGCAACCCGTTCCAATGACTAATGACTCGCTCGGTGAAGAACTTCCTCCTCACCTCGAGTCTAAACCTCCCCTGGCGCAGCTTGAGACTGTGTCCCCTTGTTCTGGTGCTGGTTGCCTGGGAGAAGAGGCCAACCCCTTCCTGGCTACAACCACCTTTCAGGTAGTTGTAGAGGGCAATGAGGTCACCCCTGAGTCTCCTCCTCTCCAGGCTAAACAATCCCAGCTCCCTCAGCCTCTCCTCATAAGGCTTGTGTTCAAGGCCTCTCCCCAGCCTTGTTGCCCTTCTCTGGACACGTTCAAGTGTTTCAATGTCCTTCTCAAACTGAGTGGCCCAGAACTGGACACAGGACTCAAGGTGTGGCCTAACCAAAGCAGAGTACAGGGGCACAATGACCTCCCTGCTCCTGCTGGCCACACTATTCCTAATGCAGGCCAGGATGCCATTGGCCCTCCTGGCCACCTGGGCACACTGCTGGCTCATATTCAGGCAGCTGTCAATCAGTACACCCAGGTCCCTCTCTGTGTGGGAGCTCTCCAGCCACTCTGACCCCAAAGTCTTAAGAGAAAAAAATACCTCTATAAAACTGTGCTGTGGCAGGGAAATCAGTTACCCTTTGAATGACTTTTAAAATTACTTCATTTATTTTCTGCTCTGGCAGAAGACAATGTAGCTTCTTCCCATTTTCCACCTGCCTGCTGCACACGTGATACACAATGCTGTGCTATGTCTGGGATGTGATCCTAGCTAGGGTGTCCAAGTTGTGATCATTCACACCAATACAGGTAATATGAGATTAGGAGGCCCTGTGGCAGACACAGCAAGGACTGATGCTTGTTCTGACCCACTTCACCTTTCAGGTTACAACACAGTATAACAATTTCTCACACTGGTACAGTATGGGAAGTGGTAAGGAGACACCAATGGGCATGGATGACTTCCTTTAGGGGGCTGAACTTCAAGTGCCCTTACCTCTGGAGAAGATGTCTGTGACAACTGCATCTCTGTTGAACTGAGAGTGAGGTTCCACAGGAAGGGGTGAAAATCACACCCTATAAAGCCAGAAAACTCTCCATGGCTTTGCCTGTAAACTGTGGAAGAGTCTCCATTTGGGAGGATCTGGGAGTTGATTGGGATATCTGGAAAGGTGGCCCAGTCCCCTCTGCACAGGGAGGTGGACCCTCAGGATTGGAAACATCCTTCTTATTGCAGGCCAGACCAATAGCACCAATATCTAGGCATTACTGTAGTTGGAGGAGCAGGAAGCAGCAGCCTGCCAGAGCAATCATGCTCTGCCTCTTGTCCAGGGAACAAGGAAGGGGAGTAATTTGCTGTTTGAACTTGGCCTTCAGAGCACAAATCCACCTGCGTTTAGTCTGTACCTCTCCTCTAACTTGAACCAGGTCCAGCGTCCTAGGCACCAAAGCAGGAATTACACAGTAGCCTTGGCACTGCTGCTTCATCAGCCTGTAGCACTGGTGATTAAAAAAAGCAAACCAAAACAAAGGAAAAAAAGCCCTGCCTGATGCCACTATTCAGTCTTTTTTATTTTTTTGACACATCCTGGACTCTCCATGCTGGCCATCTCATGGGGCAGGAAGCCAAGATAGAGGGGATGCTACCAGTACCCCATTGCTGTAGGTAGGCAAACAGGCCCGGAAGGAACACACCATTTTTGCAGCTGATGCACGCTCAAGGGCCTGTGTTTGTTTGATAGCAGCCAAGGAACAAGGGCCACACTTCAAATACTGCTTCAGATAGAAACGTGGCAGTGTAAGAAAACAGTCATGCTTCATGTATAAGCAATCACAGGTCTGAAAATGTGCATTTTTTGAAGAGTACATGAATAGTGATGGAAGAGAAGATACCTTTCTGTAGGTATTAGCTGAACAGAGGGCATGAGTTACTTCAGTGTGGAGGTAACTGCATGAAATTACATGGCCTTGCTTATGCAGACATAATGATCTGATTTTTCTCTCCTGAGCATTAGAAAAAACGTGAACTTCTCTGTTGTTTCCTGCCAGAAGACACCCATTTTCCTTGGTGGAAGTTAGCTTGTGTGTACACAGCAAGCAAAAAATACAGTTTTCTGCTGGGCTATGAGGAAAGATTGGCAGGAAAGAAAGGAAGAGGTCAGCACATGTTCTACACACATCAGAGAAGGGTGCAGACACAGCGAGGAAAATGGAGCAGAAGACCATCAACGGAAAAGGAAATGTAGTGAAAATTGGATATACACATACATGTCCAGGCAAGCTTTGATTGATATTGCTATCTATTAAAAGTGCACAGCTTCTTTACTATGTTCTTTTACTAATGCATTCTTTTTTGTTGTTGTTTCTTTTCTTTACAGGATGGCTTCATTCATTACATGTAAACAGAAAAATGGAAAGAGACCAAATTGTACCCATTCCTATAGTGATCCTGTCTGCACTGGGAAAATCATCTCTGATGTTATTTAGAGCTGGCTGATGTCATGGGGAATCATAATAAAATCGTTTGACAAGTCCCACCAATTTCAAACTGTTAATTGTGTTTCTTCTGAAGACCAGGTTGTGCAGTAGTCCCTGAGACAGAGAGTACAGCAGTGTAATACTGTACCAGCAACTTAACTCTTCTTGGATTTAGGCTGTTGCCCTCACTGAACCTCTTTCGGGGTTCTTAATTAGACAGAAATTTGATATCCCAGATCCTTTACTCACTTGTAGAGTGCTTGAAATAGGAAGTTTATGCAATAATCCACCCCTTCAGGAAGGAGGGCTACCAATCAGAGTCCTGCTGCAGTGAAAATCATCCCTTTCATTAAAACTAGGCATGCTACCAGAAGCAGCCAAAGGATTTCCAAAGCTGCCGAGCCACTTTCTTCGCTCTCACCCAATAAACGTCTTTCTGTCCTTATGTTTACAGGCGCAATTAGGCTGCTCGTGTGCCGTCTTTCCCTAACGTGGCTGTTAACAGAGGACAAAAATTCTCAGCAGTAAAGTGCAACAAGCAAACCGCCGCAATCCGTGGACTTCTGTCCCGGGAAAGGAGGCATGTTTGAGTCTCTTCCACCTAGCACAAGCTCAGAATCTTTCCTCCTCTCCCTGCATAAGGAGCTTGCTAAGCCATCTCTAAGCGACGGCGTTCTCGCAGAAAAGGTGCTGAAGAGGCTGCCGTCCCTATGGAGATAAGGTGGGGGAGTGAGGGAGAGGCAGATGAATTCTCGATCAAAGGTTACCCTCTTCCAGGATTTGACGTGATCCAGCCTGGGCAATCCCTTTCCCAGGCGTCGAGGATTGACCACCACCCCCTCCACACCACACGCCCTTACAGACGAAATGAATCCTGAGGAGTCCCGTGGTGCAAACCCCGAAGGTGCATCAGTGAGAGGCAGTGCCTGCTGAGGAAGGATGGTGGTGCTGCCACACATCTTGGTGGCGGCCGCGGCCTGCGGCGGCGGAGGGGGCCGGGCCGCGCCACTCGCCGCCGCCGGCAGATGGCCCCCGCCGCCGCCCTCCCGGGCCAGCCGCAGCGCTGGGGGCCGATCGGGAAAAGGAGGGGCTAGCCTCCCCGCGCTGGATTTCCCATCTCTCTGCCTTCCTCCTTCTCCCTCTCCACGGCGGGGCGGGAGCGATGGCTTCCTGAGAGCGATGCTCCCGGCGGCCGCCTCCACCTCCTCCTCCTCTGCCGCCGGGTGCTCGGTGTGCGCGGGCGGGCGGCTCCCGGCGGCTCTCGCGAGGTGAGGAGGCTGGACCGGGGCGCGGGCGCCAGCCCTCCCGGGGCGGGGGCAGCCACCGCCTCCTCCCGCCCGCGTTTGAGCCGCTGGTGCCGGGCGGGGGGGGAAGCCGGGCGGCGCGGAGAGGCTGGCCGTGTGAGGGGGCGCCGCGTCTGACGGCTGCCTGCGGGCTCTTCTTCCCCTGGAAATGCCCCTCCTGGCCGCGCCGACAGCCGGGGGCGTCATGTAGCGCGGGAGGAGCGGGCTCCGTGGGGCGGGAGAAGCCCCTTCCCTCCGTCCGTGCTCACCGCACACACACACCCCGCACACACGTAGCAGAGAGGCGCACGACCGGCCCTTCTCCGCCCCGCTGTGCTGGTTGCATGCCCACCTTGCCCGGTGCAGGGACGGCCCGTCGCTGAAGCAGCCCCGCCACCGGGCAACCCCGAGCACCTTCGGGCGCCGGGCAGCGCCACCATGGCCGAGGAAAGCTCCGATGTCCCCAAAGAGTTGATCGGTAAGAGAGAGGGCACGGCGGTGGGGATGGGAGGTGGACAGAATGGGGTCCCGGGAAAGGTGTTGCAGGGGTGGGGGGCAAGTTTGGAGGCCGCCGTGCGCGACCCCGGGATGCAGCGGTGACAGTGAGGAGGACTGCAGAGGGACCTAGGGACAGGATCGCGGCGACGAGAGGGAGGGGATGTCAGTGGAGCCGGAGTGAGCTCCACAAGAGCTGGCTGGGGAAGCTGAGGGGGCCCTATGGGTGCCGGAGTGGGGTCGGACGGACTCTGAGAAGGGGGCGGGGGGCGGCGAGGCCGCGCCGCCGGCGCTTGGTTCCGCTGCTGCCCGTGGGGAATGGGCGGGCGGGGGCTGCGGGCCTGCGGCAAGGAGCAGCGAGGCGACCGTGGGCAGGGGCTTTACCCATGTATTGGCCGTGGGCAATGCGGGCTTCTTCGCCGCCCCCAGCCCGCGGCGGGCGGTAGCCGGCAGCCCCGGCCCGGCGCCCTCTGTGCCGAGATCTGCCGACGAGCAGGGCCGAGAGGTGTGCGAGGGCCGGCAGGCGCTCAGTGTAGATGCCCCGGCTCGCCCCTGCCTTCCGCAGCGCCTCCTGGCCGGGGTATCTGCGCCGAGCGCCTCAGTCTGGCGGCCTGCGCTCAGGCTCCGGGCTGTGGCTCTTGTCGTTATTTTTTATTTCCCCCTGGACTTTGTACAATTTAAGATTATTTTTCCGATGTACGTACGAGGGAGCGAGGGTATTTGTAATTAAAGTTTTATGGCCACATGCGCACGCCCCCCGTGTTGCATGGTGTACGCTTAGGAAATCATATGTGACGGTAAAGACCCTGCAGATGCCGTCATCGCGGCTGGGGAGCTTTCGGTAAATGGATCATTAACGCAGTACGTTGGCAACCAGTGTCATCAACAGGTCTGATGCTCTAGATCTGATCCTCAGTCACCTTGCTGAGATCACATTTCCATATTTGGGTGCAATTTTGCCTAGCGAAGAGAGATCTAAAGATCGCATCAACGTGAGAACAGTAATTTAAAGTGTTGCTTTAATGACAGATGGAAACAGAAATTTGTCAGGCAACAACATACACGTTGCATCGAATGCAGTCCTGCAAGCCTTACCGAATTCATTCACACTGTTGCATTTCCTTCAGTTTCATCAGTCAGCACTACAGGTGGCAACTGGTTTTAGTGTTTATAAAATACTGGTAAAAAAGTAGATGGATGGTTACAGATGTTGCAGATTTGTTTGCATGTTTGTTTGTTTCTTCTGTGCAGACAAATAGCTCTATTTGCAGTCCTTGAAGTATACAAGCTGTGTGGTTTGTTTTAGTCTGTAGCTTACTACTAAGAAGTGGAGGGATGGGGAGTGTGCTAGGAGTAGCCATTGTCAGAACTATGAAGTTTTCCTTTTTAAAAATGTCCAGGCATGTTTGAGGTGCTAATAAGTGTTGAGATGTCGTGCATATTATGTGAAAGAGCAAAGTAAGCATCTTCATGGATTCCCTTCTCTGTTGGTGTTGGACAATTTTAAGAATTAGCCCCCCAGATCTGGGACCCTATACCTACCCACTTTGCTTTGTCAGGGGCTCTTCTGGGGGTTGGTTTGATTTCTGTTAGTATTTTGGTGTTTCCACGTTAAAATTTAACATTTTAAATGGAATGTTTGTAGTAACCCCCTGTTTTGAGAACAGGATGAAAGGATGTGCCCTTAACACTTAATGGTTAGAGGGTGGAGATTAAGCTGGGAGTGAGCATGGTTGTGCTTCAGATTTTGTTCTCTGTGACTTTTGGGTCTCGTGGGTCATAGTGTTCAAAAAACCCTCTGTTACTGTTGGTTACCTGGATCTGCTTCTCCAAGGTGCAGGTGCTTGAAGACTCCAGCAGCAGAAATGGATATGCACTTTAAAATACAAACCTTAATATTATGTTTCTATCTCTGTGTTTGAAAACCCATCAAGTCTACTGGCACCCAATGTGTAAGGAAGTGTCCTCAGTCATGTGGGGAATATCTATGAAATCAGTGTATTAACTCTTTGAAGAAGCATTTCCTACCCCTCTGTGAGAGACAGAGCCTTGGAGGAAGCTGCCATGCTAACACTTTTGGGAGTCTTGAGTCTCAGGCCATTTTTTTCCCTATGGCTTGTTACAGTAAGTCTTTTGGAGCTGAGGGCTTGCAGTCACTTTCGCTGCTGCCGTGTGGGACAACAAAGGGAAGCAAGTCTCACCGTGCTCATGCCTTGTGAGGAAGTACCTTGCTAGATACAGGCAATTTGAGCTGTTTGTGGGAGAGGAGAAACCAACAGGCAGAGGCTGGAGGTGGAGGTAACGTAGCAGAGACAGCAGCAATACCTTTCCTTCTGCAAGGAGGCAGAACTTCATGAAAAAGTGTGGACATCTTGCTTCTGGATCCCCAGGCAGGGGCAGAAAGACCAGGATTAGGCATTACCTATGGGAGAGGAAGCCTCAGGGGAACAGCTCACATAAGGAGGATGGGGCTGAACTTTCCCCTGGGCTCTGCTTACCTGGCTGCTCAGGGAAGCTCGCAGCTTGGCTCCTGACCAAGTGGTTGCCCAGGGAGCTGGCTGTGCTGGCTGGCTGCCACGGGGCTGCTGCAGCTTGGGACAGAGTTCTCACTGGGCAAGCTGCTGCTACCGAGGAGCTTTTGTTTCCTGATAGGAAAATTAAAATCCCTGGGGAAAACATGCCGACTCTGCAAAAAGAGCTCTTTCTGGTGGAGAGTCTCTCCAACCAGGCGCGTTTCTGACTTGCACTTCCTCCTGCCCTGCAGGCAGAATGCTGTGGCCTGAGCTAAACGTCCAGGCTTAATAAATGGTGGGTTGTTTGCACTAAGGCACTCTGAGTACTGGATGAAAACTGTGCAGAAAAGTGCTATACAGAGCACTATAATTAAAAGCCTTGGGAAGAGACCACTGAATTTTAGCCCTTAAACTTCAGCGTGCAGGAGGGCAAAGTGTGTGTGTCTGGGGAGGGTGGAGACTGGCCTTTAAAAGAGGACACTTGTAGTGCTGGAAATAGATTAATGTGTTGAAAAGATTCTTTTTCATCCCTTTTCAGTGGGAGCTGGGGAGTCAGAGTTACAGAAGGTGCCAAATTGGCTCTTCTAGATGAACTTCTCTGTTTATCTCCAAGTTACATCAGTGTCAGTAGTTGTATAAGCTTTCTGACATGGTTTCCTGTGTCTATATTCCCTTCAGGCCAGGCTACAAACATTTAGGGGGAAAGCTGGTGCCTTTGGTACTTGGCAGGGAAGGCATGCATGTTTATGCATGTACATATTGAAACACTATGATAATTAATTTAACTTTGGTGTTAGCACTGGGAGGTGGTTACATTGTCACTGGGACTTGGACTGAGACCAATGTTGCCTTCCAGTACATCCACTACATTAGTGTCTAGAAGTCAGCTTGGTTTACTTTGCAAATTAAGTGTGCAAAATATGCAAACACTTGCTTTTCAGTTATCTGACCCATTTAGCTTCCCTGATATTAACAACAAGCAGGGTTGGTTTTTGTTTTGTTTGTTTGGGGTTTTTTTTGCAATGCAAGAAGATAATTTGCTTTAGCAAGCTTCTCAGGTACAGATAATACCAAGTGGGGAATTTGTGCTTTCCCAGAGTAGAGCTAAGCAGTGCTGGGGCTTGTCTTGAGAATGTTTTTGATGTGGAAGTACTGCTGGAAAGAAGTATCAAACTGTGTTTAGAATCCTGGCATATGAAATTGATAGTCCTGGGGTGGTAGACATTGTTGTGGAGGTGACATACTTACAGAAGTTTTCCTTGCGTTATGTTGGTTTAGTACTGGTGCGTGTGGATGAGTGCAAGCAGTTTTGTTCTCACACTGATGCTGAAGGTCTTTAACTGAGGTGTTTTCTTTTATTTCAGAAAGTGTCAGGGATGTTATTGGGAGGAAAATCAAAATTTCAGTCAAGAAGAAAGTAAAGCTGGAAATCAAGGGAGATAAAGTGGATAACAGAATATTGGTAAGTATGATAAACCACTCTGATTATCTGTGTGAAGGAAAAGCCTCTATCTGTTCAGGAGGCATTAATTCTCTGGAAGGATTCTTTGAACTTGATGTGTGGTATATGGTGTACATAAAACTTATTTTCCTACTTTGTCTTGATCTTGCACAGCAAGTTGATGTTCAGGCATTCACATGTACATGCATGTTTAGCACTGAGTTGCTCTTCAGAGTTAGGGCTTTGTGTTGTGGACTGATGTGGAGCATGCTATTATTAGAATCTGTTCTAAAATAATTTGCTGCCTTTGCTGGTTAGGTTTTCAGTTTGCAGCCATATGGATTTTAGTGGATAAGAAATTCAAAATTGTTTGTAGAATTGTGTATCTTTTGAGAATCTTCTGAAGCTGTTGCACAATTAATAGAATAGAATTAAGCAGGTTGGAAAAGACCTTTGAGATCATCAAGTCCAGCCCATCACCCAACACCGTCTAATCAACTAAATCATGGCACCAAGTGCCTCATCTAGTCTCTTCTTAAACACTTCCTGTGATGGTGACTCCACCACCTCGCTGGGCAGTCCATTCCAATGGCCAGTCACTCTGTGAAGAGCTTCTTCTTAACATCCAGCCTGAACCTCCCCTGGTGCAGCTTGAGACTGTGTCCTCTTTTTCTGGTGCTGGTTGCCTGGGAGAAGAGACCAAGCCCCACCTGGATACAACCTCCCTTCAGGTAGTTGTAGACAGCAATAAGGTCTCCTCTGAGCCACCTCTTCTCCAGGCTAAGAAACCCCAGCTCCCTCAGCCTCTCCTCATAGGGCTTGTGCCCTAAACCCCTCCCCAGCTTTGCTGCCCTTGTCTGGACACATTCCAGCAAGTCAACATCTTTCCTAAGTCCTCTTGTCTAGATCATCAGTAAAGATCTTGAACAGGATGGGGCCTAACGCTGATCCTTGGGGCACACCACTGGTGCCTGGCTGCCAGCTGGATGTGGCACCATTCACCACCACTCTCTGGGCTCAGCCCTCCAGCCAGTTCCTAACCCAGTGCAGAGTGCTGCTGTCCAAGCCATGGGCTGACAGCTTGGCCAAGATTTTGCTGTGGAGGACGGTGTCAAAGGCCTTGCTGAACTCCAGGTAGACTACATCCACAGCCTTCCCCACATCTACCAGGTGGTTACCTGATCATAGAAGGAGATCAGGTTGGAAAAGTAAAAATAGAACTATTGTGGTTTTTGAACTCAAATGTTTATTTGTACTTTGTGATATTCTTTATCAAGTCATACATCTGCATTTGAAAAATGAAAGTTGAATGCATGGAATCCTCCATTGTTGTTCCTAAAACTGTAGTGGAGGAAATGTGTGAAATTAATCTCACTTAAGTATGCTTTTCTGTTTTCTCCACAATAGTTTCTCTGGCCTGTGTTAATGAGCTGGTATGCTTGTATACTACCTTGAATACTTCTATAGGTGAAGAGAGATGGAACTTTTTTTCTTTATTCTTTTGATACCTCTCTATCAGGAGAACTAGAGTAACAAACATGAATAATTATGTGCACTTGCAGTCCCGAAAGCCAGTCACATCCTGGGCTGCATCAAAGGAAGTGTGGCCAGCAGGTCAAGAGAGGTGATTCTCCCCCTCTACTCAGCTCTGGTGAGACCCCACCTGGAGTACTGTGTCCAGTTCTGAAGCCCCTATTACAAGAGGGATATGGACGTGCTGGAACATGTCCAGAGAAGGGCCACAAGGATGATCAGAGGGCTGGAACACCTCTCCTATGAGGACAGACTGAAGGAGTTGGGGCTGTTCAGTCTGCAGAAGAGAAGGCTCTGAGGTGACCTAATTGTGGCCTTCCAGTATCTGAAGGGGGCCTCCAAGAAGGCTGGGGAAGGACTTCTCAGGATGTCAGGTAGTGATAGGACTAGGGGGAATGGAATGAAGCTGGAGGTGGGGAGATTCAGGCTGGACGTGGGGAGGAAGTTCTTCCCCATGAGAGTGGTGAAGCCCTGGAATGGGTTGTCCAGGGAGGTGGTCGAGGCCCTGTCCCTGGAGGTGTTTAAGACCAGTCTGGATGAGGCTCTGGCCAGGCTGATCTAGTGTGGGGTGTCCGTGCCCATGGCAGGGGGGTTGGAGCTAGATGATCCTTGTGGTCCCTTCCAACCCTGACTGATACTATGATACTAACTACAGTGCTGCTGTAATGTTTTTCAAGATATTTGAGATTTGGTGCTTTGTGTCAGTAAAATTGCTATTGCATATTTAAAAGTTGCATTGCCAAACCCATTGTTACAGATTTTTAGGCACATGCAGATGTACCTTAAAACCCACAACTTACTAATCAGTTTCGAACCACCTTTGTAAAGTACATGTTGATTATCTCTGGGGCAGTAAGACTGTAGATAATGGTCTACTTTTCAATGAGAGCAGCTACTTAAGGAATTTGAAATATTTTTCCCCCCAGTATCTACCCATGTTATATGTAGCTCCTGGAGTTACAGTGTCTGTACTGGAAATAGGTTGAGTATGAGAGTGTTGGTTGGATTGTGTCTATTTATTTGAAAGCCTAACGCTTCCACCGGAGTGGTAACACGTGATTGACACTTTGATATGCACAGAATCATTACTGTTATCAATAGTGAAATATATTGTGGAAATGCTGAAATTCTGATCTGATTTGTCTGTGAAGTTTCTCAGGGGTGTACTACTCAGCAGTAAAATACTGGAATGTGACAACTCAGATGTTTTTTCTCTCTTTAATCTTCTAAGCTCTCAGGTGTGGGACTTTGACCTTTTATGACTGAGGAGATGCTGAAAGGGAAAGAACCCATTCTAGGAGGTTCACAAGCTAGTGAGCACTTCCTGTGTTCCTGCATGTTGTCTTCAGTGAACAGGATAAACCTTTCAAGGGGATGAATCCCTGAAGGGCATGTTGTCTGGAAGAGGCATTTGTTCTTTGATGCAAAAATGCAGGGGATTTATATTGTGAAAAATAAGAAATAAAGAGTGTGTTGATGGTAGAGAAATTGACTGCTGCGCCTGGATTTTGTTTTCTTCATCCACAGAAGGAAACTGCCCTGTTCATACCTGTACAAATCACTAATGGCATTTTTTTACAGTGCTTGTCTAATTGCATATGTGTATCTTTCTGTGGGTTTTTTGTTAGTTTTGTTCTGGTTAGTTGGTTTGTTTGTTTGGTTTTTCTTCTCTGAACTGTTGAGCGTTGTCTGCTGTGGCAGAGGCCAATGGAGATTGTGGTTCCTTTTGAAGATGCACAGTTCTCTGAAATGCAGAGTGCTCTGATAAAAATGACAGTGGTGACATCTTAAGCTGGGTACCTCAAAATAGTGGACACTTCTTTGTCTTACTCTGTCTTCACAGTCTTACTTCTTACCTGTGAAGCAGAGAAGATATACCTCCTCAAAAGAGCAACTTACTTAGAAGCAAGTGAAGCTGTATTTACAACCAAAAACTACACTCTACAATGGAAAGCAATGGATATATACAAAATACAAACTAAAACTACCACACAAATAATTAACCTTGCTTCAGAAATATGCAGCTGCTTAATACTAAATGCCACAGGAAAGCTGCCAACAGAAGTAAGAATTTTTATACTCTAAGCTGGGACTTAACAGTATTCAGTAAATAATACATATGGCTGTGTTCTGACCAGGGTGGGTAAAACTGAACACTGAACTACTATGCCTTGGGTGAGCATGTCAAACTGGATGTTGAGTGGAATGTTGGCAGCAAAAGCAATTTAGTAATTAAAGCCTATAACCTTAAGTGTATGCACCAAAGGACTCAAACGTGATTTTCATGGGCAACCTTCATGCCAGTTCTCCTCCACTCCTGAGAGCTTGGTTTTGAAATGTTAATCTTCTGATCTTTAGTGCACAAGTGGCAATGAATTGTTTCAAGATTTTGAGTTAAATTTTACTAGTAGTTGGGTATTCACAAGAAAATTAGGTAGCACACCTTGGGTCCAGCACTTAATAGGGATAAAATACCAGTTGCTCTCAATTTAGCTAACCTCAAAGCCATGGTGGAATGTGCTCACGGTTTTAGAGGTTGATTGCAGAGGTTGTCACTGAATCCTGGCACCCAAATCTCTGCTTTAATTCAATGATCTCTCATCCTTCCTTTGTAGGAAAATCCAGCACAATCAGTACCACTTTAGGAGTGGGAAATTGTTTTAAAATGGCTGCACTTGGCAGATATCTATAAAAACACTTGACCTCTGGCCCTGCTGTTCATAGTGTATTTGAGGTGCAGAGTACTGGGAATATGGATATAACCATTTACTTAAGTCACTCTGCTATAGGAAACTCCTCTGATAATTAAGATGGAAATTGGAATCTGAGATGAAAGAAAAACCAGTGCAAAACCCCTGGTGTTGCTTGAAATAAGGTCCTGGTTTTAAACTTATGAAATTGGTGGATAAAATCTTTTCTTCTCCTAAGGTGCTTAAGGATCTCAGTTTTGATCAGGATAGGGCTGAGTGCCAGCGCTCTGGAGCAACATGAGGAGCTTTGGTCAAGGCTTCTCCCGGTTCTTTGGGTCACAGTCCTGTGCCATGTCTTGTGCAGGCATCCAGATTGTGGCAGAGCCCTTGGGCAGGCTGTCCTAGCTGGCTTCATGTGGCCTCAGCCAAAGATGGAGTTCTGCTCTAGGTAAAGGCCCCACTGTGTTTAGCTTCAGTATGGCTCTACAGTACAACTACAGCAGTAGTCTTACTGAGAAAATAGATAAGGATGACCCTGTTTTGTAATCGGCTGAGAATTGCTTTGGCTTTGTGAGACTGTCTTGGTTAAACTGCCTTTCTTATGAGGGGAAGGTTTAAGGCTGAGTGGCTGCTGTGTTCCTCACACTGCAACTTCTGACCTTCTCTCTAGTTTCAGCTTGAGCTGATAGGGGTATGTAGACGTCTCGGTTGTAATGATAGTAGAGTCGGCTTTGTGGGGAGGAGGGAAAGGTAGTCAGAAAAAGAGGAAGTTTACTCCTACTCCCTTCTGTGAGTACCATAGAGGTTGAGGCTGAATGTCCTGTCCATGAGAAAGATTTCAGTGTTTTGTCTTGGGTTGTTTTTCCTCTTTTTATCTTTCCCAGAGGCTTCAGCGATTGTCACATTACACTTACAGATAAACCCTGGTAGGAAACTGCACTTCTAAGTTTTAGTGTTTGTGGTGCCTTTTCCCTCCTCAAAATGGCCAAGGTATCTGTACAGCATTTTGCTGAATATTTCCCATTGCAGTTTCTTCTTATCTGATTTATTGTAATTAGTAGCAGTCACTGGGCTGTTGAATATCTAAGATAAAGGCAATATGTTAGCTATATCTGACAAACTCCTTCTGAAATAGTGAAGTTGGATAGTGAATGAAGCTGGAGGTGGGGAGATTCAGGCTAGATGTGAGGAGGAGGTTCTTCACCATGAGAGTGGTGAAACCCTGGAATGGGTTGTCCAGGGAGATGGTTGAGGCCCCATCCCTGGAGGTGTTTAAGACCAGGCTGGATGAGGCTCTGGCCAGGCTGATCTAGTGTGGGGTGTCCCTGCCCATGGCAGGGGGGTTGGAACTAGATGATCCTTGTGGTCCCTTCCAACCCTGACTGATACTATGATACTACTATGAAGTTTTCAAGATTCCTCTAAATTTTTCTTTCTTTACTAAGTAAAAGAGATTCTTTCTAGTCTTTGAGTTTTCTTTTGCATTCCAAAATGCTATTTTAGACCCTAAAGATGAGGAAATATTGGAAATGACTGTGCTGTTCGGTCAGTCTGGTTTGGGTTTTTTGGTTGGTTTTTTTTTTTCCACCTTGTTGTTGTATTTTGGGGTGGGTGACTTTTTGGTTTTGTGTTGTTTGTTTGTTGTTTTTGTGTGTGTGTGTGTGGTTTATCGTTGGTTTGTTGGGCTTTTTTTGCTTGCTTGTTTGCTTTTTAAAATACTTTCCTAACCTTAAGGCCATAGAATAATAGTGTAATGAGCTGTAGTGACCAACAGTGCTTTATTAGGAAATCCCATTGAGGAATCTCTGTCATGTTGCTGCCTCAGGTAATTGACATTCTCTGTGTCAAAATATGGTGGTGGTACTTGTGGAAGTGGGACAGTTGCTTTGGCAGGTGGCTCTCCCAAAAATGTACTCAATGCGCAACAGGGATTCAAGTGGAAGTGATTTGTATGTCCTTGTCACTTTCTTTGGGACATATGTTTCCATGGGCTTTTAAATCAAAATTTGTAGTTGACTCCTGTCAAACAGGTTTATATCTGTTCCACGCATATGATCTGAGATTTCACATTCTGCTTCTACAGACTCACTTATAAAGACTACAATTCTAATTTAAGAAATATATATTATTATTTGCTTTTAAAGAAGGAATTATGGCCATCTTGTGAACTGTCCCTATGGCTTCTGAGTAGTGCTTGACCAACCCAGCTGACTGTGCTGAAGCAGCTGAGAAAAGCTTGTATGAGATGTTGTGCCTGTTGAGAGCAGCCTCTGAGTAGAGGCAGTAATATTTTACACTGCCAAAACTATTTTGGGATTAAAAGCTCTGGCACTTGTTTTCCATTGCTCATCTTTGTCTTGATCCAACCATGATGTTTTGTTTGAACAGAGATGAATTTCTCCCTCTGTGTAGGTGCAAATGTCTTGCTTGTATTAAATCACTAAGGGCATGCAGCTCACAGGGTTGTCCAAGGTTAGTGTTACATAAAATGTGTGCTATCTTGCATAGTGTATCATGACAGCTGGTGTGTGATAATGATGTTAAATATGGACATTCTTCTAAAATAATGGTGTTTCCTCTTCCCTGCCCAGAACATCATTGACTATTATGACATACATCTCAAGTATGTTTATGAAGATGAAAGGAAGTAGGTGTTAGTGCATTCCTCATGTCAGGAAATCTAAATGAAGTGAGGTAGAGTAATCACGAAACACTTACATGTGAAAATGTATTTTAATACACTTACAAGGTGCCTCTTAGAAAACAGTTGAACTGTGGCCAATAAGACTGCTACAGAAAACTGAAATAATGAGAGTACTGCTGGAAAGAGAATCTATTAATACAGTCATGCAATATCATCCCAAAATAGGAAGTGTTTTAAAAAGGCCTAATTCATTTGCATGCAAGTTTTACTAAACTCTACCTTTGCATTGTACACTGATCTATAAGGTTACTTTTAATGAGTGGGAAGGTTTGCAGACTTACGTGTTCTGGTCCTGTGATAGCACATGCAGATGTTGAAATCCTCTTTGTTGAGATGTTTCCACCTCTGGGAAGGGAAATTAGCTGTCATAGGAATCACCCAGTCTGAGAGGAATGGTTCCTTTTTCTTTGGATTTGTGGGGCTGGAAATTACATTTTCCCCTTCAATTTCCACTCTGAATTCCTACTTGCAGTTTTTCTTTTCCTCTTCCCTTTACTCAAAGGATCAGTTGTGGACAGAACCTTGTCTTGTGTTTATATCGATGTTGACACACTTTTTAGCATAATAATAAACTCTGAGGCTCCTTTCCCTCAGGTTTGTCTGCAGTAAGGGTAAGATCTAATCTACTCACTTAATTAAATTGGCCTTTGACCAAAAGGAAACAGTCCTCATTCTCTGGCTACCCAGGCAAAATGTAGATTTTTGACAGTCCTGGAACTTCTGTGTCCTTTTGTGTGTATCTCTGCCCTGACACATGGTTGAAGCAAGATTTCTTGTGTATTCTCTGCATGCTTTGGAAGGATAGTGCAGCTATTACACCAGGAGAAATCAGGCTTGCTTGCTCTCCCTTTCTCTAGTTTTGGCCAACTTGCACAAGTAGGGAGAGGTAAGAAAAGGTAGCTCCTCTTTTGATTCCCTGCAAGTACCTGCCTTTGTTCTGCCTCATGTACTTTGCCTGTGCACACCCACCTGTGGGCATATATATCCTTATCTGTGTTCTGGAAAAGGAAATGTAAACATTATCTCTCTCTTACTGGCTTCTGGGTTTTTCTTCACAGCTGTCAGGAAAAAAAGGAGTGGTGGGAGGCAGGGATCCACTATGGCTGTGAATTGTTCACGGGATCTTCCTTCTGTCAATTTTTCATAACCCAATTAAAAAACACTTTGGTTTTTTTTTTAACTGTCACACTCTTTCTACTTCTTTTCCTGAATATACAATGTTCCAAAGTAGTTTGCTAATGTAGTTTTGGTTTCAGAGGGCTTGACTCCCTGCCACCATTATTTATTAAATGAAGCCTTGCTAAGCAAGGATTTGCATTGAAATCGGTTTATAAAAGGGGCAGAAGACTGGCTATTGCATATCATTTCCCAAAAGCTGGAAAGAAAAAATAGAAAATGAGTGTTAAGGTCAACTTCTTGTCTCAGTTCACTCTTCTCCAGTGATGGCTTTTTGTGTTTTTTATTTTTTTTTCCTAACAAAGAGAAGGCTTGGAAGGGAGCAGAATGTGTGTTATTTGGTAGACCAATATAAATGCAAAAACCTTCTCCTTTATTTTTTTTCCTCACTACTTGTTTTGTCTGCATGAAGATATTCATTCTAAGGAAAGGGCTGTCACACAGGGAATGTGGTTCACTTTGCTGTAAGTGGTGTGGAGGAGGACACAGTAAGCTTGAGAAAGGCCACAAGGGCTGCTAATTGAAAAGTTAATGCAGCATACTGTGAAAAATGCTTCTTGTTGCTCAGAGTCCCTCTTGTCAACCATCATTGTGGTGGAAAATGGGTGAATTTCACTGAATTGTCTGATTATCAAAATACTTACATTGGATCACCTACAATTCTGTATATTTTTTTTCTCATGGTGGTGGTAATTCAGTGCCATGTAAAGTAATTACAAGTTAGGATGTAAAATTATTCTTTAAAGATAATTGCTGCTAACTGTGCTTTGCACTGCTACCGGACTTCTCAAGATGATTTCTGCCTGTGTTCCTGGCTAATCTGTCCCTGTGTCCACAGCACCCACTCTGTGGCAACTCCAAGTGATATCTTTTTGCTAGTGCTAGCTTCCCTAATAAGATAATTTAAGATGACAAAGCTAATATGATATAAATTTAATTGTAAGAGCCAGAGTCTGATAACTCAACACTTCTGAAACAGACTTAACCAAATTAGTTGGCCTGCTTGATGAGGGGAAGAGCAGCCTCGGCTTGGGGAGTTGTGGTACTGGAGTAAGGTCCAAAGAGGTGTGGGATGTGATTTTTAACATTAGCAAACAGAAACAAGTTTCTGCTGATGGGTATAGAGTTCGGAGAAAAAGTCTCATTGCTGGTGGTGAGCCTGGCCCCATGGGGACCAGGGTAGCAGCTTCTGGGAAAGCAATCAGGAGGTGGGGTTTTAGCAAAACAGAAGGCTTCCCTCCTCAGCCAAAAGGTATTTGATCATTGCTGTATCACTATCACTCTTCAGGGGGCTTCGTAAATGAATCTGAGAACACCTGTCCCTTTGAATAAATGTAAATTAAAAGGGTCGGTATTTCCTGGGAGGCTAATGCAAAGGTACTTGCATGACAGAGCCTGTGAGCAAGCAAGGAGCAGGGCCTACTTGGATGTTGTGCAGCCTGTTCCCTTGAGTGACAAGTAGCATTTGTATCGCTGCATACTGTAGAAGGCCTGTGTGACAGCAGGGTGGGCTTCTGAGAATGCAAAAACAGAAGGGGAGAATATGGGCCTGCTGCCCCCTTGGCATTTCTGTCCTGCCTTGCTCTTTCAGGTGATGTTTATTTCTGTGCTTTTCAGACAGATGGATAATTAGATATAAATCCTCTCCCCTTCTGGCAGTTACAGTGGTGGTCAGCAGCATGCTGCATGTGAAGTGGGCAGTGGTGTCGTTGGGGGTGTCTGGAAACACTCTAATAGCCAGGGCCTAGGAGGCTGAGGTCATGTGAAGCAAGCCATTTCCATTTCTTGCTCTGGAGTGCTTGAAAGGTGCTTGCTGGAGTCATGTCTTTGTGGAATAAAATCTCCAGGCACATGTCTCTTTCTCTGAACACATTCTCAGTTTCCCAATTGAACAGCAATCCTCCACTTGTGCCTAAACCTGACAAAGCACTGCTTTTGTAGGGCATTGTGAATTACTGAGGATTTGAGCTAAGCTATAGATACTTACTTATTTTGGGTCCTGGTAGGAAAACAAGGAGGTGATGGAGCTGCTGCAAAGCCCTTTCCACTTGGGTTCTGATTAGCAGAAGTGAGTGGCTCTTGACCCTGATCTGAATTGGGAGATGGAGCACTGCTATTTGTTCAGAGGCAATCTTTGAATGAAAAGGCTTCTCCCTCTCTGCCTTCAAGACCATTAGCAGGATTGAAACTACTCACATAAAACTGTTGATAAAGGGGAAGCCAAGAATGAGACAATCTTACAGCTGTGTATGTGAGCTTCTGCTCCAGTGTAGCACTTGAGGAGCCTTAGGGGAGGAAGAGTGAAGGTAGGTCAGTACAGATGCTTGGATTTTTATTACAGCTGGCGTTAGCTGATCATCTTATCTTCTCATGTTTACAATGTTGCTAGTAAATATTTGAAGAAATGCTGTCTCTGCTAGGTGCTGATGTATTGATCAGTAATAATTTATGCCCTCTTATTCTTATCCCACATCTAAAATATATATTTAAAGTATACCATGAAAATGCATTTTAAGCATAACAAGCGTTTGACTCCACCACTCTTCTCATCTGCACTTTGTACGTGTCAGGAAAGCATGGTGTTTGGGCTTTGGGCTTTCAAGGTGCTGAAAAGCCTGCTTCTTTTTGAGGAAGGATATCGATTTGCACTGTGTCTATAACTGTTGCATATACTGAGTATATTTATGCTCTTTCTCTCCTACCTTGGTATCTCCCTCTTTGCTGTCTTTCCACTTCTGTGTTTCAGCAAGTTCCCAGAAACTTTCCTGTCTGTACATCATTAGTCAGGACTTGGGTTTGCTTTTCAGTCTCCCCCTCCTCACACTAGTATGCCCAATTTCCCAACAGTGTATTCCCTACTTTCTGTTTTCTTTCCTTACAGAGATAATAAAGCATCTTCCTAAGACCCCAGTATCCCCAGAAATGTGGGGATGATGGACAGAACACAATGCTGTGATGCTAGAAATATTGATGGCTGCCGTAAACTTGTTCTGTATTCGATTTTACCCTATTCTGCTAGCCAATTTCTCTCATTTCATCAAAATCTATTCTAGATCTATGTTATTTGTGTCAGGGAAGCAGCTTGGTTCATGCTGGGCATATGGAGCTATTAGTATAATCTGGCTTTAGGTTCTTTCCACCTTTCTCAAAGCAGCTTGCTTTGGTTAAAAAAGCAAACAAAAAAAACCCAGCAACAAACACCCAAACAAATGCTAGCAGCTCAGCAGAGTGCTGTGCAAATTCTGTTTGTCCTGAGGGCAATCAAGACAGTATGACCGACACAACTCACTTGCATTTGCTCTCTCCATCTCTCTAGGCAGGGGCTGAAAGAAGACAAAAAGTAAACCCAAAACAATGGCAATTTAGAAGCAGTTAGCTGGGAGAGCAGAATAAAAGATTGTAAAATGGCTTTAAAAGGCTTTCAACTGTGAATACAATGCTTGTTACAAGTTTTTATACTTTTCCCTTTGCTCTGGGAAGACATCTTCGAGGAGATTTGACTCTGCCAATGAATTTAAATGTATTTTACATAAACTGTGCTATTTTCCTCACAAATTATTTCAAAGCCACTTTTCTATCATTTACTTGCATAGCTAACACCATGTAGGCAAACTGCAGGGGAAGCTGAACGCTGACTCTCAGGCTTCTATGTAGTTATGCCACCTAAAGTTTGGAGAAAGCTGGATGTCTGGAGAAGAGCCTGTATGCAGTCTTTAGCCAAATGCCAACAAAAGTCATCAGGAGCAGCCTGGTAAAGCAGGGGTGTATGTTTTCATTCAGTTCTAAACAGTTGCTGGGTTTTTGCCTGCACTGAATACTATTAACGGTGCAGGTCTCAACTCCTAAAAGTTGCATATTCAAATTAGAAAGATTTTAGGTGGTTGTAGGATTAAAGCCAACACAGAAAACACACTGTGTTTTTGCTCTCATTGTTAAACTATGATCTTTGTCAGCTGGCAGAGATTATAATATAAACGTAGTAAGTGCTTATTGTGAGCTTTGGAAAGATATTTTCCCCTGTTAAATATTTTGACAACACGTAGCAAAGTTTACAAACCCTGAAGATGAGTTGGTTTGCTGTGGTATTTCCAGTGTAATGCTATCCTTTTAAAGTATTTCCTGTAACACTATGAGATGGATGTGCTGTTGTCTGTATGTGCGTGAAATTCTGTGAAATTGAAATCCTGCAGGTTTTTGCATGGTATTAATTCATCACAATGTAGCCTTAATGCAATCTTAGTAGCTCTTTGTTCAGCCTGAGTGGTTAAGTCCTCCCAAAAGACATTATTTATCTATTTTTTTTTCTCCCCCTCCCCCTGTTTATTTTTCTATTTTTATCTTTCATTGTTTATTTTAGAATGGTCCTTCTGTTGCTTACTCTCACCATAAAGGAAATATTGCAGGCAATTATTTGCAGTCAAGACTGGCATTAAGGACATAAATGCGTAATTGAAAGAAACACTGGATAAGGGCAATGAGCCTTTGTGGCCAAGAGAGCCAATGGTATCCTGGGGTGCTTTAAGACAAGTGTGTACAGCAGGTTGAAGGAGATTCCCTTGCCCCTCTTCTCTGCCCTAGGGAGGCCTCATCTGGACTATTGTGTCCAGGACTCTCCAGTTCAAGAGAGCCAGGGATCTACTGGAGAGGACAGCAGAGGGCTATGAGAATGATTAAGGTACTGGAACATCTGTCTTATGAAGAAAGGCTGAGAGACTTAGGCTTGTTTAGCCTGGAGAAGAGAAGGCTGAGAGGGGTTATGATCAGTGTTTACAAATACCTTAATGGTGGGTGTCAAATACCTTAATGGTGGGTGTCAAATACCTTATGGGCAGGTGTCAAGAAGGAGGGACCAGTCTCTTTATACTGGTGCCCAGTGATAGGATGAGGGACTATGGACACAAACTGGAACACAGGGAGTTCCACCTCAAGATGAGGAGAAGTTTCTTTACTGTCAGGGTGATGGAGCAGTAGAACAAGCTGATGCCCAGAGAGGCTGTGGAGTCTCCTCTGGAGACTTTCAAAACATGCCTGGACATGTTCCTATGTGTCCTACCCTAGGTGAACATGCTTTGGGTTTCCAGAGGTCCCTCCCAACCATTCCCTACCATTATATGCTTCTGTGATTGGCAAGTCAGCTTCTCAGCCTTCCCTTTTATCTCTGCAGCTACTCCCAACCTTCCTCTGCTCTCTGGGACATCTTGCATTGTGATAGTGGTATCTCCTCAGCCGGGAGCAGCATCCAGCTTGCTTGGAAGGGGTCAGTGAATGGTGCATGACACAGTGCTGGGGACATTATTTACTCTGCCTTGCCAGGCGCTGCCTGCTGGGGAGACAGAGCTGCTCTCAGCCTCAGAGGGACTGCAGTGTAGTGTTACGGTAACATCATTTCTCCTCACACAAGGATCATGCTGTAGTGTGGGATAGGCTGCAAAGAAAACTTTGCTGTGGAGTAGCCCAGCTGTAGGAAGTTCACAGCATGGCTGTTCATTGTGTAACTTTGTGTGCTTGAGTACCAGGGAGCTGGATGAGCTTGGGCTGCATTGGGGGGGAGAATTGTCTCTGCTTGCACAATTCCTTC
Source organism: Melanerpes formicivorus (assembly GCF_026170545.1). Classification (NCBI taxonomy): domain Eukaryota; kingdom Metazoa; phylum Chordata; class Aves; order Piciformes; family Picidae; genus Melanerpes; species Melanerpes formicivorus. The sequence continues at coordinate 7,324,803 of NW_027142367.1, read as the reverse complement.
TGTAATGCTAGACTCTTTCTCTTGCCAGATGCATGAATCTGCATGGTGTTGCTTGACTTCAGAACATGGTGTGAGGAAAAGATTCACTAGCTGTACTGCTTCATTCAGTGAACCCACCAATGAATGAGAGTAAGGGAATTGTATTGAAGGGACTGCTTGCTGTCACCAGCTGTGTCACTGTATGCGTTCTGTGAGGGGCCAGGCTCATAAATGTTTTCCTAAGTCATCTTCACCTGCTAAGTCTTTAGTTTTATTGAAAATACTTTAAAAAACCCCTCAGCTTGTGTAAATGGGGACACATGGCCTGACAGAACTGGCAAAAAGGAGTAACTTTCTCCACCTCTCTGTGTCACTGTTTCTGAAGTGGTAATAGCAGCTTTTCCTGGAACATCAAGAGGAAGAACTGGCAGAGACATGAGACTCTCAGTTCAAAGCCTGGCAGGAATTAAGCAAGCTGCCTTGGTTCTTTTTGTGTTCTCTTGAAATATCTTTTCAATTGACCAGGCAAAGGGTTTTAGTAAAGTAAATTATGGCACCAAACGACCCATCCAGTCTCCTCTTAAACACCTCCAGTGATGGTGACTCCACCACCTCCCTGGGCAGCCCATTCCAATGGCCAATCACTCTTTCTGTGCAGAGCTTCTTCCTAACATCCAGCCTAAACCTCCCCTGGTGCAGCTTGAGACTGTGTCTTCTTGTTCTGTCACAGGTTGCTGGGGGAGACGAGACCCCCACCTGTCTACAACCTCCCTTCAGGTAGTTGTAGACAGCAATAAGGTCTCCCCTGAGCCTCCTCTTCTCCAGGCTAAGCAACCCTAGCTCCCTGAGCCTCTCCTCACAGGGCTTGTGCTCCAAACCCCTCAACAGCTTTGTTGCCCTTCTATGGACACATTCCAGCAACTTAACATCTTTCCTAAAGTGAGGGGCCCAGAACTTGACACAGGACTCAAGGTGTGGCCTAACTAGTACTTGGTCTATTCTATTCTATTCTGTTCTATTCTATTCTATTCTAGCTATTTAGGTAAAAGGTGTTATCTTCATACACTTATTTTTTTACTTATGTCATTGCAGCTACCTTTGAAAGGAAGGTTGTTGTAGTATCAGGAATTACAGAGGTTTTGTTTCTGTAGGAGTACCTTTGGCTTAAGTGCAGCCAATCGACAGAGCATTTCAGAAGTGTTTTAAAATCAACCAGAGACTTCCTACAGTACATGGATGTCGCTCCCATCTCCCTGAAAACTCTTTCAAGCTATGCATTAGCCTAAAAGTCCAGTTCCCTGAATTAAGATTAAATGTAGTAAAATATGTTAAGAAAATGCTTAAACATGTGGGATCCAAATGCGTCTTTTGGAAGCCATCTGAGTTGTTTGGCACGGTGTGGTTCTTACCGCCTGATATCTTGAAGGACACTGAGTAAGTCAGTTAGTTGATGTTTTGTCCATGTCTGCTCCTTTGGGGAGCAGAGATGTTTTCATAATTGACCTTTAGGTAATCTGATGGCATTGTCTAAGAGAACAAATGAAAAATAGGTGGTCAGATAGAATTTATCTTGTCACGTCATTTAAAGTTGGGTGGTGAAAATCCATTTAACACCGATCTGTTCCGTTTGTAGGCTTTGTGAATACCCCATCTGTTCAGTTACCTTAAACTGTGTCTGCTGAAGATGTAACCAAAACCTAATTTTGGTTTCATAGCTGCAGTCTCTTGTGGTCCAAGGATAGAGCACTCCCAAGTGGCATTTGGATCACATACTTGCAGGGCAAAGAGTGGAGTGGATTGCCCTGGCCAGAGTTTCTTGCTCAGCCTGAAGGGTAGTGAATCTGTTGGTACATGGTGGAGCCAAGCCTTTTGGATGAGGCATTAGGTTAATGCTTAGAGCACTATGGATGCACCGACACGAGGAAATGTAGTTAGCTGGGTTACAGTAACTTCCAGCATGGAAAATCTGTCTGGGCTGGTTCCAGCATTACAGGGAGGTAAAAATTTCGTAGTGGTTTGCAGTTATCACCATACTGTCATGTGGTAAGGTTGCTTTCAGGCATCTGTAATGGCAGTATTGATGTTTTTCCGTCCCTGTGGGCAGAATTCATCTGTAAAATGAGTGCTGAGCTTTTAAGTGTGTTTAATAATCCCCCTCCTGAGAATGTATACCAATACATACAATGTTGCACAAATTGATGCTTTAGGTAGGTCTGTGACTCAGAGCCAGTTTCTTATATATTGCCTAGTATCTTATACATAGATTATATGTATTTTGAAGATTATTATATTCTACTCTTATTTTAAGGTCAGTGGAGCAACTGAAATGAGAGGCAATAAAATAAAATCTTCTGAGCCCAGCATGCTGCCTTTTGCATCAAGATGGTGTTCAGTTGCTAAATGTGTTTTTGCCCAGACATGGTGCGCGTCTGCGGATTCTGCAGTGCCCATTTGTTTCAGCCTGAGCATCCTCCTCTGTCGACACTTGCTGTGAAATACCATAGCCTGCTTCACCTTCTGTGCTGCTGAGTTCTTGTAGCTTTATCTGCTGTGTTTATTCATTATTAAATGGATGCTTTCTGCTTGACAAGTGCTATAAAATCCTTTTCACTGTGGCTGAACCCAAGAACCTCTCACTGAGCGTCTAGAAGGGTTATAAATTTATTTTTTTAAATGCAAATAATGTGCATCTCTACACTGAAGTGCTCTTCAGATCAGACTACTTAAGCTGGCAGATTCCCTCTGTCCTGTTCTTTTAGCTGTGTGGTCAGGTAAAAGTGAATAGAGTAGAATAGAATAGGAGTAGAGTAGAATAGAATAGGAGTAGAGTAGAATAGAGTAGACTAGACTAGAATAGAATAGAATAGACCAGGTTGGAAGAGACCGTCAAGATCATCACATCCAACCTATTATCCAACCCACCTAACCAACTAAACCATGCAACCAAAATTCTGGATTTTTCCTGATTTCTACTGAAAACAGAAACAAGAATATCTCAACATGTTTCAGAGTGTTTCCAGAGGTCTGATAGTGTATTTAATCTGCATAAATGAAGATTCCTACTCTGTAGTATGTGTGTTGCTGTATGTACTCCTGTATTAACATAGCAGTCCCCATTAAGAACACACACAGAGGATAAAACTGAAAGATACACTTCTGTGATAGGAGCTACAAAGGTTCCAGCTTTCTAAAGATTTAGAGTAACTCAGTGTAGGCAGCCAGTGGTAAAGCTTTTTGATTTAAGTTTTACGATCACCTGAGAGCAACAAAAAAATTCAGGGCTTTGGGTTTCCTTCCCAAGCTCTGTCTCCTGTAAGCACTGACTTATCTTTCCTTTCTTACTAAGCATGTTCTAACTTGTTTTTATGACATTATATTTATCCTTTCTTAGATGAGAATCCCGGTATTTGGGGGCTATAAACATTCCTGATAGTGACCCAGGACACCAGCTTTTCCTCTAAAGGAAAAAGAACATAGTTAATCACCAGATCTTGGTTTGATAAGAAGTTACCTTTCCCAATACAGGCCATTGTGGTTCTGATTATTCTCTAATTCTTAGCCATGGTAGGCTTTAGCTCGGTCTTCACCTGTGTGCATTTATTAATTTGCTTTGAAAATAAGCAATTTGCCACCGTTTGGTTCTTTTTCTGCAAGATTCACCTCTTGGGTCAAGAGAAATAGCCTCAGGAACTCTCATGCAATTGGATGTGACACCAGCAGCGACCTGGGACAGCAATTTTGCTGTCAAGATAGCTAACAGTGGAAGAGCTGACTCTTCCCTTAGAAATGAAAGAAAGAAGCAGATGGGAGGCTGTGTATTAAAAAAAAAAAGGCCAGGGAGAGTGTGATCAAGGCCAGAGGAATTACTCAGACTGAGTAAGCCTCCCTTTTGCCTTTTGCTTTCTGTACTTGACAGGCTGCAGCTGTGAACCTTGTCCTCTTCCACACAGCAGAAGCCCTGGAAGGAAAGGCATATTTTTTTTAATATATTTGTTTTTTTCAGACTAGGGCTCAGCTATGTTTCTCTACTTGGGTGAACAGAAGCTGAAAAGAAAGTGATGAAGCTCATGTGGCTTTGGGGTAGTACATGATCAGTCTACATGCTACACGTTTTTATGCATGTTCTTAGTAAAGAGGTCCAAGGAATTGAACCTTCCCATGCCTCAGGCTTGTGGGTTTTATCCTGTCTAAACTGTGGTCATCTTAGCTGTTCCGAAGCTTCATGCTGGCCAGGGAGCAGTTGTATGTCTGTACCAAGTCCCGTAGTTGGTGAAATAGCTGTAGTGTAGACCACAAGAATGGCAGATGGTGTGCATGTCTCCTCAAAACTCTGTAAACCAAGCTGGGCACCAGAAACCAGCTTCTTGTGACTGGTAGGCTCTTGATCACCCACCAGGTGTTGGAATGGTAGGGTAACTCCTTCTGGATTGCAGTATCTTCTCAGAGATGCTGGATTCCCAGATATAGGTGTAGTGGAGGGCCCTGACCCTTGGCAGATGTGTTGCACTGGCGTAGCACTCTTTGTGCTAAGAAATGCAGTTTCAATGCCACAGATGCAATCATCAGGTGCAAGCTCTTCCTTTTCAGACGCACTGGATCTGCTGAAATACTTCTGAGGCATAGGATCAAACTTTCTGTTTTGTTTCAGTATTGCAAGTGCATGGAGGTAGTGGGAGAACTAACTGGAATCAAGTATCTCATCTGCAATGGATAAATAATTGAATAAATTTGTATCCTTACCTCCCTCTCCCGGTTATGTGTTTACAAAAATGCCATGGTGTTTGTTTTATAGGCACCATTATAACACCATTCCTGAGAAATCTCAGGCAGATGTGTGGAACTCACTGTTCAGAGGCTTGAGTCTGGCTTATTGAGTATTAGTTTGAACGTTTTTTCCACACCCAAACTTGCAGATACTGGAAGCATTTCTGGTGTCAATACTCAAGTGTGTCTCTTGTGAAGACTACAGAGTCCCACTATCGTTTCTGTGGAGGCTTTTCTGGTAAACTTTGTTTCTCAAACATCATGGAAGGAGGGAGTGCTTGTGTGAGATCACTAGCCTATGGCTGTTGGTGCTTGCTGAAAGTGGTGTGCTGTTCTTGGCTTAGCCTTGCTCTCTAAAAACACTGCTTTACTGCTTTGCTTCTGCTCTTACTGCCTTTTATTGTTTTATGGGGAATGATTGTGAGCAAATCTAAACTTGAAAGTAGTTTGCTGGGGTTTTTGTTGTTGTTGTTTTGATTTTTTTTCCCTGTTGCTTCTAATTTCTGACCACATAATGTTATATCAGATACAGGAGGGTAGCATTAACTCTGAGTCACACTGAATTTTAGCTGTTGTGTTTATGGGTGAAGAGTTAGAGATTTGGGACCTGTCATGGAAACATTTGCAGTGGCAGTTTCTAGTAACACAAAGCCAGAAGGAAAATGTGTAACCTTGTGTCATATTGACAGTGGTATCTGCTGTCACACTGATTTATTTGGATTTAATGGTAGTAAAGATGCTTAAGCATAAGCTTTAAGCAGTATATTGATAACTGCTGGAATAAATGTGATTATTAAATAGCATTAAATACTTGGGTGCAAATGTATAAAAACATCTAGCCAGCAGCATCCAATAATCAAGTGGGGATGTCAGTTTACTGCAGCCATCTAATAAATCGTCTCACACCCATTCAAGCTGAGCATGTAGCTTGGGTCTTCTCCCATATCCCCAAACCAAGATAAATTAAATCAATTAATTCCCTTCCCCCCCATCCGATTAAAGAAGTGATGGTTTAATGACAGGAGGGTACAGTCTGTAATCCTGGAGTCATAAATTGTATCAGAAGCTTTCAGCAGCTGTCTGGTTTTGTAAGGCAAGCTCTTTTGGAAAAGCTCCACTTTGCAGCTGGGAAAACACATATTAAGAAAAAATGTGGCTTGACTTGGGCTTGACTCACCAACTTTTACAAAATATTTTTCATCCAGCATTATCTCTGTGCTTTGGTGTTGTTTCATGTAGTTTGGTGCTTTCCAGTTTGTGCTTCCCCCTTGAAGGCCATGTGATAAGCTCTCCTGGACACATCCCTCTTTGCAGTTTGGAGTGTCCTTGAACTGTGTGATGAGCTGTGATATCCTGGGTAGCTTGTGCCAGACATGGCCACCAACTTAGACAAATACATAACAATCTATAATTCAGTAGTTTTCCATCTTACATTAATCACAGAATTCTCAGGGTTGGAAGGTACCTCAAGGATCATCCAGTTCCAACTCCCCTGCCATGGGCAGGGACATCTCACACTAGACTAGGTTACTCAGAGCCACATCTGGCCTGGCCTTAAAAACTTCCAGGGATGGGGTGTCCACCACCTCTCTGAGCAACCTGTTCCGGTGTCTCACCATGCTCCTGGTGAAGAGCTTCTTCCTAACATCCAAGCTGACTCTAGTTCTGCTCCATTCTCCCTAGTACTATCATCACCTGACACCCTAAAAAGTCCCTCACCAGCTTTCTTGTAGGCCTCCTTCAGATATTGGAAGGCCATAATAAGGTCTCCTCAGAGCCTTCTGTTCTCCAGACTGAATAACCCCAACTCTCTGTCTGTCTCCATAATGTAGGCTATTTGTCTGCTTTGAAAATGTTTCTTTAAAAATGAGATCTGTATACTATGCTTGGATATTATAAAAAACTAAGTATATTGCAGCATATTTGTTATTGACAAGAAAACCAACCATAAGGGAATTGTCCCAGTGTCCCTGACTCTAGGGAGTATCACCTGTAACTGAGATGTGAGGCTCTACCATGAAGTGAAACTCTTTGCAAGCAGATTTACTGTTAGCAAGCAGGGAAATCCCCCATACTGCAAGGCAGCACAAGCATTTAGTGGATTTTAATAAATACACAGTATGCAAGGACAAGGAAAACTATTTATGGTGTTGCAGATCTGCTAAATTTTCAAATGACCTAGAAAATACTCAAGTGCAGCTGTTGTAAATTAGTGTGAAAGGATGCTTCTTGGGAAGAATGTGAGTCTGGTGGGGACCAGAACAAGAGGACACAGTCTCAAGCTGCACCAGGGGAAGTTTAGCCTCGAGGTGAGGAGAAAGTTCTTCACTGAGAAAGTCATTCGTGATTGGAATGTGTTGCCCAGGGAGGTGGTGGAGTCACCGTCCCTGGAGGTGTTCAAGAGGGGATTGGATGTGGCACTTGGTGCCATGGTTTAGTAGTCATGAGGTCTGTGGTGACAGGTAGGACTTGATGATCTTTGAGGTCTCTTCCAACCTTGGTGATACTGTGATACTGTGACTGGGCTAGAACATTGCAAGGAAAAGTCTCAAAGATGATGACCAGTAACCTTAGCATCTGGTTTGACTGAGCTGGAAAGATCTACAAATTTGACTCAGACTTTCGGAAGGTGTGTTAGGATTTGGGAACCATCCTGTAATTATGACTGATCAAACAGGGAAAGGGATATCATTGCTAATCAAGTAGCCTGAAAGCAACTTTTAAAGAAGAGCTATTGTTCTTTCACAAATAAGTAGTGGATATGAGCTACCAAAATATCTGGAGAAACTGGATGTTTTCTAAAGTCTTAGGCCCTGCTTGGTTTTGGGTTTGATTCCTGAAGTGCAAGAGGTCTTGGCTACAGACTGCCAACTTAATTTGTATGATTCAGTAGACTGAGAAGACACTATTTGCATGGCCTTTGCCATGGAGCGAGAATGGAGAAGGGTCATGTTGAGTGTTCTTCAAGTGTTTAATTTCTTAGCACTTCTCAGTTGTCTGTATGTGTACTGAATAAACAGACTGACTTTGAATTTTCATTGTCTTTTAAGAAAAGATTGTTTAGTTTAGGACTAGTTGAATGCTGGACAGGATTAAAGTTAGTCTGTAAATTCTTCCCTTACGCAGCAGAATATGTAGTCTAATTCTTTCTCTAGAAGTTAACTAGTTTACATTGAAAATGTCATTAGTGTTCAAAAATGTATTTGGGAATTAGTTTGCTACTAACTGAGAAGTCACATGCTGTCAAAATTCTCCTGCTGAGCTACATGAGTGATTAAACTGAATTCCCTGGGATCTGTGGCAGTTTTATCTTTCCAGTGAAGAAGGAGCTTCACTTGTCTTGTTTCTCTCTGTAGAGAAGTCCATTGATCCCTTGAAAACTTGATACAACAGTTGTGTTTCTTTCTGTGAAGAAGTATTTCCATTCTGCTTTTCATTTTCTGAATGCTCTATCACTTCAAGCAAGGTATTTCACTCAGGTTTATAATTCATAGGAAGCTTTATCAAGGGAAAGATGCTTGCAGAACTGGTGATGTTGTAGATAGTTGTATGACTGTGAGGGAGCATGAAAGCCACGCTTGGCTGTCGTGGCTTTTCTCTTACTTGTGTTAAAAAGATGCCAATTTCTTCGTAATCCTCCTGCCCCTAATGAGAGAGCAGGGGAGTAGCAACAACCTATGGAAGTTCTGAAAGAATAAACCCACAGCAGTAAATTTAAATACTCTCCCTTACCCTGAATTTTCCTTTTGTTATGTTTTATGCTAGCCATAGGTCAAACACCAAAGAGTGGTGGGTTTTCACGTTTCATTGAGAGCTAGAGGAGAGCAGAGGAAAAGGCTGTCCAGCTAGAAAGTGCAACTGTTTGAGTGTTGTCTGCTGTGTTTTCCTGAGTGAGCTGCTGTGATGAGTGGAGTGACAGGCAGCTAGTAAGGTGAGCAGACTTGGGCTGCTGCAGGGCAGTTTTACCTGTTGGTGTAGACTGAAACCAGGTATGAAATCAGTGTGGTGGAATGGCTCCTAGAGCTGTAGCTAGCGGCCTCCATGGCACCGAGAAGGAAAAAGCAGATGGAAATGATCAAATGCATTTTCTCCCTCCCCTTCCCTGTCTCTTGGATCTTTTATTTCAGTCAGTAATGGAAATCTGTGCTCAGAGTTTTGAATGAACAGCTTACACTGTGCTAGTGTTAAGTACTTAATGAGCCTCATTTCTCAAAAGATCTTGCAGTCTGCCTCAGTTAACCCAGCTGCTTTTTTTAGGAGTACTTGTTTTGGCAGAGGCTTTTCTATCTGTGTGAAGAATGCACAAATAAACCATTGTGCAAATTGCAAATAAAAATGAGGTTGTAGGCAATGGGAGGTTTTTAAACTTGGAGATCAGAGGCTGTAAAGCCAAGTAAAACAATTGCTCAAGCACTGTTTGGTAGATCTCTGTCTCAACAAGACCTGTGTGTGCATGTTGCCTGCTGAAGTGAATAGAAACCTGAGTCCATGTGGGAGGAGTCCTGTGGTGCTTGTCAGGATCAGGCTGCTGCAAAGGGATGTGGAAGTAACCCGGAATGACCAGAATTAGTATTATAGTATCAGTCAGGGTTGGAAGGGACCTCAAGGATCATCTAGTTCCAACCCCCCTGCCATGGGCACGGACACCCCACACTAGATCAGGCTGGCCAGAGCCTTGTCCAGCCTGGCCTTAAACACCTCCAGGGACAGGGCCTCAACCACCTCCCTGGACAACCCATTCCAGGGCTTCACCACTCTCATGGTAAAGAACTTCCTCTTCACGTCCAGCCTGAATCTCCCCACCTCCAGCTTCATTCCATTCCCGCTAGTCCTATCACTCCCTGACATCCTGAGAAGTCCCTCCCCAGCCTTCCTGTAGGCCCCCTTCAGATACTGGAAGGCCACAATTAGGTCACCTCAGAGCCTTCTCTTCTGCAGACTGAACAGCCCCAACTCCTTCAGTCTGTCCTCACAGGAGAGGTGCTCCAGCCCTCTGATCATCCTTGTGGCCCTTCTCTGGACACGTTCCAGCACGTCCACATCCCTCTTGTAATAGGGGCTCCAGAACTGGACACAGTACTCCAGGTGGGGTCTCACCAGGGCTGAGTAGAGGGGGAGGATCACCTCCCTCGACCTGCTGGCCACACTTCTCCTGATGCAGCCCAGGATCTGATTGGCTTTGCAGGCTGCAAGTGCACATTGAGAGCTCATGTTGAGCTTTTTGTCCACCAGCACCCCCAAGTCTCTCTCCTCAGGGCTGCTTTCCAGCCAGTCCCTGCCCAGCCTGTATTTGTGCCTGGGAGTGCCTCGACCCAGATGCAGGACCCTGCACTTGGTCTTGTTGAACCTCATGAGGTTGGCTTGTGCCCACCTCTCCAGCCTGTCAAGGTCCCTCTGGATGGCCTCCCTTCCCTCCAACGTGTGTGCTGCACCACACAGCTTGGTGCCATCAGCAAACCTGCTGAGGGTGCACTCAGTGCTACTGTCCATGTCACCGGCAAAGGTTCTTGCAGTCTGGTAAAACTCTGCAGAACACATGCAATGGCAATGGTCAGGATTGTTGTGGTTAAAATGAATGAAACTAGCAACTCGAAAAGTGTGTGCTTGAAGGAGTGTATGAAAAATACGGAAATCTGGAGCTCATCTGCAGCTGCAGAGTTGTTTCAATTCACAGACATCAGCAGTTAGCCATAAGAGTGGCTGTGCTGAAGTTTATCCCTATACAAAACTCAGATTTCTGCACTGATTAGGTTAGCTCTAGGCAGAAGTGGTTTGGTCTGATGTAAATGTTATTTGGGACGGAAAGAGAGAAAAGCTGTTGCCTGGGTAATTGCATCACATCAGCAATTCCAGTGATAGCTTGGTGTTGGCTAAAATTCCAATTCTATATGAGTTTTTAAAGAAGGACCTGTGTTTTTCTTCATTCTTTTGTTATAGGGGTTTCAAACAGCTGTCTCCTGTATGTAGTGCTTTATATATCTATCATCTTTTAGAGGTATCTGGAATATGGAAGCAGGCATAACTACCCTGGTTAAAAATGTCAGCTGTGGGTTACACAAACAATTGGCTGAATTGCTGGAGTTCAGATGTCTGGCATATTTGCTACAGCTGGTGTTTGCCTGTGTGCCTGCTCTCTGAGAAGCCTTGGGTAACCTACCTACAGTGGTCATACTGCCATGCCACTGAGATGTGCTGCTGAGGAATGTGCTCTGCATCCTTGTGATGTTTCAACCTTATGTTTCCATCATACTTTTGAGACCACAGCTCAATTCTTTGCTAGTCATCCAGGTAAGAGAACATGCTGCACATTTAACCCATTCAGTGCAATGGGTTTGTCATTGAATAACAGCTCTGAAACAGGTGGGGTGAATTGCCCTCTGTGTGTGGAGAGCTGACAAAGGGGGCACCCAGACTTCAGCTTAGGCTAAATGCCTCTTTCTGATGTCTCAAGTTATACAAGATGTTTTGGTTTTTTTTTTTCCTTGCTTCTCTGTGCTCTGCTTTCATGTTTGTGAAATGGAAGGCTGGCTTGGTGCTGCTTCACAAAATAACCATCTTTTTGCCTTGAATGGAGTATCCTGTTTGTGTGTAGGGTGTCTTTCATGTGGCAGGTTTCCATGAACACATGGTGCTTCATTGTGCTGTTGATCTTTCCATTTGTCTTGCTGTGACATGCTATAATTGTGACTTCTTGTCTTCTACTGAAGCCTGTAATGGTGTGTGGGGATGCCTGCTCTGGGCTGTAGCAGTGCATTTAGTGGAGTCTGCTAGACACCCTTACTGCCCGCTTATGGTCTTTGAAGTGTGGCCAGCGCTGCTTTTCTTTCTCCATTGCTTTGAGGCAAACAGGACTGGAACATGTTGGTCACACAGAAATTAAACATGTTTACAAATGTAGTATAGTACTAGAGTATTACTGTACAGAGTCCAGCATCAAAGTAATGATGTGTCACATACCGATTGTGAGGAAAAGAAGCTGTTGGGAATTATGTTGAGAGATCCTGCAGAGCCACCCTGAACAATTGTGGGTTTGATCAAGAACAGTTTTCTGGGTTTGCAGCTGAGAAGGCTCTCCTTCACCATCTGATTGGAGACCTTTGATATTATCCTTCTCCTGCTATATGTGGGAAATGCAGCAAGTGCTTTGACAGTGCTGTTTCTCAGGCCAGAATGGGTACCTCTTCTGCAGTCCAGGAATAGCTAGTGTCCCACCAGGTGCTGAAGAATGGAGACAAGCACCTCTTATCAGGTTTTTCCTGTTGCCTTTGTACTAACCATGATACTAGAAGTTTTCCCTTCACTTCTGAGAACATATTTTACCAAAAAGACAAAAATCAGAATTACTTTAAGTAAAACCAAATAATTTAGAAGAACTGAGGCAAATGCTCTTGAATTGAAGATTTACAGAATCATAGAATCATAGAATTGGTAGGGTTGAAAGAGACCTCGAGGATCATCTAGTTCCAACCCCTCTGTCACCAAAACCCAATCTAACTAGATAGCAAGAGTCTTGAGGGATAATGTCACAGGAGCAGTGAAGTCAGTTCAGGGAACAATGTAAGTTTTGTTTTCCTCTCCTCATGCAAGCATTTCTCTCTCTACATGCTGGTAACAGGCTTCTCAAAATGCAGCCTCTGAACTGGTGACTTGCATCACTCTGGTTTAATATTATCTTGGCAGTCTTTGAAAGTCCAGCTGCAAGTCTATTATATTAACCACGGGATCCTGTTTTGTATTCAGAGAATGTTTGCTTAAATGCAATATCCTGAGAAGGATAATAATCAATTGTAAATATAATATGGCCACTGAATGCCTTATTTCATGGAGCTCCTGATCTTTCTTCCTTCCCCAAGAACTCTTAATTATTTTTCTGGGCCTTTCATGCAGTTATTCTCTGTAAACATGTGAATTTATTTGTCTTTCTTCCCTCATTTCCTCCTGCTGTTTGTTGCACTGTAATGTCCAGTCTTAAATGTTGAAAGCTTTGTCTGTATTGAAACAGGATAGCAGATTCCCCATTCTAAAAGGATTTGTAGGTGCTGCTTGAGTGGAGATAGTAATGAAATGTGAAGTGTTTGTTGTGATACTGTCGAGGGTTGAGGGGAAGGCCAGGCCTTCTCCCCCCACCCTGTAAAGTGAAGGGAAGAAAATTGAAAGGAAAAAAGAAACACAGCCAGATTAGCAAATGAATGTGCTATACTTACAAGCGGGGCTGCAGGATATATATATATATGTACACAATTTACAATATATACAGAAATGTACAACAAAGTAACACAGGAATGAGATTCCCCTCCTTCGCCAGGAGGAAGGGATTTCCCCCCTGTACCCCCTTCTCTCCCCCTTTTCCCCAGAGAGGGTTAGAAAGAGAGAAAAAGGAATAATTTGTTAATTAAAAGCAGAATATGGTTAGAGCAAATGTGTTAGCAGAGGCCTTATCTTTTTCAAGGTCAGTCTGACCGAAAGCCCAGAAGCTGTGAGCTGCAGAAGGAAAAAAAAGTGCAAGACTGAGTGAGACCAGTCTCACTGGGAATCAAAACCTAAGGCCTCTGCCCTGACAGGACTGTAGTCCTGAAGCTGTTGCTGTTTGCCTTCTTTCTTTTTGAGAATGACTTCCCAAGGGTAGCTTTGTAATGGCTTGCATACTCCCACTCCTGAAGCTGCCTAGGGTGATTTGATCATTAGATGCCATTCATATTGTGAGGAAAAAGCATTTTTCTTCTTTATTACTTGCTTGTCTTTTATCATTTTGAACAGCTGCCAGCTGCCAGGGGTGCTTGATGCTGTGTAGTAGAAATTGTAGCCAAACTGAAATAACCACAAATTCTTTTCGTCCTCTGTTGGGGCCTGGTCTGTCCTGAAGCGTTAGTGTAAGCAACTCACTTAGAATGGCATAAGCAACTAACTTTGAATGTGCTCTATGATAGCTTTGTTCAGAATATGTGTGATGATAGCCTTGTAAAAGAACATGAACTGCTGTCCTGATACAACAGAGAAGGCCAATGAAGTTGGTGAGGGGTTTGGAACACAAGCCCTATCAGGAGAGGCTGAGGGAGCTGAGGTTGCTTAGCCTGGAGAAGAGGAGACTCAGGGGTGACCTTATTGCTCTCTACAACTACCTGAAGGGAGGTTGTAGACAGGCAGAGGTTGGTCTCTTCTCCCAGGCAACCAGCACTAGAACAAGAGGACACAGTCTCAGGCTGCGCCAGGGGAGGTTTAGGTTGGATGTTAGGAAGAAGTTCTACACAGAGAGAGTGATTGCCCATTGGAATGGGCTGCCTGGGGAGGTGGTGGAGTCACCATCATTGGAGGTGTTCAGGAGGAGACTTGATGGGGTGCTTGGTGCCATACTTTAGTTGATTAGGTGGTGTTGGATTAGTTGATAGGTTGAATGCGATGATCTTGAAGGTCTCTTCCAACATGGTCTATTCTATTCTAGTCTAGTCTATTCTAGTCTATTCTAGTCTATTCTAGTCTATTCTATTCTAACAACCATTGGGAAAGTTCTCAATAAGAAGACATTGTAACACCACAGGGGATGCGAATCTGGGGTTGTGATTCAATCTGCACAAATGTCAACAACCAACCAGACTGATCAAAAGGGCATGTGGGCAGCTCAGGAGGATGCAGAACAGCCTATCATATTGCAGACTAGTGCAAGTATACCATATAAAGGTAGAGCTGATAGTCAATAAAGATGAATGATTTATGCATCATACTGGTGTGTCATTCCTGTTCCCGCATGGATTCAAAAGGCCCCAGCAATCCTCCAAGTGTGAAGTTGTAACTGCACCTAAGATAATTGACTCCATAGGAATAAAGCCTGAGGTATTGTCCCTTCAATGTGCCTGTCTGTGGTGATGTCAAATGCAATGGTTTCTAATCCAGTGTGTGACCTGTTGCTTGTTAACATAGTCCTAATAGGACAAGTGTGAAGTGCGTGGACATGGTGGGGTGAGAGACAGTGGCTTTTATTGTAACCTTTTTAATTTTGTGAATGACATGGAAGGTAAAAATAAAATTGGGAGACTTGCTGCTTCTGTCCTTGAGTCCTTCTGGGTGGCTTCTGTCTTGTGCCATTGCTCTGCAGTGATGCTCTCTGAAGGGGCCCACTGGAGCTGCAGGGGATGTATGGATGCCTCAAGGGAAGAGCTACCAGGTGAGTCACAACATCTAAGCAGAACAAGGGGGTTGCTAAAATTTCTACCAGAACTGCTGAGTTTCCAGTGGTCTGTTATGGATAGGCTTAACGTGGCTTAAACAAGATGTGTTTTCTTGGCACAGGAGTGGAACTGAGACAAGGACTGAGGCTGTTATACAATGTTAAGTTAAATAAAATAACTTAAAATAGAGAGCATGTATGCAGTGTTAGTGAGCCTCATGTGTCTTCTGCTGTGTGGCACTATATAGTCCTACTAAAACTAATATCCACCTTGTACTGCTTTTTGAGATGGAAAAGTTCATCTTTTACAGTGGTATACAAAGGAGCTGTTTTTAAACCTGAGTTACACATCTCCCAGTTCATTTTAAATTTGGAGTATCTCGAAGAGGAAGAAGACTATCTGGAAGAAAATGTATCTGTGACCTTAAAAAGACATAGTTAGGAATGAATAACAGACAAATCTTTAATGCCCCATCTTCCATTAGTTTGTTAAGATTCACCCCATGGGAAGACTTTGAAATGTTTTCTTGTGTGTCACTTTACCTGAGTACTCATTAAGTCCTACTTTAATTCATTGAAATAGTGTCTTCAGGAGAGACATAATATTAAATTAACTGTGTATGCTAGAGGAGCAAACAAAGAGGATCACTTTTGTGTAGAAATGTTTCCTGTAGAGAACAAAGCGCCAATAACTAAGCAGTGATAGTAACTAGGTGTGGCAACATGTGTGGATATGACTTTGATAGCAATTCCATGTGTTTCTTGCTGCTTTAGTTATTGGATATAAGGGTAGAATTGTCAGACTTTTAAAATAAAGTGATGGGGAATTTAACAAATTAATGGGAGATGGAGCGTTAAATGGTTTGTCTGTTGTTCATTCCTTCATTCCATTCATTCATTCGTTTTTAAGGTGACAGATACATTTTCTTCCAGATGGTTTTCTTCCTCTTTGAGATACTCCAAATTTAAAATGAACTGGGAGATGTGTACTACATTTCTAACTCAGGTTTAAAAACAGCTCCTTTGTATACCACTTTAAAAGATGAAATTTTCCATCACAATTTTCCATCTGGACCTAACTTGTCTAGATCCACCTTGTTTTCATGGCTGCATTTACAAGCTTCTGGATAGGATAGGATAGGATAGGATAGGATAGGATAGGATAGGATAGGATAGGATAGGATAGGGTAGGAGAGGGTAGAATAGACCAGGTTGGAAGAGACCTTCAAGATCATCGTGTCCCACCTGTCATCCAACACCACCTAATCAACTAAACCATGCAACCAAGCATCCTATCAAGTCTCCTCCTGAACACCTCCAGTGATGGTGACTCCACCACCTCCATCACTCTCTCTGTGTAGAACTTCCTCCTAACCTCCAGCCTAAACCTCCCCTGGTGCAGCCTGAGACAGTGTCTTCTTGTTCTGGTACTGGCTGCCTAGGAGAAGAGACCAACCTCTGCCCTTCAGGTAGTACCTTTGAAAACCTACTTGGTATCTGGTAACTACTGGAAAATTAGAAAAGAATTCCATTAATTTGTATTCTTTGTGAGGATCAACAAAATGATCAACGTGTTCTGGATTATTTTTACTATGGAATATTGTAGAGAAGTTTTGTGCAAGGAGGGTTGTAGTGATAGTTTTGTAGCAAGTGCAGTGGAATCAAATCTTACAAACCAACTCTTTTTATTACCAGATAAAAAAATAGTTCATTGTTTCTTTGACTGCTGAGGCGTTTAAAAAATCATACTCATATTTCTGAAAATATTTATATGATTGTGGTAATTAAAAAAAATAATGAGGGAAAGAACATGAATGTGCTTGTGATAGGACAGAGCAGGGGGGTAAAAATGAAGCCACTCAACTTTGGTCTGGTAAGGCGCCTTCAGTTACCATGGTGTAGGTAGAAGGATTTCTCCAGACAGTGCCTGGGAGAATTCAGATTCAGCTCTTCTTCTGAACTGCTCAGCAGAGACTGCTGTGTCTTTCTGCTGGTTATGATTTAGCTCTAAATTCATATTTTTAGTTACCTGGCTGCACCTAAGCAATGAATATCCTCAGCTGCCAAGAACCTGAAGAAGATGATTTGGACAGAATGAGACTGGGATGGAATAAAAAAGGGAGCATTACTCTACCACTGCACAAGTTCAGAATTTCAGTACATAGTAAATGTGAGGAGCAGGTATAAGAAAGAAATTTTTCTTAGTGTCAAGTGCAGGGGCTTTCACATTCCCTTGGAATGTTTTGCCTTGACAGTTCATTAGGTTTATTACTCCAGTTTTGGCAGGAGCCCAGACATGGCAGTACTATGTCTGCATGGATAATGTGGACTCCATTTCTCATTGTTAGAATGAAAAGGTATCAGTGTAATTTACATGGGCTGTATCGGTAAGTGTGGTTCTTCATCTCAAACTGCTTGGTGGATTTATGTTAACCTGCTCATCAAGTCCTTCTACTAGAAGTGTCTCTTTTGTATCACTCTCTGGACTTTCCAGAAAGTATCTGCTTTTCTAAATTTGTGCTACTGTATAGGTCATCTATGGAAAATGTAGTGAGGGGTCATACGTGTTTGGTTTGGGCATTCATTGCACTCACAGTTGATGAAACGGTCACTTGTCAGTGTATTGCTGGATGACCACATCAGAGAGGAATGCCACTGCAGGAGTGGGGGAAGGATGTTCACTGACCAGCCATGGCAGAACTGTGGGCATTTCAGAATTAAGGAGAAATAGGCTATACTGTCATGTTTCTTTTTCATGTTTGCTGTATTAAGAATAAAAGTACTAATCCCCAAACACTGAAGAGTATATGAAATGTCTTCCCAGTATATTAAATATTGTTATTCCCCCTTCTCCTTTTTGCTACTGCCCTTTGTGCAATTAAAAAAAACAAAATGCATTGACTGGCTCAGTGGATTTATAATGAAGAAAATTAATAGCTAGGTAGGCCCTTGTTTAGTATTCATAGTGTGTTGTTTTCTAGGAAATGAGATTAAGCTGTTAAAGCATTCAAAAAAACCACTATTTTTTAAATTATTTTTTTTCCTGGGACTTGTGCTTATGTGTAATTATGTATTTTTATCCTTACTGCTGAGCATGGCGTGCATCTCTGGCCTAAAAATGTACCGCATGAAAGATTAGTTATTAGAAGCAGCAGAAGCAGATTCCCTCTGGCTGTAAAAAAATGTGAGTGATGCTCCTTGCTGTGTGCAAGCCAAGGAGATTGACCTGACAATGACCCATCAAATGGTATCATAATAAGGTGTTATTCATTCCAAAATCTGAAGTTTGCAGCCGGACTGGGTGACTTGCAGAAGGTGCTATAGAGTTCCTGTCATGCTGAGTTGCTGCAGTGGACATGGGGGTGGAAAATGTTAGCTTGTTTTGTAGCTGAAATGCTTGCTTTCTTCCAGTGTGGTTGCTGTCCTTTACATCTGATTAAGCCTGTGTAGAATAGAATAGAATAGAATAGACCAGGTTGGAAGAGACCTTCAAGATCATCGCGTCCAACCCATCAACCAATCCAACCCACCTAAACAACTAAACCATGGCACCAAGCACCCCATCAAGTCTCCTCCTGAACACCTCCAATGATGGTGACTCCACCACCTCCCCAGGCAGCCCATTCCAATGGGCAATCACTCTCTCTGTGTAGAACTTCTTCCTAACCTCCAGCCTAAACCTCCCCTGGCGCAGCCTGAGACTGTGTCCTCGTGTTCTGGTACTGGCTGCCTGGGAGAAGAGACCAACCTCTGCCTGTCTACAACCTCCCTTCAGGTAGTTGGAATTGCAGGCTTGCAGCTTTTTGAGGGTGGTGCTTCTGCTTTATAGAATCGTTTTGGTCGGAAAGAAAGAAACCTTTAAGATCATCAACCATTAACCCAACATTGCTAAGTCACCTCTAAAACATGTCCCTGAGCACCACATATTAAATACCTCCATGGATGGTGACTCAACCACTTCCATGGGCAGCCTGTTGCAATGCTTTGTAACCTCTTCAGTGAAGACATTTTTCCTAATATCCAGTCTAAATACCCCTGGAGCAACTTGAGGCTATTTCCTGTTATCCTATTACTTGTTACCCCCACAGCCTCCTTCCAGGTTATCATAGAGAGCAATAAGGTCTCCCCTCAGCATGCTTTTCTCCTGACTGAACAACCTCAGTTCTCTCAGCTGCTCTTCATTAAGACTTGTGCTCTATGCCCTTCACCAGCTTTGCTACTCTTCTTTGGAGACATTCCAGTGCCTCAATGTCCTTCTTGTTGCAAGGAGCTCAGAACAATACAATAGTCAAGGTGTGGCCTTGTGAGTACTGAATACAGGGTCACATTCTCAGTCCTACTGCATGGCCAGATGTAGTTATAGGTAAGCCTTGAAACTGTGCACGATTCTAGACTATAAAACTAGAGTATAAAAGATGAAGAAAATACAATAAAAGGGAACACAACAACAACAAAGGCACTTTTAGGAGGTGTAGGTTCTCTGTAATGACTGGGAGATAGCATTGGTTTACTGCCAGGTGGGCACAGTTGAAGTTAGGAAGAATGATTATAGTTATCCCAAAGGATAGTGTGTTTACAGGTGCTCAGGAATCCTCTCACTTGATCCCAGGGAGGGACAGCAATGTGCTAGGAAGGAGACCAGGTATTTAACATGTGTAGAAATAGGCAAAACAGCTTTGCAGGAGAGCAGCTTATGTGGTCTCCGCTGACAGCTATTTTATCTCCACATGAAGAAGTGTTCAGGTTTTTTACCATTGAGATGTATATTAGTCTGACTGGAGAAAAGTTGGATAATGCTCTTCAAAAGGGATATGAGGCAGCTGCCACTGCTTCCAAAGGCTTTGCCTTTTCTAGTTCAGAGGCTTACCTGTTTAATCAGCCAGCTTCATGGCAGACCCTCAGATCTGCATCTCCTGCTTTTGATAGCACATTTTTCAGTTTACTGCAGCAAGGTAATAAAGATTTTAAGACTTTGTTTACAACAGGGTTGCTAAAAAAGCATCAACCTGCAAGGGCCATTTCTTATCTTGATGATTATAAGTCTAAGCTGTACTATCCAGGCATTGTGCGGGTTTTCACTTCATTTCGAGGCCAACACTGATGCTGAATAGTGGAGGCTTGTGCGTCATAACCATCCTGTGAGATGAGAGTGTCATGTAGTTTTTCTCTTACAAGATTATGCCTTGCATTTTGCAGTTACTGCCTTGGATTTGGTGTTTGTGGGGAAAGGTTTCTTTGCATTATATTGGTGCTATAACACTCCTGGATAAAGATGTCTGTTCAAAAGCTTGAGTGGGCTGTGTTAACCCCTGTGAGTTTGGGTCCCAAAGACATCAGGTACCTGATAGTTAGATATGAGAGGGGAAAAAAAACAATCTCCCAAATCCTATCTGCTCTCCTTTTGTTCCACCTCTCCTGGCAGCTGGGTGCAGAAACGCTGCCCATGCTGTGGCAGTGGGTGACCGACTGGGAAGTGACGCACGCCGGTGATTAACGCTGGGTGGCCAGAACAGGACGTTCAGGTCATGAAGGAACACAAACTTTCCTAGTTGTTGTGTGGTTTTTTTTTTCTTCTCCCATCTGCTATTGTTTAAAACAGACCCATTGCTTTCTTAGCTGGTGTCATTTTTCTAAAGGAATGTGAATGCTGTGATTTTTAACTGCGCAGCAAAGAATTGAGTAATTGCAGCAATTTAATAATGATGAGGAATTAAAATGTCTTTGTTGAGATGAGGACATTTGCCCCAACAAGGGGGCAAAACATGTCAGTAAGATGGTCAGTAACAATATATACGCTGTCAGGTAACTGAGCTGAAAACATGTCTCTGTTTATGCTTTGTTTTCATGTTGCTAAATTGACTCCTGATTGTCAACCTTTCAGTCATTAGCATGTTAAGCTAAGTGACTATACTCTTTGGCATTGAAATATAAATGCTCATACTGCCCTTGCAAGAAGTCCGTTGCAGGGAAGGCTTTTCTTAATTAACTTTGTAGTGAAAAATCACTGCTTACTTATTTGCAACTCCTGTTCATGATTAGCCACTATTTTCCTCCTGGGAGAGGACATGTATTTGTGTGACTTTTTACTTGCCAGGTGCCTCTCTGTTAAATATATTGTAATGTGTATAAGAACCAGCAAGTGAAAAGAGACTTGTTTTGGTTTATAATGATCTCTGGCTTCACACTGAAAATGTGGCTCACCTCAACAGGTTTTTTTTCCCCTCTTTTTTTTCATTTTGTCAATAACAGGACCATTT
This sequence comes from Melanerpes formicivorus, assembly GCF_026170545.1. Classification (NCBI taxonomy): domain Eukaryota; kingdom Metazoa; phylum Chordata; class Aves; order Piciformes; family Picidae; genus Melanerpes; species Melanerpes formicivorus. The sequence goes on along the minus strand of NW_027142367.1, from coordinate 7,303,641 downwards.
TTATGTAACACTAGAGCGGGATTAGCATTGCTCTAGTTCTGAGATGTTGCAGTCACTTGACAATAAATTTGTAAAGTTAGTGTCACATGTTTAGGGACTTTGTAGTT